>NC_140183.1:1074598-1248624 GCF_963971535.1 Notolepis coatsorum | reverse complement strand
GGGAGAGGGAGAGAGATAGGGAGGGAGGGAGAGAGGGAGAGAGAGAGAGAGGGAGAGAGAGAGGGAGAGTGAGAGAGGAGAGAGAGAGAGAGAGGAGAGAGAGAGAGAGAGAGAGGGAGAGAGAGAGAGAGAGAGAGAGAGAGAGAGGAGAGAGAGAGAGAGAGAGAGAGAGAGAGAAGGGGCAGAGGCAGCTGTCACTTAACATGTGAATGTTTGGGGGCGGCCCAGGGGTCTATAGAAAGACCCTTTACTCCCCCCATTTTTCCCCCCAGAAGCAGCATGGAGTTTCTGAGCCAAAAGAAAACCTAGGGGAGGGGCTCTGGAGGAGATGGGGGGAGTAGTGGGGTGTAGAGGGAGAGGGAGGGAGGGAGGGAGAGAGGGAGAGAGGGAGGGAAAGCTGGAGGTGAGGGTGCACTTTGCTGCCTATAACTGCCTGGCACAGAGCACCACGATTGGGGCTTGTGGAGGAGGAGGAGGAGGAGGACGCCACCGTGGGTCATGTGGAGCAGGGCAGAGGATCTGAACCACCATGTGAAAGAACTGTTCTTGGCTGGGAAACGGTGGGAGAGGACAACACGACCACAGAGGAGGCTGCCTGGCTGCCGGGACCACATTGTCTTCTTCACCCGGCCGGGAGGGACGCGCTATCCCCCTATCCCGTTGGCGGGCGTTCACTGGGGAAGGAATTCCTCTATCGTGAGCTCCCCCACAACAAAGGAGAAAGGGAGAGGAGCAGAGCCGGGTGGGAGGAGAAGTGCGAGGAGGAGGAGAGGAGGGGGAGGGAGGAGGAGAGGAGGAGGGGAGAGGAGGAGGGAGAGGGGAGGGGAGAGGGGGAGGACATTGTTTGCCGGTGGCTGTGGGCAACTGGAAAAGCACGAGTTATATCAGTGGCATGTGTTGTGAGTGTGTTTAGAGAGCGGGCAGATATGGGGATGTGTGAATGAGTGGACCTGCACGGGTGTGTGTGTGTGTGTGTGTGTGTGTTTGTGTGTGTGTTTGAGGAGGACCATGTTTGTGTGTGAGGAGGAGGAGGAGGAGGAGGAAACGACACAGTGATGAAGACCGGGAACACATTCAAATGATGCTCCAACAAGGCTGAATCTTTTTTTTTCTCTCTCTCTCTCTTCCTCGCTCCCTCTCTCTTTTTTTGAACGGACTATTAGCCGAATTCCTCCACTCCTCTATAGCCGTTGTGCCCAACCGTCCGTGCCGCCTCGGGGTAAGTAACGTCACTCACATCACCCCCCGCCAAAACCCCAAACTGTCAGTGGGCCAGGATTGGCTGAGAGAAAGTTTGGTTGTGTTAGTTTCAGCCGTCAGTGATTGCAGCTTGCAGCCATGTGACAATGCAAAGTCCTTCGTTGGCCTCGACTCTTGACTAGTATTATTATGGGATGCCTGAAGGGACACAGTGGTGCCACGGGCGTTTGAAGCGATGCGTCTACAACGTGTGTTGTTATTGTTGTTATTTAATGAATTAACTTCCCTGGGCAGAATATGGCAGCATGAATGTATCATTCTGTTGTAAGTATATATCCTGCCCTCCTCCATGTGATAATGCTCTAAAACAGGGTTCAGTGCAGAGTGTGTTACAAAAGATGAGGTGTGTTATATACTGATCAGATATTATTACTACAGGAAGTAGGCTAATTGAAATCGGACACAATATAATTATATGAATGTGTACTTCCATTAGAGTAGTTTTAATGTCTACAATGGATTCGAAAACCTTTTTATTGAATTGTTTTACTTTTTCTTTTGCATTTGAACCAGCAGATCCAGTACACTGTACCATCATTTACATTAAATTATCAAACATTTGACTATTTCTTATTCCAGTTGGGCAGGTGTTAGATTGTATCCAAGTAATATCACCTTTGTTAATAGCACCTTTATATATGTATTTAGAACACAATTTAAAGGTGCTAAACGTACGCACTACCATGAGAAGACACTGCATCTCGATATGTGGAGTGAAACTGTGGAACAGTCTAAATGTGGTGCTAAAGAAATGTCCAAACATGAGACAATTTAAACTGATGTATAAGGAAATTATGTTCACAAGGTACAGGGATGAGGAAGGGACTTGATATTCACGAGTGTTTACATTTTTATTTTGTTTTCTATTTAATTTCTTTCATGTTTTACATATATAGTTTTTGTCTTTTGTTTTGCATATATATATATTTTTTTCTTTTCTTTTTTATGTTTTAAAATAGTACACTCATTTGAGTAGTGGAAAAGGGGTAGGATTAAATAAGTGTATACTTCTTCCTACTCCTTTTCGAACATGCAGATTGAGTTGTTTTGCTTTTGTTATTGTTTGTTTGTATTCATTGCATGTTCGAAATAAAGATTTCAAATCAAAAATCAAATCAAAAATGATATGTATATATAAAAAGGTTTCTTTATAATGTATTTCTTTGTTTATTTCTTAATTATAATTTCTGTATAATACTGCTATTTGTTGCGTGCTTTGTTAGGACGCCGCCTTGGTGAGATGAACGGGTGACCGTGTTCAATATATCCACTCCTGAGATGTTATGAGTCTCATGGGTGAACGCACAGCTGTCATCCCTGATTAGGGACCACTACCGTGATTACTACTTCAGGCCCTCCGACGTGCACGGGGGTCCACAGCACGACTACATGGGGGTCTCTACTGTTTTTTGATTAATGATTATTGTCCCGGTGCTAATTGAAGCGGGGCGTATTTTGGTCTGTAACTGGCAAGGCGTGGCATGGGGCGTGTATTTTGTAGAAATGGGTCAATAGAAGCGAAACATGCAGCTCTGTCTTTTGTATCGCGTGTTGTTGTTGTTGTTGTTGTGTGTGTGTGTGTGCTCCAGACAGAGACACGTATACAGACGTACACAGAAACACCTCTGCTGTGATGTCATCCTGACAATCAGCTAGAGTCCATATAATCACATTAAGATGTTATACATGTGTGCTTCATATGTCGTTTCAAAATACTACAGGGATGCTGCGCGCCCGCTGGCGTGTCTGTAATCAGATTCATCGGGGAAATGGACTGTTTAGTCCAAGGAATCATCAATCAATGCTGAGAGCAGAGGAGAGGCTCGGCCTGAACCAGGGGTCACTTTATGAGAGGTTAAGTGCTGGAATGGCTGGGGCCACGCTAGATATATTATGGGTTAAACGGGGAGGGGGCTGGCGGTTGTCTGGGTCCCAGTTTAGCTCCAGTGTAGAAATAGTGGGCTGTCCCCGACTAAGGATTTGGATGGTCGACTATGATTGGCCAAAATTTGCCGTTAGTCGACTATTGGTCAACTAAAAAAAAATAATAATAAAAAAAGTATAATATTTTTTAATGTTTTTTTTTTTTTTTTTTTTGTATCATTCCATTTGGGCTGTGGGGGGTGCTTAATGTCTGAAGGAGTCGACTGAAGGCTTCTTGTCCTCTGCAAAAGCATGCAATTGGTCCACTGATGGATACATCTTGATATTTGTCTAGTCTAGTGTGTTCATTAGACGGGTGAAATCCTCTTTCAGTGCCTCTGTGCCTGTTTTCGTAAGCAGTTAGCCTCTGGTATGCGTGTCATTAGCGTTAGCCACGCTTCTAGGCCTCTTTTCTTTTGGAAAGAATGATAAAAAAATATATATATTATAATTCTTTTTTTGTATTCGACTAAGAGGTTGGCCAGTCGACTACGGCTCCTTTCGACCGATTCGTCGACTATAATTGACTAATAGCGGTCAGCCCTAACACACAGATCATAAAAGATATGGTCTCTCTGTGTGATGTGAAGATGTTTTATTCAACCCCACTCCTAGATGGTTTTTTGGTTTTTAGAGCAGCAGCAGCTGCCGTATAATAACAGGTTATGTTTCACCTACGTAGTCTCACAGAGCTACAGATTAGCTTAAATAAAAAGTGCATTCACCAAGACGAGTTGTCTATAAGTACACACACCAGTCTAATTGGCTTCATCAAAAGCCTCCATCCTGAGTAGTATTTGGGTCAGATGTCATCTCACTCTGATGAAAACACAGCGGCTCGTCCTCCGCATGCCCCCCCCCCCCCCCCCCCCCCCCCCCCCCGGCAGCTGTGAGATCATCACCACGACGGTGGCGACCGTGCCGTTTGGTAAACGACCCACATCAGGTGCGCCGCTAGGCTAGGTAACCAGACACAGCTAGCACACTCACACAGCCATCGGCCTTGAGTTGTTAAACCATGCTGTGTACTCAGCCGGCCACAGACCGACCTCCCGGCCCTCCTCCTCTGGAGACCACTGGGCCGGCCGGGGGGGCGGTGATCGGAGCTAACTGTGTAATCATTGATCTCGCTGCCGGGTCTTTTGTCTGGGTGTGTAGGTAGTGTAGTACTACTCTCTGGTGCTACTGTGTCCTCCCCTGTGTCTGGGTGTGTAGTGTAGTAGTCCTCTCTGGTGCTACTGTGTCCTCCCCTGTGTCTGGGTGTGTAGTGTACTACTACTCTCTGGTGCTATAGTGTCCTCCCCTGTGTCTGGGTGTGTAGGTAGTGTACTACTACTCTCTGGTGCTACTGTGTCCTCCCCTGTGTCTGGGTGTGTAGTGTAGTACTACTCTCTGGTGCTACTGTGTCCTCCCCTGTGTCTGGGTGTGTAGTGTACTACTACTCTCTGGTGCTACTGTGTCCTCCCCTGTGTCTGGGTGTGTAGTGTAGTACTACTCTCTGGTGCTACTGTGTCCTCCCCTGTGTCTGGGTGTGTAGTGTACTACTACTCTCTGGTGCTACTGTGTCCTCCCCTGTGTCTGGGTGTGTAGTGTACTACTACTCTCTGGTGCTACTGTGTCCTCCCCTGTGTCTGGGTGTGTAGTGTACTACTACTCTCTGGTGCTACTGTGTCCTCCCCTGTGTCTGGGTGTGTAGTGTAGTACTACTCTCTGGTGCTACTGTGTCCTCCCCTGTGGCTGGGTGTGTAGGTAGTGTAGTACTACTCTCTGGTGCTACTGTGTCCTCCCCTGTGTCTGGGTGTGTAGTGTACTACTACTCTCTGGTGCTACTGTGTCCTCCCCTGTGTCTGGGTGTGTAGTGTAGTACTACTCTCTGGTGCTACTGTGTCCTCCCCTGTGGCTGGGTGTGTAGTGTAGTAGTCCTCTCTGGTGCTACTGTGTCCTCCCCTGTGTCTGGGTGTGTAGTGTAGTAGTCCTCTCTGGTGCTACTGTGTCCTCCCCTGTGTCTGGGTGTGTAGTGTACTACTACTCTCTGGTGCTACTGTGTCCTCCCCTGTGTCTGGGTGTGTAGTGTAGTACTACTACTCTGGTGCTACTGTGTCCTCCCCTGTGTCTGGGTGTGTAGTGTAGTACTACTACTCTGGTGCTACTGTGTCCTCCCCTGTGTCTGGGTGTGTAGTGTAGTACTACTACTCTGGTGCTACTGTGTCCTCCCCTGTGTCTGGGTGTGTAGTGTAGTACTACTACTCTGGTGCTACTGTGTCCTCCCCTGTGTCTGGGTGTGTAGTGTAGTACTACTCTCTGGTGCTACTGTGTCCTCCCCTGTGTCTGGGTGTGTAGTGTACTACTACTCTCTGGTGCTACTGTGTCCTCCCCTGTGTCTGGGTGTGTAGTGTAGTACTACTCTCTGGTGCTACTGTGTCCTCCCCTGTGTCTGGGTGTGTAGTGTACTACTACTCTCTGGTGCTACTGTGTCCTCCCCTGTGTCTGGGTGTGTAGTGTAGTACTACTACTCTGGTGCTACTGTGTCCTCCCCTGTGTCTGGGTGTGTAGTGTAGTACTACTCTCTGGTGCTACTGTGTCCTCCCCTGTGTCTGGGTGTGTAGTGTAGTACTACTCTCTGGTGCTACTGTGTCCTCCCCTGTGGCTGCCATGACGGCAGCATCTGCTCAGCAGAGACACATACATGATGGAGGTCATTACTAAGCCTAATGTAATGCACACAGAGACGGCTAACCAAGCTAGCTCATCTAATAACATTTTCATATATATATATAGTCTGAAAGACTAGAGATTTGAAAGAAATATGAAATGGAAAAGCAGCCACGATGGCACACACAGTGTTGTGCAGCGCACCGTACCGCTGCTAGACTTTCTTTGTCTCTGATCTCTGGCACAGATTCATTTTTTCATTTTTTTTTCAAACTCATTTGTGTCTCGGAGGTCAGTGTTGAATTGTTACAGTCATGGTGGGCAGAACTGGGGCAGAACGGTGCCAGGCCGTGTGACGCAGGGCTCTGCGTAGGAGGAGTGTGAGACTTTTCTTTTGTCTCGCTCACCTCTTGCGAGGATAAAGGGCCTCGTCTGTCCGTGTTAATAACCCCTTTGAGTTGCATGCGGTGTGGCCCTAAAACTGTGATGGTACAGTAGCTACAGTAACTCATTAACCCGGAGACAATGAAGGACACAGACACGGCACTGTAAACCTGCCATCTTCTGCTCCACCCAGCCAGGAAAATACCCTCTCAGCTGGAGACCCCTCCAGTGACCCTCGACCCCCCCCCCCCCCCCCCCCCGCTGGCCAGTGCAGTGACCGGGCGCGACCTGGCTGACCTGTGTCGGTCTGTATAGAGACTAATCCTGGCCCGCCTCAGAGCAGAGACCCTCCCTGAGAGAGAGCTCCTGACGGCTTCACCGCGGCGCTGATAGGCGGGGATAATTACATTCACCCCTCGCCCGGGAGCAGAGGCAGAACACACACGGCTCGACTCTTTGTATTGTGACCCGAAAAGGTTGGTTTTAGATCAAATAATCACATTATCGACAATTCCTTATCGATGAATAATATGTAGGTGGCTGTAGCTCAGTGTGAAGAGCACGGCTCTCACCCTACCAGGGCCAGGGGTTCACTTCTCCATGCATGCATGCATTCATTGTGCTGATCCGCGATCTTTGGTGCTTTGGATAAAAGCGTCCACCAAATGGCATCTGTTATGGTTATCTGTTCTGTGACCTTGTCACTGGTACATACTGGATGTGATACACAGTGTTGACAGGAAGTTGTCAGTAGCAGCAGTGGGCTTTCCTTTAGAAGTGGTCCACCACCTGAGTGCCTCCTAAGAGGTGTATGTCTGTGTACAGGAGAGCAGTGGAGACCCCACCCTCCAGACCCCTTTGGTGTAGCTTCCCCAACCATGCACCAGTGCTCACATACCCCTCTATACGACCCCCCACCTCAACATGGAGAAACACGCTATCACACCCCTCTATACAACCCCCCACCTCAACATGGAGAAACAAGCTATCATACCCCTATATACAACCCCCACCTCAACACGGAGAAACAAGCTATCACACCCCTCTATACAACCCCCACCTCAACATGGAGAAACAAGCTATCATACCCCTCTATACAACCCCCACCTCAACATGGAGAAACAAGCTATCATACCCCTCTATACAACCCCCACCTCAACATGGAGAAACAAGCTATCATACCCCTCTATACAACCCCCCACCTCAACATGGAGAAACAGGCTATCATACCCCTCTATACAACCCCCCACCTCAACATGGAGAAACAGGCTATCATACCCCTCTATACAACCCCAACCTCAACATGGAGAAACAAGCTATCATACCCCTCTATACAACCCCCACTTCAACATGGAGAAACAAGCTATCATACCCCTCTATACAACCCCCCACCTCAACATGGAGAAACAGGCTATCATACCCCTCTATACAACCCCAACCTCAACATGGAGAAACAGGCTATCATACCCCTCTATACAACCCCCCACCTGAACATGGAGAAACACGCTATCACACCCCTCTATACAACCCCCACCTCAACATGGAGAAACACGCTATCATACCCCTCTATACAACCCCCACCTCAACATGGAGAAACAGGCTATCATACCCCTCTATACAACCCCCACCTCAACATGGAGAAACACGCTATCATACCCCTCTATACAACCCCCACCTCAACATGGAGAAACACGCATCATACCCCTCTATACAACCCCCACCTCAACATGGAGAAACAACCTATCATACCCCTCTATACAACCCCCACCTCAACATGGAGAAACACGCTATCATACCCCTCTATACACCCCCACCTCAACATGGAGAAACAAGGTATCATACCCCTCTATACAACCCCCACCTCAACATGGAGAAACAAGGTATCATACCCCCCCCCCCTCTATACAACCCCCATGGAGAAACACGCTATCATACCCCTCTATATACAACCCCCCACCTCAACATGGAGAAACAGGCTATCATACCCCTCTATACAACCCCCACCTCAACATGGAGAAACACGCTATCATACCCCTCTATATACAACCCCCCACCTCAACATGGAGAAACAGGCTATCATACCCCTCTATACAACCCCCACCTCAACATGGAGAAACACGCTATCATACCCCTCTATACAACCCCCACCTCAACAAGAAACAAGGCGAAATACGCAAATACTCTGTATGATAGCATGCACAACAGTGCGGTATGCATACATTATATATTTATATTTACTGCATATATACATTATATATTTATATTTACCACATATATATATATACATATCTGTCTGAATTTATCTGCATATAATCCTCCTATATACAGTATCTACTTATAAACCTGCATATAACCCATATAACTCTGTATGATAGCATGTACAATAATACTGTATATATTCTATATATATATTTATTCTTACCGTATATATATATATATATTCATCCACCTCTGTCTGTACATACTTGTACATACAAATAATCCTTTTACATATCTGTAGATACTATATCTATATCTTTCTGTACATATCCCTTACCTACTCGTACTAGTTACGCTGCTGGCCAGTATGACTTATGACCATACTGTCTTTATACCTGTATCACTATATTGGTATTACAACTCTGTACATAGATCTGATTAGCACCACACACCCAGTATAGTACTAATTTATATATTTTATACCCAGTTCAATCACCTGTACATTGTACATTACTATTGCTGTTACATTTGCACACTGCAGTTGGATGCCGAACTTCTTTTCATTGTACTGTACTTGTGCTGTATAATGACAATACATTTGAATCTAATCTAATTTGACGTCATATTTGATCAGAAGGTACGTTCCACAGACAGGGGTCTGTCAGACAGACTCAACAGGCAGTGGTCAGGCAGCATCACTGTACATACAGTATGTGATGTTAACCCTTTCACTGCCACACGACAGAAGGTTATCCGCGGAGCTAATGATGCAATTGACTGCTAATTGTATTTATGTTGATGAGGGTGAGTGCTGCTCAGGAAGCACTATTATTTGATTTTAATTATTTTATTTTAATACTTGTTACTAATAAATATCTTGTACAATATCATCCTAACTGATGTTGATAATGATGTAATTGATGATGTAATTGATGTTGATGTTGATAATGAATGATGTAATGTATTGAATATTGTTGTATCGTTGTGTGTGCCGGACCCCAGGAAGAATAGCTTTTGTCAAGTGCAAAAGCGAATGGGGATCCTAAATAAACATAAACATAAACATGCTAATGATGGAGCATCGCCGTCGGTTGTGTGATAGTAAAGGGCTAACCTTCTGTATTGTCACAGTGAAAGGGTTAACCGGCTGTCGTGTGGCAGTGAAAGGGTTAATGACGACACAAGTTGAGGAATGTCCCCAGGCCAGTAGGGTCTCCCCGCTCTAGCGCTACTAGACCTCACTGTGCCTGCAGGGAAAGGATTGAACGGACTGCATTCATATAACGCTTTTATCCAACACGCTTTTGCTTATGCCTGACATTCAGTCACACATGCAGGGGCGTAGCTGGGGGGGGGGGTAGCTTAGGATGATTCCAAGGGCCCAGCACTGGGGGGGGGGGGGCCCAATTTTTTTTTTTTTTTTTTTTTTTTTACTAGACATCACTCAGGTGTATTATTGATGCTCTCATTGATACTATGTTTGTTTCTGAAGTGTGTGTGTGTGTGTGTGTGTGTGTGTGTGTGTGTGTGTGTGTGTGTGTGTGTGTGTGTGTGTGTGTGTGTGTGTGTGTGTGTGTGTGTGTGTGTGTGTGTGAGATATATATAGAGAGAGGGGGGCTTTGGTAGACTATTGCATTGGTCCATTCATTGAAGATGAACGCAATGCGACATCCTTTACTAGGCTCACCCACCAACAGTGCAGGTGCTGAACTGCTGATCCGAATGTATAGGTGAAAACCATATTATGCGTTTTCATCAATACAAAAATTGCCAAAAAATATTCCGCTCGCGCGCTCACGCGCTCTCGCATTCACTGGGGGCCTACAAATACATTCTTTCATGGGGCCTAGAATCTGGAGCTACACCCCTGCACACATGCACACACCGACGGCGGAGACGCCCATCCAAGGGGGCAACCTGCTCACCAGGAGCAGTTAGGATGGGTTAAGTGTCTCTGCTCAAGGTCACTCTGACCCGCTGATGTTGGGAAAGGATTCGAAAATCAGGACATTTAAAAAAATCAGGAGTGAATTTCAAGTGAAAGGTTGATATAATGTGGGTGACACGGTGTATCTGTCCTGCTCTACCCTGTATAATGACACCATGGCCCCCTTGTCTCGCTCCAGGCTGCTGAGGGATCTTCTGCATGCATGGCCCAGAGGCCTTCCCTCACCAGTCACCTCGCCAGCCCCGGGCTGAAGGATTATGGGTAACCTCATCAGCCGCCCCAGCTGCCTGGGCCACAAGTCCAAACACGTGCGGTCGGACGAGGACTTCCTGAAGGAGTGCTACCAGAGACGGAGAGCATGGCAGCCCGTCGAACACCACGCCGAGGTCAAGAGAGAGGAGGCGTCCCGGGAGAGACCCGGGGGGGAGGAGGCCCGCAAGGAGAGAGGCGGAGTCGGAGAGGGCGGAGGCGGAGGAGACGGCGAAGGAGAGGGAGGAGGCGGTCCGCACCCCGTTTCGGACAAACCCCTCCGAAGCTCCCCTGCTCCGACGATCGTGAGCACCGGCACACTGGACAACCCCTGGCGTGGCACGCCGTCGCCGGTGAAGACATCCCGAAACGGGACAATAACGAGGAGGACGGTGCCGCCGGAGTTCGGCCGGTCCCCTCTGGCTCAGTCGGACAAAGGCTCCGCGGAGAGAAGGGCCAGCTTCCAGAGGAGGGACTCCAGGGAGGGAAGCCCCTGGTCCTGGAAGACCCTGGGGTCCCGCGAGGTCACCGAGGTGACGGAGGTGACAGAGACGATCGTGACGGAGATCGTGACGGAGTACGCGTCCGGAGATAAGGGAGGAGACCGCATAGTCACCAGAACCGTCAGAGTCCTGAATGGAGTTGCCGAGGAGCTGGCCGAGGTCACTATGAAAACGACGCAGACCAACGCCTCTAGAGAACCTCTACTCCCTCTCATTCCTTTATCTCACAAGCCTCATGTTTCCATCCTAATCATCCCATAACTCCTCTCTCCGTCACACCACAGTGTGTCTGTGTGGTATGATGACACTGGGCCTTTTGTTACAGTGTGCATTTATTTTCCACTATCAGTTGTGTGTGAACTGTTGTGTTTCTGTTGCAGCTCCAAAGTGATGGGCATTCTAGTTCGGACCCAGACTCCAGCCTTGACCGTTGGAGGGTACGGCGTCTCTTATCTCTGTTTTGTATGCAGTAGCAAAGCTCACTATCTGTTATGTGTAATAATTCCCCTGTCATCATATCCTCCTGGGAACTGAGGGGAAAAAGTGTCCTCAAAATTTAACTTTTTTTGTGATTTCCTACCTTAGGGTTAATAAAACATCTTACAATTTAGACTCTTTAAAATGTATTTATATTTTTTCTTTTACAGCATGTCCGCTGTAGTGGACACCAAGACCATCTTCGTGTAAAAAGACGACCAAACTTAAAAACGTAAAACATGGCTGTAGAATATTAAACCAAGAATACATTCCCCTTCTTTAACAAATGTGAAAAAAATTATATTTGATCTATAATTATTATTTTAATTTAGTTATTTGGCAAACATAAATTCTTCATTCTTCACTGTGCTTAATTTCTTCCTTTACATTTTCTATTTTAACATTGATACTCTTGGAATAATTTTCTCTGTTTGGTCATTTATTTTTTTTATTTATAACCTTTATTTACCCAGGCAAGCAATTAAGAACAAATTCGTATATACAAAAGCAGCCTGTCCAAAAGGCAAAGGCCTTTTGAGGGAAGGGGGGTGGGGGAGGCTGTAGGCCTACACAACAGTAACGCAGAGAAACACCTTGCATCTGGTACACCTCATAGCTCCTCTGTCCCTGGTACACCTCATGGCTCCTCTGTCCCTGGTACACCTCATGGCTCCTCTGTCCCTGGTACACCTCATGGCTCCTCTGTCCCTGGTACACCTCATAGCTCTTCTGTCCCTGGTACACCTCATGGCTCCTCTGTCCCTGGTACACCTCATGGCTCTTCTGTCCCTGGTACACCTCATGGCTCCTCTGTCCCTGGTACACCTCATGGCTCCTCTGTCCCTGGTACACCTCATGGCTCCTCTGTCCTGGTACACCTCATGGCTCCTCTGTCCCTGGTACACCTCATGGCTCTTCTGTCCCTGGTACACCTCATGGCTCCTCTGTCCCTGGTACACCTCATGGCTCCTCTGTCCCTGGTACACCTCATGGCTCCTCTGTCCCTGGTACACCTCATGGCTCCTCTGTTCCTGGTACACCTCATGGCTCTTCTGTCCCTGGTACACCTCATGGCTCCTCTGCCCCTGGTACACCTCATGGCTCCTCTGTCCCTGGTACACCTCATGGCTCCTCTGTCCCTGGTACACCTCATGGCTCCTCTGTCCCTGGTACACCTCATGGCTCCTCTGTCCCTGGTACACCTCATGGCTCCTCTGTCCCTGGTACACCTCATGGCTCCTCTGTCCCTGGTACACCTCCTGGCTCCTCTGTCCCTGGTACACCTCATGGCTCCTCTGTCCCTGGTACACCTCATGGCTCCTCTGCCCCTGGTACACCTCATGGCTCCTCTGTCCCTGGTACACCTCATGGCTCCTCTGTCCCTGGTACACCTCATGGCTCCTCTGTCCCTGGTACACCTCATGGCTCCTCTGCCCTGGTACACCTCATGGCTCCTCTGTCCCTGGTACACCTCATGGCTCCTCTGTCCCTGGTACACCTCATAGCTCCTCTGTCCCTGGTACACCTCATGGCTCTTGTGTCCCTGGTACACCTCATGGCTCCTCTGTCCCTGGTACACCTCATGGCTCCTCTGTCCCTGGTACACCTCATGGCTCCTCTGTCCCTGGTACACCTCATGGCCCCTCTGTCCCTGGTACACCTCATGGCTCTTCTGTCCCTGGTACACCTCATGGCTCCTCTGTCCCTGGTACACCTCATGGCTCTTCTGTCCCTGGTACACCTCATGGCTCCTCTGTCCCTGGTACACCTCATGGCTCCTCTGTCCCTGGTACACCTCATGGCTCCTCTGTCCCTGGTACACCTCATGGCCCTTCTGTCCCTGGTACACCTCATGGCTCCTTCTGTCCCTGGTACACCTCATGGCTCCTCTGTCCCTGGTACACCTCATGGCTCCTCTGTCCCTGGTACACCTCATGGCTCTTCTGTCCCTGGTACACCTCATGGCTCCTCTGTCCCTGGTACACCTCATGGCTCTTCTGTCCCTGGTACACCTCATGGCTCCTCTGCCCCTGGTACACCTCATGGCTCTTCTGTCCCTGGTACACCTCATGGCTCCTCTGTCCCTGGTACACCTCATGGCTCCTCTGTCCCTGTTGGTACACCTCATGGCTCCTCTGTCCCTGGTACACCTCATGGCTCCTCTGTCCCTGGTACACCTCATGGCTCCTCTGTCCCTGGTACACCTCATGGCTCCTCTGTCCCTGGTACACCTCATGGCTCCTCTGTCCCTGGTACACCTCATGGCTCCTCTGTCCCTGGTACACCTCATGGCTCCTCTGTCCCTGGTACACCTCATGGCTCCTCTGTCCCTGGTACACCTCATGGCTCCTCTGTCCCTGGTACACCTCATGGCTCCTCTGTCCCTGGTACACCTCATGGCTCCTCTGTCCCTGGTACACCTCATGGCTCCCTCTGTCCCTGGTACACCTCATGGCTCCTCTGTCCCTGGTACACCTCATGGCTCCTCTGTCCCTGGTACACCTCATGGCTCCTCTGTCCCTGGTACACCTCATGGCTCCTCTGTCCCTGGTACACCTCATGGCTCCTCTGTCCCTGGTACACCTCATGGCTCCTCTGTCCCTGGTACACCTCATGGCTCCTCTGTCCCTGGTACACCTCATGGCTCCTCTGTCCCTGGTACACCTCATGGCTCCTCTGTCCCTGGTACACCTCATGGCTCCTCTGTCCCTGGTACACCTCATGGCTCCTCTGTCCCTGGTACACCTCATGGCTCCTCTGTCCCTGGTACACCTCATGGCTCCTCTGTCCCTGGTACACCTCATGGCTCCTCTGTCCCTGGTACACCTCATGGCTCCTCTGTCCCTGGTACACCTCATGGCTCCTCTGTCCCTGGTACACCTCATGGCTCCTCTGTCCCTGGTACACCTCATGGCTCCTCTGTCCCTGGTACACCTCATGGCTCCTCTGTCCCTGGTACACCTCATGGCTCCTCTGTCCCTGGTACACCTCATGGCTCCTCTGTCCCTGGTACACCTCATGGCTCTTCTGTCCCTGGTACACCTCATGGCTCCTCTGTCCCTGGTACACCTCATGGCTCCTCTGTCCCTGGTACACCTCATGGCTCCTCTGTCCCTGGTACACCTCATGGCTCCTCTGTCCCTGGTACACCTCATGGCTCCTCTGTACCCTCCTGTCCCGGTACACCTCATGGCTCCTCAGTCCCTGTACCAGGCCCCCCCCCCCCCCCCCCCCCCATGGCTCCTCTGTCCCTGGTACACCACATGGCTCCTGTCCCTGGTACACCTCATGGCTCTTCTGTCCCTGGTACACCTCATGGCTCTTCTGTCCCTGGTACACCTCATGGCTCCTCTGTCCCTGGTACACCTCATGGCTCCTCTGTCCCTGGTACACCTCATGGCTCCTCTGCCCCTGGTACACCTCATGGCTCCTCTGTCCCTGGTAAACCTCATGGCTCTTCTGTCCCTGGTACACCTCATGGCTCTTCTGTCCCTGGTAAACCTCATGGCTCTTCTGTCCCTGGTACACCTCATGGCTCCTCTGTCCCTGGTACACCTCATGGCTCCTCTGCCCCTGGTACACCTCATAGCTCCTCTGTCCCTGGTACACCTCATGGCTCTCTGTCCCTGGTACACCTCATGGCTCCTCTGTCCCTGGTACACCTCATGGCTCCTCTGTCCTGGTACACCTCATGGCTCCTCTGTCCTGGTACACCTCATGGCTCTTCTGTCCCTGGTACACCTCATGGCTCTTCTGTCCCTGGTACACCTCATGGCTCCTCTGTCCCTGGTACACCTCATGGCTCCTCTGTCCCTGGTACACCTCATGGCTCCTCTGTCCCTGGTACACCGCATGGCTCCTCTGTCCCTGGTACACCTCATGGCTCCTCTGTCCCTGGTACACCTCATGGCTCCTCTGTCCCTGGTACACCTCATGGCTCCTCTGTCCCTGGTACACCTCATGGCTCCTCTGCCCCTGGTACACCTCATGGCTCCTCTGTCCCTGGTACACCTCATGGCTCCTCTGTCCCTGGTACACCTCATGGCTCCTCTGTCCCTGGTACACCTCATGGCTCCTCTGTCCCTGGTACACCTCATGGCTCCTCTGTCCCTGGTACACCTCATGGCTCTTCTGTCCCTGGTACACCTCATGGCTCTTCTGTCCCTGGTACACCTCATGGCTCCTCTGTCCTGGTACACCTCATGGCTCCTCTGTCCCTGGTACACTCATGGCTCCTCTGCCCTGGTACACCTCATGGCTCCTCTGTCCCTGGTAAACCTCATGGCTCTTCTGTCCCTGGTACACCTCATGGCTCCTCTGTCCCTGGTACACCTCATGGCTCCTCTGTCCCTGGTACACCTCATGGCTCCTCTGTCCCTGGTACACCTCATGGCTCCTCTGTCCCTGGTACACCTCATGGCTCCTCTGTCCCTGGTACACCTCATGGCTCCTCTGCCCCTGGTACACCTCATGGCTCCTCTGTCCCTGGTACACCTCATGGCTCCTCTGTCCCTGGTACAAAGTCCCCGTCTCTCATCATCTGACTGTTCTGACAACTCCAAATCTGAGTCTCCTCAATTATTTGGTAAAGAATGCAACAATGTTGGTCATTAAGTACATAAAGATGGTCTTCGTGTGTCCATTATAATTGACATTCATAAAAGGGCTAGCGCTAGCCTATTACTAAAAACTCAAATAATCTAACTGCTTTCAGAAACTAATAGTGCAGTGGTGTGCACAGATAGGGCAGAAGGGGGGCTTGAGCCCCTGCCCTTTTGCCCCAAGTGCCAACATTTTTTATTTGTAAAACATGAAGATGGAAATGTATACTACTAACCACGCAGATAGACCTTATCTATTTTGAAAGTACCCCGCATGCACCCCCCCCCCCCCCCCGCCTGAGCCCCTGCCCTCCAAATGGTCTGTGCACGCCCCTGCAATAGTGTGTATGAAGAAATCTACATTAATACTATAAATCACTACATTATTAATGTGGTAAATCTATAGTGTGTATGAAAGAAAAAAACTTCAGTAATACTATAAATCACTGCAGTATGTATTTATGTATTGTGTGTGCATGAGAAAAACACTGGAATAATAGGTTTTTACTATGGATGTCCAATATTATCGGCCTACCGATATTATCGGCCGATATTGGCATTAGAATGTGATATCGGAAAATATCGGTATCGGTTTAAAAAAAAAGAAAAGAAAAAGTATAACCTTTATTTAGCCAGGCAAGCAAGTAAGAACAAATTCTGATTTTATTTATTGTCAAAAGTATGCATAATGTTGTGTTAATTCCACAACAAGACATATGTAATGTTAATTATTTTTTTTAATAATTTTGGGGGGTGGGGGGGGGGGGGGGGGGGAACCCTGCATATATCGGTATCGGTTGATATCGGTATCGGAAATTAAGAGTTGGACAATATCGGTGTATCGGTAAAAAAGCCAATATCGAACATCCCTAGTGTTTACTACAGTTAATTTAGCTTAATCATCCTCTTTCTCCCCCCAAGGGAACCAGATCAGCCCTGACTCTGAGGGACGAGGTCGCAGATTCTGAGACCTTCCTCCAAAACCTGGAAGCCCTGCTCACCTGGGTGTGTGAGATAGAGGAGCTCACGGCCAATCAGAAGCCCCCGTCCTCAGAGGTCAAAGTGGTGAAGGCTCAGCTTCAGGAACAAAAGGTGTGTTAAACACATATCGTTGACCTTTGTTGTGTAGTACGTTAAACGACAAACCAAGACATACAGTATTTACCTATAGGAAAAGCTATACTGAGGTCATGGAAAAAAAGGAAGTTTAAGTGCTTCCTTTTAACGGTGTGAATTCTGCCGATGAATAGGAGGTTCGTTCTTACAATGAGTCTTTGTGAACCTTTTCCCGAGGCTACGAGAGCAGGATAGAAGTCATTGAGCTTTCAGTGGGAAAGAGCTTCCATTGTGAGTTGGCGGAGTGAGGTGAAACCTGTCTGCTTCCTAACAGTATCAGCAGGAAACATGAGAAGAGGCTTTCACAGCACTGACACAAAGCTAGAGAACCAAGCAGAGGGCCTACGCTATATAAGGTATAAAATAATAGATAACAGAAAACCAAGGGCATATATGAGGTACACAATCAAGAATAGCACATATACAGTATAAGGTACACAATCAAGAATAGGACATATATAAGGTACACAATCAAGAATATAAGGTATACAATCAAGAAGAGGACATATAGCCTACACTATGAGGTATAAAATCAAGAATAGGACATATATAAGGTACACAATCAAGAATATGACATATATAAGGTATACAATCAAGAATAGGTAAAATAAAAGGTATATGCACCTTCCACTCCGCTGTCAGTGTGTGAATGTGTGAGTGCATGAGTGAATGTGAGGCATAAGTTCAAAAGCGTTTTGGATAAAAGTGCTATAATATGAATGCAGTCCATTTACCAGCAAGTGTAATTTATTCTTCAAAATGAGGCGGTGGCTATATTCTATGCTGTATAACAAATTGTACTACACATTTTGGGCTTAACTGAGTTAAAGGGGCACTTTAAAACACCAACAAACTATCCATATTTATGTTTGCACGTGCTCTCACACATTTTGCACACTTTGCACACAGTTTGACAGTTAGTTGAGTTTGAATGTGTCCTCCATTGATGTAATCAGGAGACACTGAATCCTTGCATTGTGTTAATTACAGCTCAATGAAATGACGTGGTGGATGAAAATATGATTGCAACAGGGATTGCTATTTGATGCTAATTAACACTGTTTTTCAGTGATGATTATTAGGTGCTGGAAAGAAGATCCCCAATAATCACTGCACGTTGTATATAGTTTAGTCTGAACATCTAGAAAGCAGTATGGCACGTTTTATTATTATTATTGATATTTTACAGTAATACATTGAACCTTGTATTACTATCGCTATGGCTAATCTGTCGCTCAATGTGGGAAGCTCCCAAAAACCTTCCTTCACTCTTAAGCCTTGATTTTTTTATGTTTGGCAAAATATATGTATTTGTTTTTTAGTTTTTTAGTCTTTTTCCCTACGTTTAAAATAGTTGTAGGCCTATCTTATAGTTTGTGATGCACTTTGTTGCTTATTAGTAGCTTAAAAGCCATACAAATGTACCTACTGGCTTATTTGCTGGTTCCTGGCTGTATATTTAATTTAATTAGTATTTGTTCTGTACAGTTCCATAAATCAATCTCAATTTGCGCATTCCATGAGAGAAAAGGAGCAGGGGAGAAGAACATTTAATTTTTCCAGCTCAAAAACGTGAATATATAAATAGAAATAGATGTCAATTACAATTACTGAGCAATCAATACTTACAATAACATGAGATTTTTTTTTAATACATTTAATCATAGGGAAAGCTGTTACACCTCACACATGAAGTCTAATTGTTCTATCTTTATACATTTTCTTTAAATATATTTGTACAACTCTTTAAAGGGGACATGCATTATAAATGGCTTTTTACAGTATTTACCATTGTTGTGAGAATGGGGGGTGAGGACAGGTGCATTCCTTGTGCAGCACGGGTTGTCCAGGTAGCTGGCGTACTGGAGCGGAGGTCCTGGGCACACAGAGAACAGGGGTTAGGTCAAGGAATAACAACAAGAGCAGGTTTGCAAGGCTTAGGTTGCGTCGTCGTACCTAGGTAGCTAGTTTAACACTACGATGAGGTCAGGACAGGATCTGCAGACTGAAGTACCATCTTGTTGATCAGAGGATGAGTCACAGCCGTGTCGATTGATGAGCTTGGCAGCGTGTGAATCCGGGGAACGGATGCTGCCCATATTTATGGGTGTGAGAGGATAAGGGGTGAGTGAGGCTTCCGTCGTGAATGTGGGGGAGGATGAGGAGGAGTGAAGAAGGCTCTCGCCGTGATTATGACAATTGTTTTATAGCAATAGGGGTTAGTATCAATGGGTCTGTGTCTCTAATTATCATATTGACTCATCAGTCTAGTCTCGAGTTCACGAGAACTTCCCTCACTCAACTAAGCTGTTCTGATTTGACAGTTTTGCTGACGTTAATATAGCACTGATCTGCAGTAACGCCAAGTGATCAGCCTGGTTCTATTCAAGTGATCAGCCTGGTTCTATTCAAGTGATCAGCCTGGTTCTATTCAAGTGATCAGCCTGGTTCTATTCAAGTGATCAGCCTGGTTCTATTCAAGTGATCAGCCTGGTTCTATTCAAGTGATCAGCCTGGTTCTATTCAAGTGATCAGCTTGGTTCTATTCCAGTGATCAGCCTGGTTCTATTCAAGTGATCAGCCTGGTTCTATTCAAGTGATCAGCCTGGTTCTATTCAAGTGATCAGCCTGGTTCTATTCAAGTGATCAGCTTCTGGTTCTATTCAAGTGATCAGCCTGGTTCTATTCAAGTGCTCGGTGTCTCTCAGCTCCTGCAGCGGCTCCTGGCTGACCGCAGGCGCAGCATGGACACCATGCTACTGGAGGGCACCAGGCTGCTGGAGGGGCCCAGGCTGATGGAGGGCCCCATGCTACTGGAGGGCCCCAGGCTGCTGGAGGGCCCCCCTGGAGAGGAGGGGGAGCAGACCCAGGTCAAGCTCCCCCCCCCCCCCCCCCCCCCCCCCCCCCCCCCTCGACACTCAGACTGAAGTGGGAGGCCTTACTGCTGGAGGCGGAGCAGAGTCAGTGCAGCCGTCCAGCTCCTGTGGTCGTTCTATACATACTGTACACACTGTCTTATGTTATGTATGTCTTATATACATACATACACACACTGTCTTATGTTATGTATGTCTTATATACATACACTCAGGACGGAGTGTAAAAAGTACCCAGAAATTATACTTAAGTGAAAGTATGGGTACCGTCTCAAAATCGTACTCAAGTAAAAGTCAGAGTATCTGGCTAAAAACACACTTGAGTAAAAGTCAAAAAGTTTCTACTGTTAAATGTACTTAAGTACTCAAAAGTAAAAGTAAAAACCTTTGTTTAAAGGGGAACTATCTTATAAATGGCCTTTTTCAGTGTTTAGCATTGTGGTTTAGGAGCCCAGGCTCAAAACGGCTTAGGATCTTGAGGTAGAAAAATGCTGTTTTTGAGGACTTGATTAGAAATACAAAACAATGAATTAAAAAGAATTAAAAATTACAGAGGTGTTCCATAAACTCACAGGAATTGTGTAAAAGTGCCCAAATAGTGAAAGAAATAGTAAAATAGTTCCCCTTTAATAAAAAATCCCTGCTTTCTAGTCTTGCACAAGGACCAATCAGCATGGGTATGGGCGGGTTCATTTTCCATTGATGGGGATTTGATTGGCTGTTTTTAAATAAAGCGAGGCCGCAGGATTACCGTTAACGTTAGTTCGGCCAGATAAACAAATATCCTAATTAAAATAGTTGGACCTGCGAGATTTGTACTTTGTACTTTGTAGGTCTGCATTTTAAATGTAAGGAGTAAAAAGTTTGTTTTTTTCCTCTGAAATGTAATTGAGTAAAAGTACAAAGTATACAAACCTAATAATACTCAAGTAAAGTACTTAAGTATTGTAACAAAGTACAATTACTCAAGTACTTTACACCCCTGCATACACTATATTTATATTGGCTTATATCTTAGAACATAACGTGTATCAATAGCGCAGGATGTGTTTACATTAGCTAAACACAAAACAAAATTAACCTGGGTTTAAATTATCTCGCTATATCACCACCCGTTGTCTCTAACACACCGTAACACACACACATGTGTTTACATAACCCGTTCACTGTGACAACACAGCCGCGGAGCTAATGATGCTAATGATGGAGCATCGCCGTCGGTCATGTGTGATAGTAAAGGGTTAACCTTCTGTCGTGTGGCAGTGAAAGGGTTACGGACACCATGTGCTGTGCTATTTCAACACATCTATTTTTGAGAGTGTATTGTATTGTACATCCGATTCTACAGTATTACTGTGTTTGTGCATAATGATTTAATATTAGGGATGCTCGATATTGGCTTTTTTACCGATACCGATATACCGATATTGTCCAACTCTTCATTTCCGATACCGATATCAACCGATATCAACCGATACCGATATATGCAGGGTTTCCCTGAATAATTTCAGGTAATTAACATTACATATCTCTTGTTGTGGAATTAACACAACATTATGCATACTTTTGACAATAAATAAAATCAGAATTTGTTCTTAATTGCTTGCCTGGGTAAATAAAGGTTATAGAAATATAAAAAAAATTAAAAAGTTTTTTATTTTTTAATTTTTTTTTGAAAACTGATACCGATATTTTCCGATATCACATTTTAATGCCGATATCGACCGATAATATTGGTAGACCGATAATATCGGACATCCCTATTTAATATCCATTCAAACGAGCGTGTGTGTGACTTGACTGTGTGCGTGTTGAGACTGAGAGGAGCAACACTTTTTAAACAGCTGCTATGAATAATGGAATAATTGTCGAATGCCCCCGTTGGCAGGAGGGGGAGCCTGGAGCTCATTCTGCCCAGGGCCAAGCTCTTCCAGGAGGGGGTGGACGGTCTGCAGCAGTGGCTGATGTCTGTGGAGCAGGATCTGGCGGAGCTGCGGAGCGCCGAGAGGCTGATGCTGCGGCTCCACGAGGCCACGGCGCGGGCCAAGGTACCACCGGCACTGACCACACTGGGTTCACGTTTACTGTCATCATACAGTTCAGTAGCGGGCCAAGGTACCGGCACTGATCATCCCACTGGGTTCAAGTGTACTGTCATCATACAGTTCAGTAGCGGGCCAAGGTACCGGCACTGACCACACTGGGTTCAAGTTTACTGTCATCATACAGTTCAGTAGCGGGCCAAGGTACCGGCACTGACCACACTGGGTTCAAGTTTACTGTCATCATACAGTTCAGTAGCGGGCCAAGGTACCGGCACTGACCACACTGGGTTCAAGTTTACTGTCATCATACAGTTCAGTAGCGGGCCAAGGTACCGGCACTGACCACACTGGGTTCAAGTTTACTGTCATCATACAGTTCAGTAGCGGGCCAAGGTACCGGCACTGACCACACTGGGTTCAAGTTTACTGTCATCATACAGTTCAGTAGCGGGCCAAGGTACCGGCACTGACCACACTGGGTTCACGTTTACTGTCATCATACAGTTCAGTAGCGGGCCAAGGTACCGGCACTGACCACACTGGGTTCACGTTTACTGTCATCATACAGTTCAGTAGCGGGCCAAGGTACCGGCACTGATGATCCCACTGGGTTCAAGTGTACTGTCATCATACAGTTCAGTAGCGGGCCAAGGTACCGGCACTGACCACACTGGGTTCAAGTTTACTGTCATCATACAGTTCAGTAGCGGGCCAAGGTACCGGCACTGACCACACTGGGTTCAAGTTCACTGTCATCATACAGTTCAGTAGCGGGCCAAGGTACCGGCACTGACCACACTGGGGCTCAAGTTCACTGTCATCATACAGTTCAGTAGCGGGCCAAGGTACCGGCACTGACCACACTGGGTTCAAGTTCACTGTCATCATACAGCTCAGTAGCGGGCCAAGGTACCGGCACTGATCATCCCACTGGGTTCAAGTTCACTGTCATCATACAGCTCAGTAGCGGGCCAAGGTACCGGCACTGACCACACTGGGTTCAAGTTTACTGTCATCATACAGTTCAGTAGCGGGCCAAGGTACCGGCACTGATCATCCCACTGGGTTCACGTTTACTGTCATCATACAGTTCAGTAGCGGGCCAAGGTACCGGCACTGATCATCCCACTGGGTTCACGTTTACTGTCATCATACAGTTCAGTAGCGGGCCAAGGTACCGGCACCGATCCCACTGGGTTCAAGTTTACTGTCATCATACAGTTCAGTAGCGGGCCAAGGTACCGGCACCGATCACACTGGGTTCACGTTTACTGTCATCATACAGTTCAGTAGCGGGCCAAGGTACCGGCACCGATCCCACTGGGTTCAAGTTTACTGTCATCATACAGTTCAGTAGCGGGCCAAGGTACCGGCACTGATCATCCCACTGGACTCAAGTTTACTGTCATCATACAGTTCAGTACAACACAAATAAGTTTGGCATCCACCCAGAGTGCAAATAGTAACATCATGCAATGTATAAGTGATCAAACTGGATGTGTGTACAGAGTTGTAGTATTATTATGTACAGTGATATATATACATCATTATTGTACATACTATCATGGGTTAACCAAAGGGTTAACCCTTTACTATCACACAACCGACTCGAGCCACCCAAACAACTGCCTCTTTGAACTGCTGCGGTCAGGCAAGCGATACCGGAGTCTCATGGCCGGCACAGAGAGACTCAGAAGAAGCTTCTATCCCCAGGCCATCAGGATGCTCAACGAACAATAACACTATGCAACAACCATCAAATGCACTCACAGCACACACATCCACACGCACACACTCACTTTAAACAAACAACTCACTGTAGCACCCACTTTACACACTTTAGAACACCTAAGCACACTTTATATTTATTGGTAAACAATTTGCACTACAACTAGGGATGCTCGATATTGGCTTTTTTACCGATACCGATATACCGATATTGTCCAACTCTTAATTTCCGATACCGATATCAACCGATACCGATATATGCAGGGTCCCCCCCCCCCCAAAAAAAATTGAATAATTTCAGGTAATTACCAATAGATTGATTGATTGAATGAAGATTGTATTAACAGATTGCAAAATGGGTACAATACAGTACGGCTCAATACACACAATTGTTAAGGGGATGCAGACCAGAGAAAGACGTTTGTCTTGTTTACATCAGGGTCCCCCATTTTCAATTCATAATGAATTGTAAGTAAGGGTGCAACTTGATCCGTGCAATCCATTCTTTGTGGATCTAACCCTTAACTGGTGTCTGGTGCATGTTTGTCTTGTCTTTCAGGCTGTCGTTGAAGAGATTCAAATGAAAACTGCTGAGTTGGGGAAAGTTCAGCAGCTAGGACGTGATCTCATGGAGGTCATATCAGGTAACATCTTTCATATCATCCGCCAGATGGAAGTTATGGATATAATATATATCATTTTTTGATAGGATAGAACATGATATAGGTATATGATAAGATCCAATACGAGGTGCTGGATGACTGCGGCCGACGCATCAGTAGTTTTTACAACATGAATTGAAATGCTACCAATTGACTCGTCGTTCTGCAGAGAGAGCATCCAGACTAGGGCTGTCCCCGACTAAGGATTTGGATGGTCGACTATGATTGGCAAAAATGTGTCAAAAAAGTATAATATAAATTTTTTTACATTTTATTTAATTTTTATTTTTTTTTCATTCCATTTGGGCTGTGGGGGGTGAAGCTTAATGTCTGAATGAGTCGACT
Source organism: Notolepis coatsorum (assembly GCF_963971535.1). NCBI lineage: Eukaryota > Metazoa > Chordata > Actinopteri > Aulopiformes > Paralepididae > Notolepis > Notolepis coatsorum. The sequence continues at coordinate 1,223,656 of NC_140183.1, read as the reverse complement.
GAAGGCTTCTTGTTCTCTGCAAAAGCATGCAATTGGTCCACTGATGGATACATCTTGATATTTGTCTAGTCTAGTGTGTTCATTAGATGGTGAAATCCTCTTTCAGTGCCTCTGTGCCTGTTTTCTTAGGCAGTTAGCCTCGCTGGTATGCGTGCCATTAGCGTTAGCCACGCTTCTAGGCCTCTTTTCTTTTGGAAAGAATGATAATAAAAAAAAAATAAAAAAAATATATATATATATATATATATAATATATATATCTTTTTTTTTTTACTAAGATGTTGGCTAGTCGACTACGGCTCCTTTCGACCGATAATCGACTAACAGGGGTCAGCCCTAATCCAGACTAACGTGTCTCCCCCCCCCCCCCCCGGGCTCAGAGGACGAGGCGCGGCAGGTCCAGGAGAAGATGGACGCGCTGCGTGTGCGCTGCTCCGTGCTGAGCCTGGGCGGCGTGGACGTGGCCCAGAGGCTGGAGCAGGCGCTGGAGGCCTCGAGCCGCTGCACCTCCAGCCAGGAGGACCTGCACCTGTGGCTGGGACGCATCGAGAGGGAGCTGCTGGGGGCCGCGGCCGGGGGGGGCCAGGCGCACGCTGCTGGGGGAGGAGACGCTGTGCTGTGTGCCGCCGAGAGGCAGAGGGTGAGGGGGGCTGTGCTGTGTGCCGCCGAGAGGCAGAGGGTGAGGGGGGCTGTGCTGTGTGCCGCCGAGAGGCAGAGGGTGAGGGGGGCCCCTCCATGATGCTGCCATGCTGCAGGACTCTAGTGTCGACGTACAGACGCAGCACTGAGAATTTATTGATTGATTGATTGATTGAAAACTTTATTAACAGATTGCAGAATGGGTACAGTACAGTACAGCTCGATACGCACAATTGTTAAGGGGATGCAGACCAGAGAAAGACTTTCGTCTTGTTTACATGTTACGATGTTACGATGAATTGAAAATGGGGGACGCTGATGTAAATTATGACACACACAACATACAGATAGACAGTACTGCTACATCTAGACATTTATGACATACCAGATTTACAAATACAGTACTGTTAGTGATACAAAAAGAGTAAAAAAAAAAGAAAAAGAAAAAAAGAGAGTATATACATTTGATGAAGAAACTATACATTGGAGGAGGTGGGGGGAGGGGGGATTGGGTAGGAGGGGGGGGGGACTGTACATTGTAGGTGGGTGGGTGGGGTGGGGTGGGGTGGGGGGGATGCCTATGAGAGGAAGACGCTCCTCTCGCCAGTGATGATGATAGTTGTGTTGTTGTAACACATGTGTGTGTGTGTCTGTGTGTGTTGTGGTCAGTTGGCACCAGTGATGATGATAGTTGTGTTGTAAGTTGTAACACATGTGTGTGTGTGTTGTGGCCAGTTGGAGCAGGCGGTGGTGAAAGAGATGGCCTGGTTCCGAGACACGGCCCTGGGTCTGGAGGAGCTGAGAGCCATCACTCTGGAACCAGACCTCATATCAGAACAGCTCTATGAGCAGAAGGTCAGGATGCCTGAGGAAAAACAAAACAACAACAACATACTGTATATCTCCATTTTAATGTAAATAATGGACAGAATAGAAAATCATCTTTCTTTTTATTACTAATGGGCTTTTTCTTTTTTGGCGATTTTGGGCGGGGTATTTTCTACTTTTATCGTGGACAATTTCATTAAAAGTTACGTGTAAACTGACTCGAGTGATATTTCATTACCGAGTACAAAGTACAGTGGGAGGGGTCAGGATGACACTGAGAGCACCGCGGGGAACATTATAGGATGGATACATGTTCTGTTTCAGAACTGACACTGTATAGAAGGAAGCTCATTTGGATATAAAAAAATCAAACATTCTGCAGGTCTGCAAAATCTGTCTCTAATTCATTGTCAACGTACTGGAGCAGCTCCACTTTATACCTGATGGCATCATCGGTTTGATCCTTAATAATTTTTCTTCCTAATAATTGTTTCCCCAAGCAAGATTTGACGCTGGGTCCAGCTGTACTAGAGCCTAGTCTTGTTATTCTATGTCATTATCTTTGCACCAATTATTCCATACTATGAGTTTGCTCTGAGCCCCACTTTGACAATGTTACATCAGCTATGACCTTTGGTGTTTGTGTAGCTTAACGATGAACACATGATTCCCCAGTATGATAAAAAAACACAACATTGAACGTGTGAAATGGTTTTGACGTTGACATCTCTTGAACAGATTCTGGCTGTGGAGATTCTTCAACACCGGTTTAACATTGAGAAGATGGTGAAGATCTCTGAAATACTGCTAACATACAGTGATGAAGGGGAAACTGTGGATCTGCAGGTAGGAGTTACTGAATATTAGGCTACACTTCACTTTGTGCCATGTTACCATGTTAATAAACCTAATAAAGATAGCCTAGCTTAGCACAAATGCATGGAAGCAGATACGGACCACTAGCCTACAGTGGCTTAAAACTCCGGGACAGGTGTTTTGGGCCAATACTGTAGCTATAGGCTAGCTGATCCGTACCCACTTCCATTTATTTGTGCTAAGCTAGGCTAGCTTGCAGACGGATAGCTTTCTACTGAACACACAGAGAGGAGATTGGTCTCTATCTTCTTGTCTGACTCTGGAGAAGACGGTGACTGCATTTACCATAATGTTGGCGTGTTCCTTTAACCTATGAACCAGTTATATGAACGTGTGTTTTTTTTACTTTCATTATACCTAGTACATAATTGGTAAATGGTGGATTTATTTGATAGTCGCTTTACAATTTTCATAGTTTGTGACATAGCTAGTTCATAGTCCTACATGTATGGAGAGTGATTTGTCTCCTGGCTATTGATGCCTTGCTCGCTCTATATCCTAGAGGTGACGACTGGACCCATGACTCTGTCCTGTGACTGGAGACTAGACTAGTCTGATGAGATTACTCCACAAGTTCCTGTACATCCTTTGTAATTAGTAGGGCTGTCCCCGACTAAGGATTTGGATGGTCGACTATGATAGGCCAAAATTTGCCGTTAGTCGACTATTGGTTGACAAAAAAAAATATATATAATATAATTTTTTTTTTTTTTTTTTTTTTTTTTTTATCATTCCATTTGGGCTGTGGGGGGTGCTTAATGTCTGAAGGAGTCGACTGAAGGCTTCTTGTCCTCTGCAAAAGCATGCAATTGGTCCACTGATGGATACATCTTGATATTTGTCTAGTCTAGTGTGTTCATTAGATGGTGAAATCCTCTTTCAGTGCCTCTGTGCCTGTTTTCGTAGGCAGTTAGCCTCTGGTATGCGCGCCATTAGCGTTAGCCACGCTTCTAGGCCTCTTTTCTTTTGGAAACAATGATACAAAAAATTATAATAATAATAATATAAATATTTTTATTTTTATTTTTTGTATTCGACTAAGAGGTTGGCCAGTCGACTACGGCTCCTTTCGACCGACTAGTCGACTAATCCACTAATAGGGGTCAGCCCTAGTAATTAGCTATAATAAAGTGTGTGCTGCGTGCCCCTCTCCCCCCAGACCCCGCTGGACGCCTTGCAGGAACAATGCAACACCACCTCTGCCACCAACTCCCACGCGGTGCTCCAGCTGGAACACGCCCAGTCGCTCCTCCTGCAGTTCTCAGAGGGGCTCGCGGAGGTGTCGCCATGGCTACAGGAAACCCAAGCCCTCATCGGACAGCTCTCCCTGAGCACCATCAGCTACGAGGCGTTCCGCGAACAACAGGACCTCTTACAGGTAGAGCTCTCAGGACTGGAGTGCCAGGTTTTCTCTTTTCTTTTTGAAGGGGAGGGGGCACTTTTAGTATTTTTTTGTCCTATTCAACAATGAAGTTCTTTTATATTTCTGAGCAGCCTCCATGTCCGTCCTGTTCCACTGACCCGTTCTACTGACCCGTTCTATTCAGGTTACATGGTTCACTTCATAAGTGTAACCTGCTTCCCTCTCCCACCAATTCATGACGCCATCTTTTTTCCTCTGGAAAATGTGACCATATCACCCTTTCCTTTAGTGATAGATCCAAATCAAACTGCATTTTTACCATTATCTTCAGCAAATTATACGAAGGTGATGCGCAAACATTAAAGCATTTTTGTGCAAGGACTCGTGGTAAGATGCCATCCATAATAACACTCTCCTTGTCACACATTTATTTAGTTTCAACATTTCTATTTTATTTATTACCACATATTGCCGCCTACAACTATGCACTTTCCACTCGGAAATAAATAACTTAACTCAACCTCTTAAGCCCTAGCCATAATATAAAAAAAAATAAAGAAAAACCGCCTAAAAGGTTTGTTCGACCTGTTTCAAGTTTCAAGTTTCTTTAATAGTTGTCATACAGAAGTACAGAATACTTTTATACAAAATGCTTCTTACTGTTGCGCTCCAGAGACTGTGCAAGACAAGATAAGTATGAAATAAAATAACATAGTAAAATTAGAAGTAAAAAAAAACGAGGTCACAGTGTTCAGTTTAGACATATGTACAATGTTCGATGCAGAATAGACGTAGTTACCATACAATATACAATACTGTGCAGTGTACTAATATACAATACTATATAGTGCAGAGCAGAAATGGAGAAATGGGACGAGGTGCAATTTAGGTACAATTCACAGTAGGTGTACGAGTTGTAGTGCAAATCCTTTATCAATAAATATAAAGTGTAAGTGTGTTTGTGTGATCTAAAGTGTGGAGAGTGGGTGCTGCAGTGTGTTGTTTGTTTGAGTGAGTGTGTGCGTGTGGGTGTGTGTGCTGTGTGCATTTGATGGTTGTTGCATAGTGATTATTGTTCGTTTAGCAGCCTGATGGCCTGGGGATAGAAGCTTCTTCTGAGTCTTTCTGTGCTCGCCTTAAGACTCCGGTATCGCTTGCCTGACCGCAGCAGTTCAAAGAGGCAGTTGTTCGGGTGGCTCGAGTCCTTAATAATTCTCTTAGCCTTCCCCTTGCACCGCTTGTTGTAAATGTTCTGGAGGGTGGGAAGCCCCCCTCCAATTGTGCGTTCGGCTGAACGTGTCACTCTTTGTAGTCTGCTACGGTCTTGTGCAGTGCTATTCCCAAACCAGGAGGTGATGTTGCCGGTCAGGATGCTCTCTATTGTACATGAGTAGAAGTTCCTAAGGATCTTCTGACTGACTTGGAACTTCCTTAGGCGCCTGAGGAAGTAGAGGCGTTGTCGTGCCTTCTTCACAACACTGTCAATGTGTGTGGTCCATGTCAAGTCCTCGGATATGTGGGCTCCGAGGTACTTGAAACTGTTCACTCTCTCAACCGGTGCCCCGTCGATGCTGAGGGGGCTGTAGTCCTTGACCCCCGACCTCCTGAAGTCCACAATCATCTCTTTTGTTTTGCTGACGTTCAGGGAGAGGCAGTTCTCCTGACACCACTGTGACAGGTTCTCTACCTCTTCCAGGTAGGCCCTTTCGTCGTTGGCAGAGATCAGGCCCACCACTACTGTGTCATCAGCAAATTTGATGATGGTGTTGTTGTTCCGCTGTGCTACGCAGTCATGTGTGTACAGGGAGTAGAGGAGGGGGCTCATTATGGCTGTGAGACATAATCACGAAAAATAACGTTAAAAAAATATTTCATACCAGACGGCTCCAAGGGCTGGCACTGTATAGCTCCAGGGGCTGGCGTGAGCTGGGTAGTGTAGTTTTATGAAATTCGAAAGCCCCTCGAAAGCCCTGGATCTCTTGTTTCATAGGACTACAAACACATGTGGCAGGTTCCTTTATTTCCGTCTAATTCATCCGGGTTTCCGCCGGGATGTGCCGGGATATTTATGAACTCATATTTCACCAATAACACTTAAAAAAATCATTGGTAAACAAACGTAGTGCTGAAAATAATACACTTTGACTGCTGTTTTGCTCGGGTTAGGGTCTTTACTCTTGGCTACGTTTGAAAAAGAAACGCAACATTAATTAATACGGACTGTATTGATCTATTTATGACGTGATATTAATTGTGTACCGGTACCGGACCGCTCTCGCTTAAGGGGTTAACTTAACTTCTAAGATAATCTTATATTATCTTATCTTTTTTTTTTTATCCACTTTTTCTCCCATTTTCTATATTTTTCTCCCATCCCAATTTCGTATCATCCAATTCAACCCTCCCCTGTCACGGACGCTGTTTCTTGCCTCCCACAAGCCGGCTGCAATGTGGACTAAGTCATACATAGCACAAGTCCCCTCCGGTACTTGAGGTAACAGCAGTCGCATCTTTTCACCTGTGCAGCTCGATCTCAGTGTCGAGGAGTAACGCGTGGGAGGCTCACGCTGCCCCCGACACTTCCTGATTCCACTGCGCAGGCGCACCAACCGACCTGTAGGAGTCGCTGTCCACAACGCCCGATCCCCACCCATCAGTTTCCCACCCCCTAATACGGCCAATGTGTATTAGTACGGACGACCAGCTAAACTGAAAGCAAATGTGGAGCGCTATGATCGAACAGGCGAGCCCAGCGTCTCCAGATTTCGTGGCAAGCGCCTTGCCCACTACGCCACGTAGCCGCCCGTTATATTATCTTATCTTATCCTATTTTATCTTATTGTATCTAATCTAATCTAATCTAATCTAATCTAATCTAATCTAATCTAATCTAATCTAATCTAATCTAATCTAATCTAATCTAATCTAATCTAATCTAATCTAACCTTACTTTACTTTATCTTGTCTCTCCCAGGGTCTGAGGGAGTCCATTGCAGAACACAGACCTCTGATAGGCCGGCTGTGTTCTCTGGGGAAGCGTCTGTCAGAGCTAAGCCCCGCCCAGGGGGAGGAGTTCTATCGTAAGGCAACAGAGGCGGAGCAGCAGCACAAGACCATCAGAGACCGGGTCCGAGAAGCTGCCACCCTATTGGAGGAGGCCCTGCCCCGCTACACCCAGGTGAGGAGGCCCTGCCCCCGCTACACCCAGGTGAGGAGGCCCTGCCCCCCCCCCCCCCCCGCTACACCCAGGTGAGGAGTCCCTGCCCCCCCCCGCTACACCCAGGTGAGGAGTCCCTGCCCCCCCCCGCTACACCCAGGTGAGGAGTCCCTGCCCCCCCCCCCCCCGCTACACCCAGGTGAGGAGTCCCTGCCCCCCCCCGCTACACCCAGGTGAGGAGGCCCTGCCCCCCCCCCGCTACACCCAGGTGAGGAGGCCCTGCCCCCCTATACACCCAGGTGAGGAGGCCCTGCCCCCCCCCCCGCTACACCCAGGTGAGGAGTCCCTGCCCCCCGCTACACCCAGGTGAGGAGTCCCTGCCCCCCCCCCCCCCTCTACACCCAGGTGAGGAGTCCCTGCCCCCCCCCCCCCCGCTACACCCAGGTGAGGAGGCCCTGCCCCCCCCCCCGCTACACCCAGGTGAGGAGTCCCTGCCCCCCCCCCCCCGCTACACCCAGGTGAGGAGTCCCTGCCCCCCCCCCCCCCGCTACACCCAGGTGAGGAGGCCCTGCCCCCCCCCCGCTACACCCAGGTGAGGAGTCCCTGCCGCCCCCCCGCTACACCCAGGTGAGGAGGCCCTGCCCCCCCCCCCGCTACACCCAGGTGAGGAGGCCCTGCCCCCCCCCCCGCTACACCCAGGTGAGGAGTCCCTGCCCCCCCCCCGCTACACCCAGGTGAGGAGTCCCTGCCCCCCCCCCCCCCGCTACACCCAGGTGAGGAGTCCCTGCCCCCCCCCCGCTACACCCAGGTGAGGAGTCCCTGCCCCCCCCGCTACACCCAGGTGAGGAGTCCCTGCCCCCCCCCCCCCCGCTACACCCAGGTGAGGAGTCCCTGCCCCCCCCGCTACACCCAGGTGAGGAGTCCCTGCTCCCCCTGCTACACCCAGGTGAGGAGTCCCTGCCCCCCCCGCTACACCCAGGTGAGGAGTCCCTGCCCCCCCCCCCCGCTACACCCAGGTGACTTTTTGAGTGGGTCGCGGATGTGTGTGTAAATTTTTTTTTTTTTTTACCACCTATCTTTGTGAAAGTGGCTTCTCAGCTCTGGTTCAGCTGAAGACAAAGCGGACGAACAGATTGGACATTGAGCACGACCTCAGAGTTGCTTTGTCTACCATCACCCCAGACTTTGAGACTCTTGTCAGGAGCAAACAACATCCCCAGTTATCCCATTAGTTCCCTGGGATGTTAAGCTAAGAAGTCTGCTAAGAAGGATATATTATGTATTATTATTATTATTATTTCATTGGGTTTTTAGCCCTAGTTATAACTCTTTCTACACTATAATATTAGTGTAGCCTAATCTTTATCTGCAACTGTGAAAAGAAAAACCCCATTGGTTAAAACTTTAAACAGAATTAATAGGAACAAAAATTTAAAGAAATATATATATATTTTTTTATATAAAATAAAAAATTCGAATGTTGATTTTAGAATTCGAATGCCAACAACATAACGGACGAAGGTTCGAACGTTTGGCCTCAGCCCTAACGCACGCACACGCACACTCAACTCTCTCTCTCTCTCCCTCCCTCCCTGCAGCTGAACGAGAGGATGACGCTGATCACAGAGAGCCTGGAGGCCCTGCGGAGCCGCATGCAGGGGCCCTCCGCCCTGCAGGGCCACACGCCGCGCATCCAGGAGCAGCTGCAGGACAACAAGCACAGCCTGGGGGAGCTGGCCAAGCTGGAGCTGAGCCTGTGCGGCGTGCGCACCCAGGCCCGCGAGCTGCTGGACAACACGCTGCAGGCCGCCGGGGCCAGCGCCATCGGCCGAGGTAACCCCCCCCCCCCCCAGTCTGACCGGTGTATACCTACCTGCACCGATCACAGCGCTGTAGGGCGGACCCCTATTAGTCGACTAATCGATCGAAAGGAGCCGTAGTCGACTGCCAACCTCTTAGTCGAATGCAATTATTTTTATTATTATTATTATTATTATTATTATTATTATTATTATTATTATTATTATTATTATTATTATTATTATTATTATTATTATTATTATTATTATTATTATTATTATTATTATTATTATTATTATTATTATTATTAAAAAAAACATTTGTATCATTCTTTCCAAAAGAAAAGAGGCCTAGAAGCGTGGCTAACACTAATGGCACGCATACCAGCGAGGCTAACTGCCTAAGAAAACAGGCACAGAGGCACTGAAAGAGGATTTCACCATCTAATGAACACACTAGACTAGACAAATATCAAGATGTATCCATCAGTGGACCAATTGCATGCTTTTGCAGAGGACAAGAAGCCTTCAGTCGACTCCTTCAGACATTAAGCACCCCCACAGCCCAAATGGAATGATACAAAATAAAAATATATATATATTATACTTTTTTTTCCATTTCTTTTTTTTTTCATAGTCGACTATCGGCAAATTTTGGCGACTACAAGTCGACTATACAAATCCTTAGTCGGGGACAGCCCTACAGCGTTGTTAGGTTAGATTAGATTAGATTCTAATTTATCATGTCATTATACAGCACAAGTACAGTACAACGAAAAGACGTTTGGCATCCAACCAGAGTGCAAATATAACAGTAAAGTTATGAATGAGTTGTATGAGTTGTATGAGTTGTATGTGAATGTAAATGTGTTATGTAAATGTAAATGTAAATATGTAAATGTAAATGTTAATGTAAATGCATGTGAATGTAAATGTAAATGAGAGCTGCTGGATCGAAGGCCCTCTTGGAGATAAGAGTGGCATGCGGCCCCCCCAGCCCCCAGCCCCCTCCCCCCACCACCCCCTCCTACGTGTATGGCCCAGCGCCTCACATTGGTGATAGCAGCTAACTCGTATGCGTGCTGGAGGGGGAGCCAAGGCTGTCTCTTCAACCCCCACCCCCAAGCCCCCCCCCCTACCCCCCCCCCCCCCCCCCCCCACGGGTGCTCCGCGCCAAACATGGCAGCGGTAATACGCATACGTCTGTCTCAAAGAGTCCTGCATGTATAACAAATGCGCATGTTGGTGAATTTATGACTGTGTGCCATTATTACTATCAATGTAATAATTGTGGAATATTACTATAATGAGCTGTATGTGTATGAACCAAGCATCTTTTGTGAAGCACTTTGGTTGACAAGTGTCATGTTTAAATGTGCTATATAAATAAATTTGATTGATTGATTGATGATTGATTGATGACACATGTTCAGATTCGATCGTCTCTCTAAAACACAAGGCTGTCATCCCTATATTGACCACTAGCTGTCTCTGTCCTCTCCTCTCCTCTGCAGCCCTCCAGGAGCGCGTCTCCAGCCTGTCCCAGCTGTGGGAGGAGACCAGCACCCAGGCCCAGGAGAGGGGCCACTGGCTGCTGACCCTGCTGGACCTCGCCCTCCGGTTCTGGAGCGACGTCAGCGACGTCACCGTGGCTCTCAACGACGCCCAGCAGGCCGTGCTGGACCTGAACGCCAGCCAGACGGACTCCGAGACCATCCGCCAGAGTATGGAGACCATGGAGGTGGGTCTGGAGAGCCGGCGTGATGGACAGGATGTGTTGAGAGCAGGGGATGATTGACAGGATGTGTTGAGAGAGAGGATGATTGACAAGATGTGTTGAGAGCAGGGGATGATTGACAGGATGTGTTGAGAGAAGGGGATGATTGACAAGATGTGTTGAGAGCAGGGGATGATTGACAGGATGTGTTGAGAGCAGGGGATGATTGACAGGATGTGTTGGGAGAGGATGATTGACAGGATGTGTTGAGAGCAGGGGATGATTGACAGGATGTGTTGAGAGCAGGGGATGATTGACAGGATGTGTTCTTCACTAAACACTCACATGTTAAAAATGACACAACAAGGTTTAGACCTTTGTTGATTATTAGCATGTTGTGTTGTTTTCCAACACGTGTTTAGTTAGAGTCATGTCATATCAACATACCTATGAGTGCAGATAATGTATTTTATGCTGTATGTCTAATTCCTGGCTACAGTATTAGCCAGACGTTATTCACTCCATAACCCTGTTGCTCTCTCTCTCTCTCTCTCTCTCTCTCTCTCTCTCTCTCTCTCTCTCTCTCTCTCTCTCTCTCTCTCTCTCTCTGTCCCTCTATCTATCCCCCTCTCGCTCTCGCCCACCCCCCTATCTCTCTCCTCACAGACACTAAGGGAGGACATTGACAGTCTGCAAGGAGACCTTGACACACTTGGCATTCTGGGAATGGACTTGATGTCAGCATGTGGCGACACAGACAAACCAGATGTTACTAAAAGCCTTGATGAGGTCAGCCTTGATATTAATTTAATTCTCTTAGTCACCTTCTGTAAAAACCATGGCTAATATGTAACCATTTATAATCTGTGGACTACCCATTTTATAATATGTAACTATTTCTGATCTGTAATTCTTTTTTTTATCTGTACCCATTTAAAATCTGTAACTATTTATAATTTGTAACCGTTTATAATCTGTAGCCATGTATAATCTGTAACCATTTTATAATTTGTAACCGTTTATAATCTGTAACCATGTATAATCTGTACCCATTTTTATAATCTGTACCTATTTTATTTCCATGTATCACAGCTCTACTGCACATGGAACAATCTGAGTAAACTCTGGAACGAATGTCACAGAAAACTGGAGGAATCTTTGCAAATGGCCCTGCATTATCAAGATACTATGCAGGTGTGTGTGTGCCTGTGTATGCATGTATGTATGTACGGTATGTATGTATGTATGTATGTATGTATGTATGTATGTATGTATGTATGTATGTATGTATGTATGTATGTATGTATGTATGTATGTATGTATGTATGTATGTATGTATGTATGTATGTATGTATGTATGTATGTATGTATGTATGTATGTATGTATGTATGTATGTATGTATGTATGCATGCATGCATGCATGCATGTATGTATGTATGTATGTATGTATGCATGTATGTATGTATTGGTACCCAATCACTAACCCTGTCACCCAACAGGCACTGTACTTATATGAATCAGATTACTTGTTAAATGTGGTTGTACTAGGCAGCTCCTAGTGGTCAACAGTGTCAGACTGTGGTTGTACTGGGCAGCTCCTAGTGGTCAACAGTGTCAGACTGTGGTTGTACTGGGAAGCTCCTAGTGGTCAACAGTGTCAGACTGTGGTTGTGCTGGGCAGCTCCTAGTGGTCAACAGTGTCAGACTGTGGTTGTACTGGGCAGCTCCTAGTGGTCAACAGTGTCACTGTGGTTTTACTGGGCAGCTCCTAGTGGTCAACAGTGTCAGACTGTGGTTGTACTGGGCAGCTCCTAGTGGTCAACAGTGTCAGACTGTGGTTGTACTGGGCAGCTCCTAGTGGTCAACAGTGTCAGACTGTGGTTGTACTGGGCAGCTCCTAGTGGTCAACAGTGTCAGACTGTGGTTGTACTGGGCAGCTCCTAGTGGTCACCATTATCAGCATGTGGTTGTACTGGGCAGCTCCTAGTGGTCAATAGTGTCAGACTGTGGTTGTACTGGGCAGCTCCTAGTGGTCAACAGCGTCAGACTGTGGTTGTACTGGGCAGCTCCTAGTGGTCAACAGTGTCAGACTGTGGTTGTACTGGGCAGCTCCTAGTGGTCAACAGTGTCAGACTGTGGTTGTACTGGGCAGCTCCTAGTGGTCAACATTATCAGCATGTGGTTGTACTGGGCAGCTCCTAGTGGTCAACATTATCAGCATGTGGTTGTACTGGGCAGCTCCTAGTGGTCAACATTATCAGCATGTGGTTGTACTGGGCAGCTCATAGGCGGTTTTTCTCAGCATCCTCTTTCCCTCCAAACATTTCTACCTCCATGGAGTCAAGTTACCCCCTTAATTACCCGAGGTAGCCAATCACCAAAGACTACCAAGCTTGCATCAAAAGACTGCGTTGGGCCATGACAATAATGTATGTCTGTATGTACTTAGCCCCTTCCGTGACCGCTGATGCACGCCTGGCTTTGAATACAGCAGTCACTTGCTCGACCCAACTAGCCATAGGAACATTCACCCTGAAGCACTGGTTATTTACGAACGGTTAGTTCAAAATGTATCACAGAGAAATGTCAAAGGTACTCACAGTTGCACGAGGGTTTCACACACAAAACCGGGGTGGTTTGAAAGCTCGGCGTTGCTAAAAAACATTTTAAATAATTTTTATAAACGAGTAAAAATCACTGAGCTAGCCTTGCGTCAAAATGGCTTACTCTTGTTCTTCCGCATTGTGACATGCCGGAGTGCTGTGATTGCTGGGCGCACCAGGCATGTGACAAAGCAGAAGAAGAGAAGAAGCCAATCACAGCGCTCCGGCAGGTCACAATGCGGAAGAACAAGAGTAAGCCATTTTGACCCAAGGCTAGCTCAGTGATTTTTACTCGTTTATAAAAATTATTTAAAATGTTTATTAGCAACGCCGAGCTTTCAAACCACCCCGGTTTTGTGTGTGAAACCCTCGTGCAACTGTGAGTACCTTTGAAATTTTCTCTGTGATAAATTTAGAACTAACAGTTCGTAAAATGTGTGTGTGTGTGTGTGTGTGTGTGTGTGTGTGTGTGTGTGTGTGTGTGTGTGTGTGTGTGTGTGTGTGTGTGTGTGTGTGTGTGTGCATGCCTCACACATGCATTTGTGAATGTGTGTGCTGGTTTTCATCAGCTGAGTATAGGTGCAGTAGTAGAGTAGTAGACGACACATTATATCCTTACCTCACACCCAGATCACTCAGTCAGACAGTCTGGCCCCAGCGGTCTGACTCCAGCGGTGTGGTGGCCGTCTGCCAAACACAGGCCTGCTAGCTGACAGAAACAAGCCTCTCTCTCCCCGCGGCTCGGCTGAAGAGATGCCTGACAGATCATACACTTCTCTGCCGATGGGAAACAGTAGTGCTTGATGGTGTTAACCCTTTCACTGCCACACGACAGAAGGTTAACCCTTTACTATCACACAACCGAGGCGATGCTCCTTCATTAGCATCATTAGCTCCGTGGATCGCCGTCGGTTGTGTGATAGTAAAGGGCTAACCTGCTGTATTGTCACAGTGAAAGGGTTAACCGGCTGTCGTGTGGCAGTGAAAGGGTTAAAGTGGGGTCTGGGGACTAGGGTTTAAACTTAAACACGTTCAGCGGTGATATTACACCGGTATTACCAGTGACACTGGACAGTTGACCAAATTATTAGTGCTGTCAATAGATTTAAAAAAAATTATTTAATAATTTATAATTTATAATTAATAATAATTAATCTCACAATTTTCTGTAATTAATCTAGTTAATCTAATTAATCTCAGTGGCCTCGTGGGTAGAGTGTCCGCCCTGAGTTCGGGAGGCCGGGAGTTCAAGCCCCGGCCGAGTCATACCAAAGACTATTTAAAAATGGTACCCATAGCCTCCCTGCTTGACACTCAGCATCAAGGGTTGGTTTGGGGGGAAGTCCTTGCGACATACTAGCGTCATGTCCAAGGGGTGTACTTGTACATCAAGCTACACAAACAATTACAAATGTTCCTTTATTTGTTTTTTCTTTTCCCTATAGGGTCTGTTTGAATGGTTGAAGTCAGCAGAGCTGAGATCTACTGAGGAGTTCCTGGTGGGAACTGACCTGGAATCAGTTAAGGAGCAGCTCTGTGACCTCAAGGTGAAGATCACTTTAGACTTGTAATATTATTATTATTAGATATAAATTGTCAAGATAAACATTAAAAGCAACCAATGAATATTGTAGTCATTCAGATAATGTGGTTTAATCCTATAAATACTTTTACTTTTATAAATACTATTTTATCAAAAGTCACTTACTGTACCATGAGTTAAAACGTCTTATTCTTATTTATTTATTCATACCAATGTTTGTATTATTTATTTTGAGTGGCCCCGTAGTGGGCATGAAGCCCCTAACCCCGACAGTGTTAAAAACAATCTGTATCATCCATCATGTAATACTGGTAAATGTTAGACAAAACATGTCATGGATTGTATAATAATTGTAAACTGATCCTGGTGGTGAACCCGTTGACCTCTGTGGACCTGCAGGTATTTAAGCGAGAGCTGTACCAGAAGAAGATCGAGATGGAGAGTCAGAACCACCGCTTCGTGTGTCTCCTGGCCCCCGGCTCGGAGCGGCCCGGCTCCGTGTCCCCGCTGGGCGACTTCAGGCAGCGCTGGGACGGCCTGGAGGCGGAGACCGTGGGCCGACAGGTGAGGGGGGGCACAGAGCCACGCGTCTCACAGGCAGAAGAGGCAGGGAGAGAGGAGAGAGGAGGAGGGGGAGAGAGGAGAGAGGAGAGAGGAGGAGGGGGAGAGAGGAGGAGAGAGGAGGAGGGGGAGAGAGGAGGAGGGGGAGAGAGGAGGAGAGAGGAGAGAGGAGGAGAGAGGAGAGAGGAGGAGGGGGAGAGAGGAGGAGGGGGAGAGAGGAGGAGAGAGGAGAGAGGAGGAGAGAGGAGGAGGGGGAGAGAGGAGGAGAGAGGAGGAGGGGGAGAGAGGAGGAGGGGGAGAGAGGAGGAGAGAGGAGAGAGGAGGAGAGAGGAGGAGGGGGAGAGAGGAGGAGGGGGAGAGAGGAGGAGAGAGGAGGAGAGAGGAGGAGAGAGGAGAGAGGAGGAGGGGGAGAGAGGAGGAGGGGGAGAGAGGAGGAGAGGAGGAGAGAGGAGAGAGGAGGAGGGGGAGAGAGGAGGAGAGAGGAGAGAGGAGGAGGGGGAGAGAGGAGGAGGGGGAGAGAGGAGAGAGGAGAGAGGAGGAGAGAGGAGGAGAGAGGAGAGAGGAGGAGAGAGGAGGAGAGGGAGAGAGGAGGAGGGGGAGAGAGGAGGAGAGAGGAGAGAGGAAGAGGGGGAGAGAGGAGGAGGGGGAGAGAGGAGAGAGGAGAGAGAGAGGAGAGAGGAGAGAGGAGGAGAGAGGAGAGAGGAGGAGGGGAGAGAGGAGGAGGGGGAGAGAGGAGAGAGGAGAGAGGAGGAGAGAGGAGGAGGGGGAGAGAGGAGGAGGGGGAGAGAGGAGGAGAGAGGAGAGAGGAGGAGAGAGGAGAGAGGAGGAGGGGGAGAGAGGAGGAGAGAGGAGAGAGGAGGAGGGGGAGAGAGGAGGAGAGAGGAGAGAGGAGGAGAGAGGAGAGAGGAAGAGGGGGAGAGAGGAGGAGGGGGAGAGAGGAGAGAGGAGAGAGAGAGGAGAGAGGAGGAGGGGGATAGAGGAGGAGGGGGAGAGAGGAGTAGAGGAGAGAGGAGGAGAGAGGAGAGAGGAGAGAGGAGAGAGGAGGAGGAGGGGGAGAGAGGAGAGAGGAGGGGGAGAGAGGAGAGAAGAGAGAGAGAGGAGGAGGGGGAGAGAGGAGGAGAGAGGAGGAGGGGGAGAGGAGGAGGGGGAGAGGAGGAGGGGGAGAGAGGAGGAGAGGAGAGAGGAGGAGAGAGGAGAGAGGAGGAGGGGGAGAGAGGAGGAGAGAGGAGAGAGGAGGAGAGAGGAGGAGGGGGAGAGAGGAGAGAGGAGGGGGAGAGAGGAGAGAGGAGAGAGAGAGGAGGAGGGGGAGAGAGGAGGAGAGAGGAGAGAGGAGGAGGGGGAGAGGAGGAGGGGGAGAGAGGAGGAGAGGAGAGAGAGAGGAGGAGGAGAGAGGAGAGAGAGAGGAGGAGGGGAGAGAGGAGGAGGGGGAGAGAGGAGGAGAGAGGAGGAGGGGGAGAGAGGAGAGAGGAGGGGGAGAGAGGAGGAGAGGAGAGAGAGAGGAGGATGGGGAGAGAGGAGGAGAGAGGAGAGAGGAGGAGGGGGAGAGGAGGAGGGGGAGAGAGGAGGAGGGGGAGAGAGGAGGAGAGGAGAGAGAGAGGAGGAGGGGGAGAGGAGGAGGGGGAGAGAGGAGGAGAGGAGAGAGAGGAGGAGGAGAGAGGAGAGAGAGAGAGGAGGGGGAGATAGGAGGAGAGAGGAGGGGGAGAGAGGAGGAGAGAGAGAGGAGGGGGAGAGAGGAGGAGGGGGAGAGAGGAGGAGGAGGAGGAGAGAGGAGAGAGAGAGGAGGGGGAGAGGAGAGAGGAGGAGGGGGAGAGAGGAGGAGAGAGGAGGAGGGGGAGAGAGGAGGAGAGGAGAGAGAGAGGAGGAGGAGAGGAGGAGGAGAGAGGAGAGAGAGAGGAGGGGGAGAGAGGAGAGAGGAGGGGGAGAGAGGAGGAGCGTCTGCCTAAGCGCCTGCCTACCACCACAGAGACAGTGGGATCGAATCCAGCTGCGGTGCCTCCGGCTTGGCCGACCGCCCATACTAACACGATTGGCAGTGTCAGCGGGTGGGAAGCCGGCGAGGGTGGGACCTGGTCGTTGTAAAACCAGCGACTCCTACAGGTCGGTCGGGTCGCCTGCACAGCGAGGGAAGGATCTGGAGGGAGGTAGTGTGACCTTCCACACGTTACACTCCCCCAGTGAGAGTCCGCGCTGCCAGGTGAGAAGAAGCGGTGGGCTGGCTACACATGTGTCGGAGGAAGCATGTGATAGTCTCCGCCCTCCCAGACCGACGGTAGGGGGTAGAGTGCACAACCACCAGGAAGGGGATTGGGAATTGGCATAACCATAGATATATATAGAACACTAGATAGCTTGCCCGCGCTGCCGGCCAATGGAGAGCGACGTCACTGAACCGCCGCCATCTTGCGCAGGTCAGCCTTGAGTGAGAGTGAGTGAGCTGCACAGACAAAAATACTCATAACTCGCTGAAATATTGACGGATTTACAAACGGTTTGGTTTATTACAAGCATTATTAACGTGGCTATGATTCAAGCGGTTTGTAAAAAAAAAAACATCTTTAAATATTTTTTTTTATAAGTATGCACTATCATAACTACATCTTTGATGTTTATAGCAAACCAACCCGTTTGTAAATCCGTCAATATTTCAGCGAGTTATGAGTATTTTTGTCTGTGCAGCTCACTCACTCTCACTCAAGGCTGACCTGCGCAAGATGGCGGCGGTTCAGTGACGCTGGTGACTCCGCCTTAAGCTATCTAGTGTTCTATATATATCTATGGGCATAACGACTAACATTGGGAAGGGAGAAAAAGAGGCCTTGCGTGGAATGTTCGTGCGGTCGTCTCTCTTCCAACGTGGGGCTGTGACCACTTTTGAAAGAAAACACCTCGTCTCAACTATAGGTTCCGAATGGGTTTCCCCCCGAGTCACAAGGGATCATGATGACACAACATCACGTCCTGTGTTTTTATTAGTGAATGTTATCGGAGGTCAATATAGAAAATGTAATCTGTATTATAACAACGTACTGTATTGGTCTCATCAGGGGGTGGATTAACGAGCCTGTTCTGTTCTGTTCTCAGCACCAACTGGAGTGTGCCCTGCTGGGTCTGGGTCAGTTCCAGAACACGCTGGACGAACTGCACACCTGGCTCTCGCGCACCGCACACCAGCTGCAGGGCAGCCGGCCAATCAGCATCGACCTACAGGCCTGCGAGATAGAGCTCGCCAAACACAAGGTCGGTGGCTGGCTACGTGGCTCTGCCGTTCAACCCTTTCACTGCCACACGACAGCCGGTTAACCCTTTCACTGTGACAATACAGAAGGTTAGCCCTTTACTGTCACACAACCGACGGCGATGCTCCATCATTAGCATCATTAGCTCCGGTTGTGTGATAGTAAAGGGCTAACCTTCTGTCGTGTGGCAGTGAAAGGGTTAATAAAGGCACCGCGCTAGGATCAATAATCAGTGTAGAATCAATGTCCATACCTTGGCAGGATTATATTAAAATCTTTCAGGGGACAAAGAATCATCGATACTGCGATGTATCGTTGTACGTTTACTGTCCGTTCTATCTTATTATTTTTAGCCTATTTTAAACTGAATCAAACCGCACTTTTTTACTCTTAGCTAATCTATTCTATTTTATTATTTGTATTGCTGAAGAACTGTGACTTGCCTAACCTTGCTACCTCTCGATCTCTTTGTATTTACATTTTAAATTGTTATGCTCGCTTATGCCTGTATTCTTTTACTGTTGTGAAGCACTTTGAACTGCAACCTCTGTATGAAAAGGGCTATACAAATAAAGTTATTATTATTATTATTATTATTATTATTATTATTATTATTATTATTATTATTATTATTATTATTATTATTATTATTATTATTATTATTATTATTATTATTATTATTATTATTATTATTATTATTATTATTATTATCATTATTATTATTATTATTATTATTATTATTATTATTATTATTACTTTAGGTGTTATCGATACACTGGCGCCAAGTAATCATTTAAAAAAGAAATTTGCTTGACAATCCCATTTTACTGCAATACAAATTATTGGAATGACGTGAATGGACTGAAAATGTTGTTGTATTAGATAAAACAGAGACGTATATATATATTTGTATTGCAGATGGTAACAAAGTTTTCCGTTGGTAGTTTGTTTGATTTGATAGTTAATTCCAATTGATAGTTAATTATAATCAAAGGTCAGTGTGTGTTAAAGAGGCACTATGCAATTTTGTTGTACATTGTTTCATTTACAATTGGCCAGTTTGTGATAATCTGATACGGTTTCATGTCAATTCTGTGAATAAATATATAATTCCTGCTTTTTATGGGTATTTTTTCTTTTTCAGTTACACAGATATTGTGATGTATCGTAGATACAATGTCTTGCAATATGTAAATGATCACAGACATCGTGTATCGTGATATTGTCATTATCGAGGGTTTGAGAGTTAGTGGTGGGGCTACCATTGTATCTACGTTATGATCGCAGAGTGGGCCTTTAAAAGCTGTAATCTACAATTTGTACTTGGTTTATTATGGACACATTACAAACACATTGACAAGCGATCACATGTGTATCACAGCCAGCGACTGTAGCTCATGTTTAATTCCCATCATCACACCTCATAGTCTGTTCGTTTTTACTAAAATAATAATATACAGAAAGTACATACTGTATATACAGTACATCCATCATCCAACCCTCACAGCCTCTTCGTTTGCCTGTTGATTGATCACGGTTCTCCTTCCTTCACCGTTCCTCTTATGTCAT
Organism: Notolepis coatsorum; assembly: GCF_963971535.1. NCBI lineage: Eukaryota > Metazoa > Chordata > Actinopteri > Aulopiformes > Paralepididae > Notolepis > Notolepis coatsorum. The sequence goes on along the minus strand of NC_140183.1, from coordinate 1,203,765 downwards.
CCTGAGACTCTCCGTTGTGTCTACCCCCCCCCCCCCCCCCCCCCCCCCCAGGTCTTGCGTAATGATGTCATGTCGCACGTGCGTACGGTGGAGTCTCTGAACCAGGCTGGCAGGGGGCTGCTGGAGGCCGGGTCTGGAGACAGTCCCCACGGGCCGCAGTCTCGGCTGGAGCAGCTCAACGACAGCTGGGAGTCTGTCCGCTGTGAGACGGAGCGGAGACAACTGGAGCTGGAGAACAACCTCAGTCAGGTGAGACAGAGAGGACAGACAGGTCAGGTGAGACAGAGAGGACAGGTGAGACAGAGAGGACAGACAGGTCAGGTGAGACAGAGAGGACAGACAGGTCAGGTGAGACAGAGAGGACAGACAGGTCAGGTGAGACAGAGGGGACAGACAGGTCAGGTGAGACAGAGAGGACAGACAGGTCAGGTGAGAGAGAGAGAGGACAGACAGGTCAGGTGAGAGAGAGAGGACAGACAGGTCAGGTGAGACAGAGAGGACAGACAGGTCAGGTGAGACAGAGAGGACAGACAGGTCAGGTGAGACAGAGAGGACAGACAGGTCAGGTGAGAGAGAGAGAGGACAGACAGGTCAGGTGAGAGAGAGAGGACAGACAGGTCAGGTGAGAGAGAGAGAGGACAGACAGGTCAGGTGAGAGAGAGAGGACAGACAGGTCAGGTGAGACAGAGAGGACAGACAGGTCAGGTGAGACAGAGAGGACAGACAGGTCAGGTGAGACAGAGAGGACAGACAGGTCAGGTGAGAGAGAGAGGACAGACAGGTCAGGTGAGACAGACAGAGGACAGACAGGTCAGGTGAGACAGAGAGGACAGACAGGTCAGGTGAGACAGACAGAGGACAGACAGGTCAGGTGAGACAGAGAGGACAGACAGGTCAGGTGAGACAGAGAGGACAGACAGGTCAGGTGAGACAGAGAGGACAGACAGGTCAGGTGAGACAGAGAGGACATGTCAGTCAGGTGAGACAGAGAGGACAGACAGGTCAGGTGAGACAGAGAGGACAGACAGGTCAGGTGAGACAGAGGGGATGTGGACATATCAGTCAGTCATAAAAGCTTCCTTCCCCCACCCAGATTTTCCAAGCCTGTCTGAGGATTCCAACTGGCGATCTTATCGTCACAATCCGGCTTTATATTTAGCTGACGCTTTTATCCAAAGCGACTTACACCTGTGTACTGCGAGGCCAGTCAGGGATAGACTTCTGGCAGTCTGGTCAGTATGACCTACATTAAGCTATGGAAGTTCTTAGAATGTTCAACTCAATATCATTGTCCCCAAGGTGGTGCCCTCTAGTGGCCATTGCATGAACTGGAATGAAACGAAAATTGATTCAGGAAAAACATCACCACCGTAGCAGATTTAGAATGGTATTGACCTAAATCTTGATCGATTGAACCTTTTTGATCTATAAGGTTCAAGACGTTACCATGGAGATCCAAGATCTTTTGCAGTGGCTGGAGAACACAGACCTGAGACTGTCCTCCGCCAAGACGGTCTGGGGCATGCCTGACTCCGCCAACGAGAGGCTCAACGCACACCTGGTAAGAAAACAACAGGAAGAGGAAGTGATGTTTGTTTGTATGCCCTGCTACCCTCAGTACCTACACAACCAGACAGAAGCTACTAACCCTACTACCCTCAGTACCTACACACTCAGACAGAAGCTACTAACCCTACTACCCTCAGTACCTACACAACCAGACAGAAGCTACTAACTCTACTACCCTCAGTACCTACACACTCAGACAGAAGCTACTAACCCTACTACCCTCAGTACCTACACAACCAGACAGAAGCTACTAACCCTACTACCCTCAGTACCTACACAATCAGACAGAAGCTACTAACCCTACTACCCTCAGTACATACACAACCAGACAGAAGCTACTAACCCTACTGCCCTCAGTACCTACACACTCAGACAGAAGCTACTAACACTACTACCCTCAGTACACAATCAGACAGAAGCTACTAACCCTACTACCCTCAGTACCTACACAATCAGACAGAAGCTACTAACCCTACTACCCCTCAGTACCTACACAACCAGACAGAAGCTACTAACACTACTACCCTCAGTACCTACACAATCAGACAGAAGCTACTAACCCTACTACCCTCAGTACCTACACACTCAGACAGAAGCTACTAACCCTACTACCCTCAGTACCTACACACTCAGACAGAAGCTACTAACCCTACTACCCTCAGTACCTACACACTCAGACAGAAGCTACTAACCCTACTACCCTCAGTACCTACACACTCAGACAGAAGCTACTAACCCTACTACCCTCAGTACCTACACACTCAGACAGAAGCTACTAACCCTACTACCCTCAGTACCTACACAATCAGACAGAAGCTACTAACCCTACTACCCTCAGTACCTACACAATCAGACAGAAGCTACTAACTCTACTACCCTCAGTACCTACACACTCAGACAGAAGCTACTAACCCTACTACCCTCAGTAACTACACGCTCAGACAGAAGCTACTAACACTACTACCCTCAGTACCTACACAATCAGACAGAAGCTACTAACCCTACTACCCTCAGTACCTACACAATCAGACAGAAGCTACTAACTCTACTACCCTCAGTACCTACACACTCAGACAGAAGCTACTAACCCTACTACCCTCAGTAACTACACGCTCAGACAGAAGCTACTAACACTACTACCCTCAGTACCTACACAATCAGACAGAAGCTACTAACCCTACTACCCTTCAGTACCTACACACTCAGACAGAAGCTACTAACCCTACTACCCTCAGTACCTACACACTCAGACAGAAGCTACTAACCCTACTACCCTCAGTACCTACACACTCAGACAGAAGCTACTAACCCTACTACCCTCAGTACCTACACACTCAGACAGAAGCTACTAACCCTACTACCCTCAGTACCTACACAACCAGACAGAAGCTACTAACCCTACTACCCTCAGTACCTACACACTCAGACAGAAGCTACTAACCCTACTACCCTCAGTACCTACACAACCAGACAGAAGCTACTAACCCTACTACCCTCAGTACCTACACAATCAGACATAAGCTACTAACCCTACTACCCTTCAGTACCTACACACTCAGACAGAAGCTACTAACCCTACTACCCTCAGTACCTACACACTCAGACAGAAGCTACTAACCCTACTACCCTCAGTACCTACACACTCAGACAGAAGCTACTACTAACCCTACTACCCTCAGTACCTACACAATCAGACAGAAGCTACTAACCCTACTACCCTCAGTACCTACACACTCAGACAGAAGCTACTAACCCTACTACCCTCAGTACCTACACACTCAGACAGAAGCTACTAACCCTACTACCCTCAGTACCTACACACTCAGACAGAAGCTACTAACCCTACTACCCTCAGTACCTACACACTCAGACAGAAGCTACTAACCCTACTACCCTCAGTACCTACACACTCAGACAGAAGCTACTAACCCTACTACCCTCAGTACCTACTACCTACACAATCAGACAGAAGCTACTAACCCTACTACCCTCAGTACCTACACACTCAGACAGAAGCTACTAACCCTACTACCCTTCAGTAACTACACAATCCCTACACAGAACTACACATCATTTATCCTAGTAGGTAAACAAGTTTAGAATACAGAAGTTACATTTTTGTTACAACACCATTTCTCTCAGGAGCTCTGTAATGAGATGGAGTCCAAGCTCCACTCCTACACAGACGTAAGGAAGGCCATCCACCGGATGCTGGAGAGCAGTGAGGTCACACGGGGCTCGAGCACGGAGCACAGCCTGTGTATCATGGAGCAGAAGTGGGCCACTGTTTACAGCAAAGTACAGGAGCGCAAGGTATAACCAAACTCAATAATCATCACACATAATTGGATTAGATTAGATTAGATTAAAATGTATTGTATAGCATCTGCGTATTGTCATCGTACAGCACGAGTACAGTACAATGAGAAGAAGGTGGCACCAGTAAAGTGCAATAGCAAAATACAATGTAATGTGTCATTAAATGGAATATATGACAAAGCTACTGAGTATTATATGCTAATCGGATGTATGTACAACCACAACACCCACCTCCTCAACCACCACTGTGCCCATCAACCATTTTACCAACCAACGTCCACACAGGGTCCACTAAGAACACACGAGCATGTCCTGTTGTTATTATGAAATGGAAGACTGCCTCCAGTGACTGGACCGCACAAAATACACACTGTAAAAAAAACATTATTTACCTTATTTACCACATTATATATTGTCAATATTAAACCAGCTCTTTAGAAAATAAATATTGTATTCAGTCTGTTCAGAAGGACAAGGGTAAACTTATTTTGTAAGTGCTATTTTCTTCGGTGTACATGTGTTGGATTATGTTAACCCTTTCACTGCCACACGACCAGTGATGCGTTGCTCATGGGACGAGATTGCACTCCGTGCAGCCAAAGAGCAGAAGCGCGCGAACGCACACAGGAATGCGCTGCACTCGCCAACTCGCTATAAGTACCCACCTGGGCTACTTTGCATATCAATAGTGCCGGTCGTCAGGTGTGTTAAATACGTTCTCAGATACATTCACACCTAACTTGTGAATGATATGTGTTACATTCCATTCGTAGAGGCAATTAGGCATCGTCTTTAGTCTGTGCTCAAGCGAGGGGACATTTATGCGCATGCGCGGGAGCGCGGCGTCATTAGCGTGCGTGCGATCAGAGTTGATATCAGGAACGCACCGCTGCTCACGACAGAGGGTTAACGGTCGCCGTCGGTTGTGTGATAGTAAAGTGTTAACCTTCTGTCGTGTGGCAGTGAACGGGTTAACCCGCTGTCGCGTGGCAGTGAATGGGTTAACCCTCTGTGTGTTGTCGCAGTGAAAGGGTTAACCGTTTTGGTAGTGTGGCAGTGAAAAGGTTAAGACTTGTTGTATGTACTGTCGGCACATCGGTGTGCTGTCTTTGCACTGTGTGAGACGTCATGTACCCTGTTTTGTTGTCCTGTTAGGATTGATTGATTGAAAACTTTATTAACAGATTGCAGAATGGGTACAATACAGTACGGCTCAATACACACAATTGTTAAGGGGATGCAGACCAGAGAAATACCTTTGTCTTGTTTACACCAGGGTCCCCCATTTTCAACTCATCAAGACATTCATGACATACAGATATACAGATATACAGTACTGTTTCATCAAGAACATTTATGACATACAAGACATATGCACAATATACAGTACTGTTTTACGAGAAAGAGATATTTTTCTCCTCCTTTTTCTGTGATTTTTCTCCCATCCCAATTTCCTCTCGTGCCAATTCTCCCTCCCCTGTCCTGATCGCTGCTCGCATGTGCCCCCCACTGGCCGGTCGTAGGGAGGGTATAAGCCCATCACATGTCCCCCTCCGATACATGAAGAGTCAGCCAGCCACTTCTTTTCACCTGCCAGCGTGGACTCTCATTGGCGAGGTGTAACGTGTGGGAGGCTCACACTGCCCCCGCCACTTCCTGTCTTTGCTGTGCAGGCGCCCTGACCGACCTGTAGGAGTCGCTGTTTACTACGACCAGATTACCACCAATCGACTTCCCTCCCGCTGACTCTGCCAATTGAGTCAGTATGACGGCCGGCCCAAGCCGGAGGTGACGAGCGCAATGTCCGCTGCGCCACCCAGCCGCCTTAAGAGAAAGAGATCTTAAAAGAAAAATATATACATTGGAAGGGGGAATCTGGGTTGTTGTCTGTTCTTGATTGGTATCTCTACACTGGAGAATAAAGTGGTTCTGACTCTGACCTGCCCAAACAGGGTTGGAACCTTTGCTATAAATGCCTCACATTTGTCACATGCTCTGTTTCCACAGGCGAAGCTGTCGGAAGGCTTGAGTCTGGCCAAGGAGTTTCACAGTAACGTCCAGGAGCTGCTGACCAAGATGTCCAAGTGTGAAGAGTCCATAGGAGGTCTGCCCGCTCCGAGCTTTGTCCTGGACACAGTCTGCTCTCAGATACAGGATCACAGAGTAGGTTCATACATTGGTTTTTTGATCTACTTATTCTCCCATTTTCTATTTTTTCTCCCATCCCAATTTCGTATTGTCCAATTCTACCCTCCCCTGTCCCGAACGTTGTTAGACCATGCCTCCCACAGGCCGGCTGCAATGTGCACCAAGCCTTGCATCACGTGTCCCCTCCGGTACACGAGGAGGCAGCCGTCGCATCTTTTCACCTGCACAGCGCGATCTCTCAGCGGCGCGGGTCTGCGTGGGAGGGACACGCTGCCCCCGTCGCTTCCTGATTCTGATCCAACCGACCTGTAGGAGTCGCTGTCCACAACGTCCGATCCCCACCCAGCGGCTTCCCACCCCCTAACACTGCCAATTGTGTTAGTATGAACGACCAGCCAAGCTGGTAGCAACACAGAGAGCTGGGCTCGAACCCAGCATCTCCCGCATTAGTGGCGAGCGCCTTGCCCACTGCGCCACTTAGCCGCCCCTGTAGGTTCATTAATTTATCATTTTAAAAGTGTTGGCAGGTTGTCGTTTACATGTTGCGTGCATGTATCCTCTCCCTACTTCCCATTTCCCCCGCGTGGAATGCATCTGATTAGATAAATAACATGCTGGTGCTCTAGTGTGACATCTAGTGGCTGAATGTTATCTGTACCACCTTTAAGCTACTATCACACCTAGTACTATGACCATAAAGTATTGTTATACTTAGAGTAACAGTAAGTATAACAAAAGACATGCATGCTACATACACAAGGTACACTCCAGCCATTACCCCTCATTAAAGTACTGGAATTAGTACTGGTCCCTGCCTGTGCCACTGCTCTGAAACGGTTAAAGGAACAAGCCAACATTATGGGAAATGTGCTTACCATCTTCTCCAGAGTCAGACAAGCTATCTGGGAGATAATCTTTTGGCAGCCTGATAGCTTTCTAGATAGATAGATATCTGTGAATGCACAGAAAAGAAATTGGTATCTATCTTCTTCTATCGTCGTCTGACTATGAGTAAGCAAAGTAAACAGTGTACTCAGGTGCAGTTTACACAAGGTAACCTACCTGGCATGATATACAACATACGTTAAACGCTGTAGTCAGACACACTTAGTGATCAGACATTCCTAGTAGTTCTTTATTTTTTTTTATTGATCTTTTCCCTCCTCCTTTTTCCTCAGATTTTCTCCCATCCCAATGTTAGTCGTTATGCCAATTCCCAATCCCCTTCCTGGTCGCTGCGCACTTACCCCCCACAGTCGGTCTGGGAGAGTGGAGGCTATCACGTGCTTCCTCCGACACACGTCTAGCCAATCAACCGCTTCTTTTCACCTGGCAGCGCGGACTCTCACTGAGAGCGTGTAACATGTGGAAGGATCACACTACCGCCCTTAGATCCTATCCGCGCTTAGCAGGCGCCCCGACCGAACTGTAGGAGTCGCTGTTTACAACAACCCGGACCCACCCTGCCAGCTTCTCCCACCCTCTAATACTGCCAATTGTATTAGTGTGAACGGCCAGCCAAGCTGGTGACAACGCCGGAGCGTTGGTGTTGTTTACTGTGAAAAAAGAAAGGAAATGCATACACTGTATTGCTGCAACAATTACCAATGTGTTTTACACAAATGGCTAAATAAAGGAATCTGAATCTGAATCTGAGCTGTGAGCTGGATTCGAACAGGCGAATCCAGCGTCTCCGGTGTTGGTGACGAACGCAATCTCCGCTACGCCACCTGACCGCCTGGTGTGATCAGACATTCCTAGTAGTTCTTGAGTTTTGCTGCCGTTAGTTCTCCAGCTGCTGGCAGCGGTCCCTACCCAGTGCCCGCTGTTGTGGAGCCTGATGGCCGCTGGTACGAGGGAGGGACTGGCCGAGGCGGTTATAAGCAGTATACGTTCTTCTGTACAGACGCTGGTGAACGAGGTGACCTGCTATGGGGAGAAAAGGAGCATGGTGGAGAGCGCCGGGTCCCGACTGACGGAGCTGAGCAGGAAGGAGGACTGTGATGTCATTCAGAACCTGGTCATGACCGTCCAGGACCGCTACAAGAGGCTCCACCAGAAGGCGGCAGATAGAGGCAGGACACTGGAGGAGGTGAAGAAGAACGCTAAACAGGTATGGAGATTCACTGTTGTGGTTCCCAAAGAGAGGACTGGGGACTGGGGACTGGGGACTGGAGTGGGACCACAGATTCTACAATAATCATTTGTGGTGTGTTTGGTCGGGCCTCGTCAACTGGTGAAGTCATAAATGTATGATGTGACCAAATGGTAGCGCTCGGGTGCTGCCAGTGACGTCAGAACGTCAGGAGCGATCAGATGCAAGGCAGACGACTCAGCCAGATTAATGAACCTTTCTTTCTTGATGCAGGTGGTTTGATTGAATCTTTAGGAATCCCAGCATGTCAATATCATTCAACATCATTCTGACGATGTCTCTTGGTACTCCATGTTCATAATGTATGTAAAGTATGTTTGCACCACAAAAGATGAAAGGTAAGTCATAAGTGATAAGTCACAACTTGTAATCTCTTTGGTGGTAAACTTGCGGGAAAATCTTGCCAAACGCATGGTTAGCCTCAGCAATTGCATTTATGCACTTAGAACCTCTTAACATGCGACATAAACGGCCCTCTTTAGGACGATTTGCCCACCGGTGCGGCACGGCACTTTGGCGGCCCCTAGCGGCTCAGGTCTTTAAAAATACAATATATATATAAATTAAAGCCCTATTTGTTTCCTGTCGATTGCCACCTCAGGGTTTCTCGAGTTACATGCCGATACGTGAGGCATGTGCATTGGTACACGGCAGAGTCAGATTACCACCGACTCCCGAGGCTCTAGCTCCGCCAATCATTTGGTGATCTCGAAAATGATTGAACAGGGTTGTAGCCATTGAGTGTGGCTTTCCAATGATACCCCATGTGGGGATGTGCAAATCAGAGATCTAGGTGAAAAGTCAGGAGCGAAAACCGGGAGAAAAAAACCGCAGAATGAATTGAAGTCAATGAGGAAATGGAAACCTGGAGAGCTTTTTTTTGGTACATAGTTTAACAAAATCGCTCCTCCCTCATCACTAATTTCTGAACGGATTTTTATGACATTTGGACATGTACTACAAAAGACTTCAGGCTATGGACCCAGTGTGTTTTCCAGCTCATACAAATTTTTTTGGGTATACTATTTCTGGATATTGCAAATACTACAGAACAACGTGAGTAACACGTTTTTCTACAACTCAAGTTCAGACCTATGTTACTCTATTTCATTAGCACTAAAAGTTATCTTTCTTTATTGTATCAGACACCTCAGAATGTTATCTTTCAAAAGAGACCAGGCTTATGCACTCTATAAGTATTTTGGTTTGCAAAAACAGTATGCAGTCCTCAAAAACGAAAACAGAAATGGCCACTTTTTTGGGGCACCTGCGCAGGGACAACAAGATCTCATTGGAGAAAAGAGAGGGTTGGGCGTGGCCTCTTTGGTGTAAGAGCCAATGATTGACATTTGTGTGTATTTTCTGTTTTTCTTTTCTTAATGATTTTTTATTTGGATTGATTGGCTGATTGAATTGACCTTTTAGAGATGTTAAAGACTATCTTCACTCTTCCTCCTGACTCCTGTCTGAGGGGTCCCAGGGGGTTGTCAGCAAAATGAGGAATAGTTGAATTTCACTACAACTGAATTCCCAGTAACAGAATGAGAGAATTACTGTTCTGGTTGCAGACGTCCCCACCGTTATCTCCGACCTGCAATACAACACAGACAGTTGGAATATTGTATGTAAAGAAACTCATTAGCCATGGGTATCTGGGACAAAATATTATTGTATTATTAGTGTCTCTTTTAGGGCCCTTGGCATAAAACAGTTGGGAAAACCTTGTAATACTCACAATGTACAGCCAATCAAAATGGTTGTATTCATTTTATGTAGCATGTTACCTGCCCTACTTCTATATACTGTATACAGTATCAGATGAGCTTTCATGTCCCGTATTGTTTTGTCACATCTCAGTTCAGTGAAGCTTGGCGCCTCCTGGTGGACTGGATGACTGAGGTTGAGCAGACACTGGACACGCACAAAGAGATAGCAGTGTCCCACGAGGAGATCAAACAGCAGCTCACTGAGCAGAAGGTACAGTAGATGGAAAATATTACAAAACACCCTTAAACTCACTGCCCTCACATCGCTCACTGCTTTTAAACAGAATCTGCAACAGATCTTAACCGACTGTTGCACCTGCTGACTGCCTCCCAGTCGCACGCATAGCCCTCAGACTCTTCTCTCCTCCCCCTGGGCCCCCTCACCTACCTCCCTCCCTCTCCCCCTTTCTTCTCTCTCTCTCTCTCTCCCTCTGGTTCTTGCTCTCCCTCTCTCTCCCTCTGGTTCTCACTCTCCCTTTCTCTTTTTCCCTTTCTCTTTTTCCCTCTCTCCCTTTCCTTCTCTCCCCCTTATTTATTGTTGTCCTTTGTATACTATTGCTACTGTCATTTTGTATTTTATTTACTTGTATGCATGTACATAACCTTGTTTTTGTTACAGCCTCCCCCCCCTTCCCTCAAAAGGACTTTGATTTTTGGACAGGCTGCTTTTGTATATAAGAATTTGTTCTTAATTGCTTGCCTGGGTAAATAAAGGTTAAATAGTCCATAAGGATGGATATCTCATCTATCTATCTATCTATCTATCTATCTATCTATCTATCTATCTATCTATCTATCTATCTATCTATCTATCTATCTATCTATCTATCTATCTATCTATCTATCTATCTATCTATCTATCTATCTATCTGTCTGTCTGTCTGTCTGTCTGTCTGTCTGTCTGTCTGTCTGTCTGTCTGTCTGTCTGTCTGTCTGTCTGTCTGTCTGTCTGTCTGTCTGTCTGTCTGTCTGTCTGTCTGTCTGTCTGTCTGTCTGTCTGTCTGTCTGTCTGTCTGTCTGTCTGTCTGTCTGTCTGTCTGTCTGTCTGTCTGTCTGTCTGTCTGTCTGTCTGTCTGTCTATCTATCTATCTATCTATATATCTATCTATATATCTATCAATCAAAGCTTACAAAAATGTATAATTTAATTTGACTAAGTAATAATACGTAGGCTATATTTAAAATAAGGAAATTGATATGAAGAAATTAAGAATAATTCTATAGGTGCTTTTGTAATGCTTCAAATGCTCACAAGAATACATTTATTGATTGAGTTCTTTATTCGTAAACCAGGACTTCCAGAAGCTCCTTCGTTCTAAGAGGCCCATGTACGAGGCTACGTTGAAGAACGGCCGCGGCCTCCACCAGAGAGCTCAGAGCGGCCCGGACACACAGCACCTGGAGGACCTTCTGGCTGAGCTCAAAGACTCATGGGACACCATCAGCGGCAAGTCTATGGAGAGGTAACAGAGTGCCGTTAGGTCATAGGTCATTAGGTCATTAGGTCATTAGGTCATAGCCACACATCCAAAAAGGAAAAGTTGACCATTCACAGTGACAGTTGAGATACACATGGGCGACATATTAAAGGTCATGTAAATGTTAATTGCTTAATTGTATCATGCAGGTTACCTCTATGGAGAGGCAGATCTGCAATCGTTATGTTTCTCTACTCATATATTCAGGCTTTTCCTTGAATCACCCGTCTGTAGGTCAGGGGAAGATACTAGAATAGGAAAGACTCAGAATTGGACGTTGTTCTTTGGTCTCCTAGGCAACACAAGCTGGAGGAGGCGCTGCTGTTCTCGGGCCGGTTCTCCGACGCCCTGCAGGCCCTGAACGACTGGCTGTACCGAGCCGAGCCGCAGCTGGCGGACGACGTGGCTGTGGGCGGAGACAAGGACACCGTCAACAACCTGATAGACAAGCACAAGGTACAGCGCCACTATGGGGTGGGAGGACCATGACTCACGATACCGTACTGTGACAATATTTGGCCCTCGATAATGATAATATCACGATACGCGATATCTGCGATAATGAATAATATTGCAAGAAATGTAATCGACTATGACACATCATGTTTAACTGAAGAAGATGAAATACCCTTAAAAAGGCAAAAAGCTGGAATTGTGTATTTACTTACAGAATTGACATGAATCTTTAGTGTGCATCACAAACTGGCCAATTGTACATGAAACTATTTACAACAGATTGCATAGTGCCTCTTTAACACACACTGGCCGCAACTTGATTATTATTATTAACTATTAATGATGTCCCCAATGTAAAACTTTGTTACCATCTGCAATACAAATATAATCTGTTTTTATCTAGTAATAATATAATGTTTTCCAATCATTTTTATTGCAGTAAATATAATCAATACTTGGTGTGAAAGGGTCAAAGCTAGGGATGTTCGAGATTGGCTTTTCTTTACCGATACCGATATACCGATATTGTCCAACTCTTAATTTCCGATACCGATATCAACCTATACCGATATATGCAGGGTTTCCCCCCCCAAAAAACGGAATAATTTCAGGTAATTAACATTACATATCTCTTGTCGTGATTATTAACACAACATTATGCATACTTTTGACAATAAATTAAATAATAATGTGTTCTTACTTGCTTGCCTGAGTAAATAAAGGTTAAATAAATGTAAAAAAAAAAAAAAAAAAAATCCGATATTACATTTTAATGCCGGACATCCCTAGTCAAAGCTGTGTTCAGACCCAGCCTCTCCCTCCGTCTCCCTCCCAGGTGTTCCAGAAGGAGCTGGGGAAGCGGGCCGGCTGCATCCGCACCCTGAAGCGCTCTGTGCGGGACCTGACCCGCAGCAGCATGGCAGACTCCCACTGGCTGCAGGAGCACATGGAGGAGCTGGAGGGACGCTGGGAGGCCGTGTGTCGGCTGTCCGTCTCCAAACAAGCCCGGCTGGAGACTGCACTCCAACAGGTACCCCCTAAACATAAAACACCTTTATATCTTTTCTTTTGTCCACTTTTTCCTCCCTCCTTCTTTTTCTGTTTTTCTCCCATCCCAATTTAGTCGTCGTGCCAATCCCCCCCTCCCCTGTCTTCTTGATCGTTGCTCGCATGTGCCCCCCACTGGTCGGTCGTAGGGAGGGTTGAATAATCTATTGCATGTCCCCTCCGATACATGCAGAGTCAGCCGGCCACTTCTTTTCATGACAGCAGACACTTGTAAGTCAATTGGCTGAAAATATTCCCATGTAGGTAAAACCGTCTCTGAGAAAAAAAGAGTGAAAAGTGAAAAAGGTTACAATTGCGGCGCCTCTCTCCCCCGACTCTAATTGTGTCCTGAACAATACGGTTGGGTGGTCCTCTCTGGCACAGAGACGTGATTTGCACTGGCATCCATTTCTATAGACCTTTTCAGAAGAATTCCATTGCTACTCTGTTGCCAGGGGAACATCTCTGGCCCCTGTTTATTTCCTGTTAGATACTGTATTAAGTTAACAAACATTGCAAGAGAAAATACAAAGGGGCCTATTTACAATGTTTACGTTGTCGAGTTAGAAAAGGTCTATATGAAGCCATCGTTGGAGATCTTCCACCCTTTATATCACTTCATGATTAGACTGGACCTCTGGACCTTATCACACTCGCTCCAGTGACCGTCTTACACTTCAAACCCCCAGAGTTTACGCTGAACTGCTTTTAGCTCCTGTGGCCCCCGACACCTGGCACGTCCTGCAGTGTATCTTAAAACTCAACACCATGGTATCCATTGGACAGTTAAAATATTTAATGACCAACCATTTCACCCCAGTCTGCAGCTGTTTTTTTTCCAGTTATTTTTTATCCTCTCTTTCTCCGATTTGTCTCTGTTTTTCTGTTACAATTGAAGCGCCTGTGCGGTAGAATTGTATGGCGTAAAACAAATAGTTTTTATGACAAAAAAATAAAAGTCAGTCAAGCAACTCTTTTTTTTATGTTGATTTCATACCAAGCATGTGATCAGATAATGTATGAAACGTAATTCTACTATTAAAACGTACCGGATGTACCAGTTGGCATATGCGTGTTGGCGAGTAGCCTACATTGATTACACTGCATAGCTATAGCGAATATGTATATATATAAAAACGCTAATCTGATATAGAATAGGATTGAATGACATCTGACATCTGAGTGTTGGCTAATCCGGTGCTTTAGGGGAGAGCCATGCGTTACAGCTGAGGCTTGATTATCATTAACAGTGCAGCAACACCTCACATCACGTTGACCACACGTGTTTATTCTAACAGTGCAGCAACACCTCACATCACGTTGACCACACGTGTTTATTCTAACAGTGCAGCAACACCTCACATCACGTTGACCACACGTGTTTATTCTAACAGTGCAGCAACACCTCACATCACGTTGACCACACGTGTTTATTCTAACAGTGCAGCAACACCTCACATCACGTTGACCACACGTGTTTATTATAACAGTGCAGCAACACCTCACATCACGTTGACCACACGTGTTTATTCTAACAGTGCAGCAACACCTCACATCACGTTGACCACACACGTTTATTCTAACAGTGCAGCAACACCTCACATCACGTTGACCACGTGTTTATTCTAACAGTGCAGCAACACCTCACATCACGTTGACCACACACGTTTATTCTAACAGTGCAGCAACACCTCACATCACGTTGAACACGCGTTTATTCTAACAGTGCAGCAACACCTCACATCACTTTGGTGTCATTGTGAAAAAGCAAATGAAGGGGAAAATGTGTCAAGGCATTTGGGGTCATTAAAGAAATCATATATTCTTTTTTTAGATTTTTTTTGAGACACAAGTAAGTAAGTTACCCATTACTGTTCAACCTCAACTGTGATCCTTCGCGCCCCAATCCATGTCACGCGATGTGTGACATGTTGGCCTTGCAGTTACAACTCCGTACCAACAGGTGGGGGTGCTGCATCACCCTCAGCACCCCCACCTTCCCGCGTCGCTGTCGACAGTGGACAGCTATTGATCAAACATTTTAATAAGAACAAACACAACTGGGTCAAGCGCAGACACTCAATCGCATCGGCGACCCAAAAAACAATGCATGTGTGTGTGTTCCTGTGTGTGTGTGCCGCCCATCGCAAGTGTGCCGTTGCATGCCGAATAAAGACATCTAAAGTCCTGCATTATAACTGTATATTAAAAAAACTGTGACGTAAGCAGTATGCGACGAGAGCCTTGAGAACCCTTTCGTCATAGTTTTATGCGGTTTGACTGTTCAGATGATAGCGCGAAGGTGTATCGTTTCTAGGATTTCCACCCAGGAAGGTGGTTTAACTTTTTTTGCGGATTCTCCCCGCAAAAACGCTGTTGCCGTATGAACAAAAGGCACATCCGAAAAAATATTTTGCCGGATCCACCCGCGAGCGTTTCCGTCTAAACTGCGCCTCAGAGTCGTGGGTGATAAACCTGAGGGCTGAGTGATGATGTACAGAATCCAAGGGCTTAAGAACGCAAGCAGCAGCAATGCCTATAAATCACATCTCCATAATCACAGACTGATTCAACGGCCCTCTTTCTGCTAATAATCAGGAAGCCGGCTCTGTTCCTGTACAAGAAGATACTTTCTTTGTAAAACATTTTAAATGTCTCATCGAGCCATTATACTATGATATATAATGTATCTAATTAATCTCAATCTTTGCTCTGGGCAGGCCGAGACGTTCGACGGCCTGGTCCACGTCTTCATGGATCGTCTGGCGGAGGCAGAGAGGGTCCTGAAGTATGAAGTCATCCCCGAGGAGGAGCAGGCCTTACGGGCCTTCCACAAACACCATGAGGTCAGAGGTCACACCTGGTACCTTCCACAAACACCATGAGGTCAGACAGACTGTTACACCCGGTACCTTCCACAGACACCATGAGGTCAGACAGACTGTTACACCTGGTACCTTCCACAAACACCATGAGGTCAGACAGACAGACTGTTACACCTGGTACCTTCCACAAACACCACGAGGTCAGACAGACTGTTACACCTGGTACCTTCCACAAACACCATGAGGTCAGACAGACAGACTGTTACACCTGGTACCTTCCACAGACACCATGAGGTCAGAGGTCACACCTGGTACCTTCCACAAACACCACGAGGTCAGACAGACTGTTACACCCGGTACCTTCCACAGACACCATGAGGTCAGACAGACTGTATAATATATATATTTGGTAAAAAGAAAACACAATTATTAACCCTTTCACTGCCACACGACGACAGCCAGTTAACACTTTCACTGTGACAACACAGAAGGTTAACCCTTTACTATCACACACAACCGACGGCGACGCTCCATCATTAGCATCATTGCGATGCGGAGCTAATGATGCTAATGATGGAGCATCGCCGTCGGTTGTGTGATAGTAAAGGGTTAACCTTCTGTCGTGTGGCAGTGAAAGGGTTAAGCATGTTAGTCCATTAGGGCACAAGTAGCTTGTGTTTTATTATTATGATAATAATAATAATAATAAAATAATAATAAATATAATAATATTATTAAATCTTAAAATAGTGTTATAAGTGCAGCATGAAATATATACACAAATATACATAATTAAAATATAATTAGAGAGCAAGACAAACAACACCGTAGAATATAAACTGTTTGAGCGTTTGAATAATGACCGTGCTGTTTATTACTAAAAGGCTAATGTAAATACACCATAATACACCATTATATACCATAATACATAACTTCTCTTTTTCTCCTATGTGCAGGAGTCCATGAGTGCCTTGCAGTGCCAGGAGAGGGAGCTAGAGAGCATCAGACGTCTGGGCGAGGACATCCTGTCGTCCTGCCACCCCGACTCCATCATCACCCTCAAGTCCTGGATCAGCGTCACCAAGACGCGCCACGAGGAGGTGACTGGTCTCACGGTGGTGGCTGTGTTTGGAACGTTGCAGCCGTGTATTTCTACTAGGGAGGGATGCTCCATGTTGGCTTTCTTACCAATACACCGATACACCGATATTGTCCAACTCTTAATTTCCGATACCGATATCAACCGATATCAACCGATATCAACCGATACCGATATATACAGGGTTCCCCCCCCCACAAAAAACTGAATAATTTCAGGTAATTAACATTACATATCTCTTGTCGTGTAATTAACACAACATTATGCATACTTTGACAATAAATAAAATAACAATTTGTTCTTCCTTGCTTGCCTGGGTAAATAAAGGTTAAATAAATGTAAAAAAAAAAAATTGAAAACCGATACCGATATTTTCCGATATCACATTTTTATGCCAATATCAGCCAATAATATCGGTAGGCCGATAATATCGGACATCTCTACTTTACACCGTAGTGCTGAGCAGAGACGTGCCTCTAGGAGTTAACTGACTCAACACGGAGGGGATAGAAAAAACAAACTAAGAAAAGTGTTGGTGGACCACCAGACCCAGGGTTCTGACGGGTGTTTTTCTCCTCTTCCTTCACGCCGGGACCAGGTCCAGACATGGGCTCAGCAGCAGCGCCAGAGGGTCCGGGCCAGCATGACGGCTCTGGAGGCCGAGAGGGAGGAGGTCCAGAGGCTTCTGGACTGGATCTCCTCCGCAGAGGAAGCTCTGAACCTCAAGGACCAAGAGCCGCCGGCGGAGACCGTGGAGCACAACCTGGAGCTCAGCGCACAGCACATGGTAGGTACTGAACACAGCACATGGTAGGTACTGTACACAGCACATGGTAGGTACTGAACACAGCACATGGTAGGTACTGAACACAGCACATGGTAGGTACTGAACACAGGACATGGTAGGTCCTGTACACAGCACATGGTAGGTACTGTACACAGCACATGGTAGGTACTGAACACAGCACATGGTAGGTACTGAACACAGCACATGGTAGGTACTGAACACAGCACATGGTAGGTACTGTACACAGCACATGGTAGGTACTGAACACAGCACATGGTAGGTACTGAACACAGCACATGGTAGGTACTGAACACAGCACATGGTAGGTACTGAACACAGCACATGGTAGGTACTGAACACAGCACATGGTAGGTACTGAACACAGGACATGGTAGGTACTGAACACAGGACATGGTAGGTACTGAACACAGCACATGGTAGGTACTGAACACAGCACATGGTAGGTACTGAACACAGCACATGGTAGGTACTGAACACAGCACATGGTAGGTACTGAACACAGCACATGGTAGGTACTGAACACAGCAGGGCTGAGCCCAAGCGTCCGAGCGTTCAAACCTTTGTTCGTCACGTTGGCATTCGAATTCTAAATCAACATTCGAATTTTATTTATTTTTTATAAAAACAATTATTATTTTTTTTTATTATTTCTTTATACATTTTTTATTCATTCTGGTTTTTCTTCACAGTTCACAGTTCACAGATAACGATTAGGCTACACTAATATTATAGTATTAAAAGAAACTGATGAGTTATATTCATTAGAGAAAGTTGATTTAATTGATTTAGTTGGCCTGGGGCTTCTCCCTGGGCTGGGTCTGGGGCTGGACAGTTGATTTAATAAAATAAAAAAAATACTAATTTAATCAGATTAATCACTTTATTCAAATTGAGGATTTAGTTTTGACATTTATTTTTTTAACTTAAAAACGAAGGTTCGAACGTTCGTTCGAAAAACCCTGACGAAGTTTGAATCCCAAAAACAGGCTTCGGGGACAGCCTTACCAATGGGGTTCTCGCTGCCTTAACCCTGGAACAGTCTGCACGTGGACGAAATGACGTGCGAAGATGCACTTCTTGTGGGGGAGGACAACTGTAAACTGTAAACGAGTCAGTCGCTGTCAACCAGCACCTGCTAATCAGTCTTACTGTAGCTCCTCC
The DNA here is from genome assembly GCF_963971535.1 of Notolepis coatsorum. NCBI lineage: Eukaryota > Metazoa > Chordata > Actinopteri > Aulopiformes > Paralepididae > Notolepis > Notolepis coatsorum. The sequence continues at coordinate 1,184,934 of NC_140183.1, read as the reverse complement.
TATGGTCCCAGGTTCAAATCCTCTCAGTTACAATATACCATGGTGGTATTTCCATCATTCTGTTGGTCAATATCAGCACCGTAGTGACCAAAAACTGTTTACCATAAAAAAATATCATATGGGGTAGACCTGTAGAATTCCCAGTAAATGCACATTAGATCTATAGATCTCCGAGTAAACGTATGAAGTTAACATTTTACCACATGCATACTGTGGATATACAGACATTTTAAAATCTTTAGACAAGCTTTAGAACACAACAAATGTATTATATGAATTTCACTACCAAACGTGCCTGTAATACGAGCCAATACATGGGTGTTACAAAGCACAGCCTGATGCCTTACGATCGTTTCCAATTGCTACTATCCATAATAGCAAATAAAACACAAAATGCACTTGATTGTATTCATACTGGAATGGTCTTCTTCTCCAGAGTTAGAAGATAGATACCAATTGACTCTCTGTGTGCGTTCAGTAGAAAACTATCCGGCTGCGAGTTAGCCTAGCTCAGTACAAATCATGTATCTGCACGCAGCTTGCAGCCAAATAACTTTCTACTGAATGCACACAGAGAACATTGGTATCTTCTTGTCTGGAGAAGAAGATGGTGAGAGAATTTCGCCATAATGTTGGCGTGTTCCTTTACGTTTTTTTCCTTTAAGAAGTTACGCGGGTTTAACGGGCACATCGTTCCTCTTTACAGGTGTTTATGGACGAGCTGAGCAGGAAGGTGCCAGACGTGGAAAATGCCACAAAATGCTGCAAACACAAGGCTGTCCCCAAACAGCAGCAGGTTTCGCCCAGAAAAAGACAGCTCACCAGTGAGTCTCACCTCGACCTCCTGTTGTACAGAACCAGACTCAGAAACATGTTCAGATTCAGATTCAGATTCAGATTCAGATTCAGATTCAGATTTCTTTATTCACCAGGTACAGGTACAAAATGGAACGTGATTTGACATTACAGTGCATGATTAATATGTTCACAAATAGGAACAACATAATAATAATAATGATAAATAAATAAGTGCAAAGCAGGACAGAACAGTGAGACAACAATAAGACAGTAAAGTGCAGTGGTGGGGGACATGGAAACAGTGCAGCACAGTTCAAGTCCAGAGGTCCAGCCCTAGCAGCTCGTCATAGAGGGGGGAGGGGGGGGGGGAGCAGGGGGACACCTGACTCGTTTACCAGGCGAGCTGCTGAGGGGAAGAAGCTGAGTCTGTGGCGGGACTTTAATGTCTTGGGCAGCCGTAGCCACCAGCCGTGGGGGAGCATGGTGAAGAGGTTGTGACCCGGGTGGGCGGGGTCTGCCATGATCTTCCTCGCCCTCCTCAAGGCCCTGGAGGAATGTAGGGACTCGAGGGAGGGAAGGGGGCAGCCGATCACCCTCTCCGCTGATCGTATCACCCGCTGCAGCTTGGCCTTGTCCCTGACCGTGGCTGCAGGGAACCAGGTGATGATGGAGAGGGTGAGGATGGACTCCATGATGGCAGTGTAGAACTGGACTGAACTGTTACTGCCTTGAATGGAAGTTGGCATTGCTCCCGGTTCAGGGACCAACACTATACCGGCACTAAACCTTAAAACTGAAACAAACTACTGATGTACAGGGTCACACACACAAAGAGTTGAACAATATGTTCCACACTGCCAAACATCTCTGGCCAAAGAAGAAGTAAACTAACCCAGTGCTACTTCTACTCAGATTATTGTTCCCCCCATATTTTTTTGTCTCTTTTATAAATACTGTAAGAAAAACATGTCCATGGAAACGACGATGAACGCAGCCATAAAGAGGTGTAACAGAGCTGTTACAGAGGCTGTGATGTACAGGTGTAGAGACAGAGAGCTGTGATGTACAGGTGTAGAGACAGAGAGCTGTGATGTACAGGTGTAGAGACAGAGCTGTGATGTACAGGTGTAGAGACAGAGAGCTGTGATGTACAGGTGTAGAGACAGAGAACTGTGATGTACAGGTGTAGAGACAGAGAGCTGTGATGTACAGGTGTAGAGACAGAGCTGTGATGTACAGGTGTAGAGACAGAGAGGCTGTGATGTACAGGTGTAGAGACAGAGAGCTGTGATGTACAGGTGTAGAGACAGAGCTGTGATGTACAGGTGTAGAGACAGAGAGCTGTGATGTACAGGTGTAGAGACAGAGAGCTGTGATGTACAGGTGTAGAGACAGAGAGCTGTGATGTACAGGTGTAGAGACAGAGAGCTGTGATGTACAGGTGTAGAGACAGAGAACTGTGATGTACAGGTGTAGAGACAGAGAGCTGTGATGTACAGGTGTAGAGACAGAGCTGTGATGTACAGGTGTAGAGACAGAGCTGTGATGTACAGGTGTAGAGACAGAGAGCTGTGATGTACAGGTGTAGAGACAGAGAGCTGTGATGTACAGGTGTAGAGACAGAGAGCTGTGATGTACAGGTGTAGAGACAGAGAGCTGTGATGTACAGGTGTAGAGACAGAGAGCTGTGATGTACAGGTGTAGAGACAGAGAGCTGTGATGTACAGGTGTAGAGCTGTGATGTACAGGTGTAGAGACAGAGAGCTGTGATGTACAGGTGTAGAGACAGAGAGCTGTGATGTACAGGTGTAGAGACAGAGAGCTGTGATGTACAGGTGTAGAGACAGAGAGCTGTGATGTACAGGTGTAGAGACAGGGCTGTGATGTACAGGTGTAGAGACAGAGAGCTGTGATGTACAGGTGTAGAGACAGAGAGCTGTGATGTACAGGTGTAGAGACAGGGCTGTGATGTACAGGTGTAGAGACAGAGAGCTGTGATGTACAGGTGTAGAGACAGAGCTGTGATGTACAGGTGTAGAGACAGAGAGCTGTGATGTACAGGTGTAGAGACAGAGCTGTGATGTACAGGTGTAGAGACAGAGAGCTGTGATGTACAGGTGTAGAGACAGAGAGCTGTGATGTACAGGTGTAGAGACAGAGAGCTGTGATGTACAGGTGTAGAGACAGAGCTGTGATGTACAGGTGTAGAGACAGAGAGCTGTGATGTACAGGTGTAGAGACAGAGAGCTGTGATGTACAGGTGTAGAGACAGAGAGCTGTGATGTACAGGTGTAGAGACAGAGCTGTGATGTACAGGTGTAGAGACAGAGAGCTGTGATGTACAGGTGTAGAGACAGAGAGCTGTGATGTACAGGTGTAGAGACAGAGAGCTGTGATGTACAGGTGTAGAGACAGAGCTGTGATGTACAGGTGTAGAGACAGAGAGCTGTGATGTACAGGTGTAGAGACAGAGCTGTGATGTACAGGTGTAGAGACAGAGCTGTGATGTACAGGTGTAGAGCTGTGATGTACAGGTGTAGAGACAGAGCTACAGAACTCTAATAACTGACAAGAAATACACTCGGGTCCGAACTGTTGCCTATAGAAACATAATTCCAGTGAAACCGTCTAAATTCAGACAGCAGTCAATCGATTAAGATATTTAATCTGATTCATCGCATGATTGTCCATAGTTTTAACTTGCGATTAATCGCAAATTAATCGCATATTTTGTATCTGTTCTGAATCTACCTTAAACGGATCATTTTTCGAGTTGTAATACTCTTATCAACAAATGCTTGCTTTATGCAGCCATTTAACACAAAAGGATGACCCTCATGCATTGCAAATTTGCATCAAATTCAAAACAGAGTGATGCACAAAATAACTTAAAAGAAAATAATAATTTTAAACAATGAATAAAGTGTGCATGAAATAATAGGGGAAAGAAAACGTTAGGAACTTGTTACGTTCACCCACACAAGGGCTGAGGACTCACCCCCCCCCCCTCTCTCTCACACACACACTCTCTCTCTTGCCCCTTCCTCATCTCTCTCACCCCCCCCCTCTCTCTCTCACACACACACACTCTCTCTCTCTTGCCCCTTCCTCATCTCTCTCGCCCCTTCCTCATCTCACTCACCCCCCTCTCTCTCTCTCTCTCTCTCTCTCTCTCTCTCTCTCTCTCTCTCTCTCTCTCTCTCTCTCTCTCTCTCTCTCTCGTGCTACAGTAGCTGTACGTGGAGGTCTCTCTCTCTCTCTCTCTCTCTCTCTCTCTCTCTCTCTCTCTCTCTCTCTCTCTCTCTCTCTCTCTCTCTCTCTCTCACACACACACACACACACTTTGAGTCTGAAACAAACAGTATCAATAATAAACCTGAGTGAAGTCTAGTAAAAAAAATTAAAAGAAAATAATATATACAGTATATCTATATATATTTTTTTTAAATAAAAAAGTGAATCTTGTGTTAAAAAAAATAGTGGCGTTAAAAGAATTGTGCGTTAACGCGTTAGTTACAATACAAAACAGTCGGGGGGTAATGGCAGTTACAACTGTGTGTGGTTTCATGTTGAAGTAATGCTATCTACTGTAGCAACTCCCTACTAGCCAACCAGATACGTCACCAAGCCTCCGTTGAAGTACAGTATGCAGCGCTGCACTAGTAATGCCTTGAATTCAAGGTTACAAAACTCATCGCTGACCTACCGGTATAAAGCAAGATACAAAGTCCCAGAGGTTATAGTTTACAGGCCTCACTAAACAATATCATTCAAGTGTCCGTATCCGCGTGTGTTTCTTCACCCAGAGAGAAGGAGCACCCTGAAGCTGCAGCCCCCCACGCCCCCCGTCCCCCTCGAGCACCTGGACCCTCAGACCCCTCAGCTCAGTCACCTGGTCAGCCACTGGCAGACGCTGTGGCTCCTGGCCGCGGCCCGGCAGAGCCGCCTGGAGCAGCACCAGCTGAGGCTCAGGGAGGTCAGTGTCTCCCCCAGTCATCTCTCCGTTCAAAGAGCAAAACAATAATAAAAAACACCATTCCATGATGTGCTCAAATTCTGAGCTCACGTCGTGACACATTTAGTAATGTTATTATTAGATTCGATTCGATTCAAATGTATAAATTTGGCATACAACCAGAGTGCAAATGTAACAATACAATGCAGTAGTACTATATAATGTACAGGTGATGAAACTGGATATAAAATATATATTTTCTTTTTAACCTTTAGTTTACCAGGTAGTCACTTGATATCAAAGATCTCTTTTTCGAGCAAGACCTGGCCTAGAAATTATACTACTGAGTAATAACTAATCAGATGTATGTACAGAGTTGTAGTATTATTCTGTACTGTGATACAGGTATAAAGACACTATGGTAGTAAGTCATACTGGCCAGCAGCGTAACTAGTGAGAGTAGGTAAGGGATACAGTTGTACAGATAATAGATATAGTATCTACAGATATGTAAAAATGATTATATGCAGCATATTTATCAACATCCGTCTGTATATACCTGCATATAATAATTATTTCATATCTGTAGATACTATATCTATTATCTGTACAACTGTATCGCTTACCTACATACATACAGAGTTATATGGGTTATATGCAAGTGTATAAGTTCGTATATAGAACATATACAGGTATATTCAGACAGAATATATATATATATATATATATATATATATATATATATATATATATATATATATATATATATATATATATATATATATATATATATATATATATATATATATAAATATGTGAATCAAAAAGAGGATATGGAGAGGGCTTCAGCGTTCTTGGTTTTATTTCGGTAGGTGCTCTTTGGATTAAATCCGGGGTAGGATTCGTTATAAAGAGGTTGAGATCCAAGGCAGCTCTATAAGCTACATTGCAAATTCTCTAGTCAACTACACTATGTGCCTCCTAGAACATTGCGATCATCTACTACTGGTCTATTGAAGGTTCCAAGCCACAGATAGAGCCTTTGCAAACTATGCACCAAAGTTATGGAACACACTACCTATGGACATTAGGGAAGCTATATCTCTTAATATTTTCAAAAATAAGCTAAAAACGTACCTCTTCACCATAGCCTTCTAATACACTCTGCTGTACTGTAGCACTATTTTACTCTGTCCATTCTATTGCATAATTTTACTATTTATTCTATTCTATTATTGCACTGTATTATTTTACTCTGTCTATTGCTTTTTATTACAGGTTCAAAACTGTCAGGTTTTTATTGCACTGGGCTACAGTTTTCTGTCTATTGTTTATTACAGGTTCAAAACTGTCGGGTATTGAACTGTGTGTGTATCGAGCAGAAGAGACTGTCATGAGCAGGAGACTACTGTCTGATACGGCTTGCCTTAAAATTTGCATTTGTGGTGTCAGGCAACAGGAGACTGTCATGAGCAGGGGAGACTGTCAGCTTTAATACTGTCTGATATGGCTTGCCTTAAAATGTGCATTTGTGGTGTCGGGCAGAAGAGAAGACTGTCATGTTTTGAACTATGGATACCGAACAAAGGATTTGGGACGGCTTTGAACTGTTGAACAGTAATCCAGAACTATTTTATTGCACTGTAAAATATATATCTTTTTTTATCTATTCTATTTTACAATTTTATTGCACTGCACTATTGCACTATTTTATCTTGCTCCTTTTATTATTATTGTCTATTTAAAACTGAATCAAACCATAAACAATGTGGCCTGTTGGGATGTTAGATCCTAATGTGAAAAACTGTGATTTTATGTCTGCACTTTATGTGCTCATTTTATGCCTGTCTTTTTTCTGTTGTGAAGCACTTTGAGCTGCAGTTTCTGTATGAAAGGTGCTATACAAATAAAGTTTATTATTATTATTATTATTATTATTATTATTATTATTATTATTATTATTATTATTATTATTATTATTATTATTACAAGTTTTAAAATGCCTTTATTTTATGGCTCACATTATTTAGATAATTTTTAAATAAACCGACATGTTTCAGCCTACACAGGGCCTTCATGTAAATATATATATACATACGGTATATAGTTTGATTGTACACGCTATCATACTAGGTAGGTAGTTACGATTACTATAACTGTGAAAGCAGTCGGCAGGTACAGTATAAATTGAGTATAGGCAAAGTTGGCACAGTATGGGTAACGGCAGCCAACTGATGATGTGATATTTGACATTTTGTCCACAGATGGAGGAGTTTGCTAACTTCGACTTCAACGTTTGGCGTAAGCGCTACATGCAGTGGATCAGCCATCTGAAGTCCAGGATCTTGGACATCTTCCGTGGCATCGACCGAGACCAGGACGGGCGCATCAGCCAGAAGGAATTTATCGACAGTGTCCTGTCTTCCAGTAAGAACCACATACTACTTAAGCCTGAGCGGTCCGGTACTGGACCGACAATGACATCACGCCATAAATCCATCTCTACACAGAATGAATTAATATTGCGTTTCTTTTTCAAATGTATAGCCAAGAGTAAAGACCCTATAACCCTGTCAAAACAGCAGTCAAAGTGTATATTTTCAGCACTACGTTTGTTTACCAATGGTGTTATTAGTGTCATGGTGTTATTAGTGAAATATTAGTTGTAGAAATGTAAAAGGTAGAAGGGAACACTGTTCATTTTAGAAGATTACTTTATTGTCAATGTACACAAGGCAATTTAATTTAGTCTTTATTGCATATCCCTCCTAGTTACACATACACACAGTCCACAACACATATGCATTTCATCAGAGGTCAGTTTTGGGTTCAGTGCCTTGCTCAAGGGCAGAGATGGTGGGCACCGTAGATGTAATACTAGCCACCCTTCAGTCACCAGCTCACAGCTGGAATACACCCTCCCGTCAGTGGCGGGGATCGAACCGGTGACCTTTCGGTTAGCGGCCGGCCTCTTTTACCTCTACTAGGCCATCCTGCCTCCTATACAATGTCCCGCATGTTTGCCATATAATTAGGGATGTCCATTGGCATTAAAATGTGATATCGGAAATTATCGGTATCGGTTTAAAAAAAATATATATATATATTTTTTTTACATTTATTTAACCTTTATTTACCCAGGCAAGCAAGTAAGAACAAATTCATATTTTATTTGTTGTCAAAAGTATGCATAATGTTGTGTTAATTCCACGACAAGAGATATGTAATGTTAATTACCTGAAATTATTCCGTTTTTGGGGGGGGGGGGGGGGGAACCCTGCATATATCAGTATCGGTTGATATCGGTATCGATATCAAAATTAAGAGTTGGACAATATCGGTATATCGGTATCGGTAAAAAAGCCATTATCGAACATCCTCACATATAATGTATGTGTACATCTCACAGACTCACAGTATTGTTTCCCTCCCTGTCGTAGAGTTTCCCACCAACTCCCTGGAGATGAACGCCGTGGCGACCATCTTTGACGTGAATGGGGACGGCTACATCGACTACTATGAGTTTGTGAGCGCCCTCCACCCCAGCAGAGATCCCTACAGGAGACCCCTGGATATCGATCAGATCAACGAGGAGGTACTGTATCAGAGCTGTGCCCAGGGGCCCCTACTGACCCCCATCCAGGGGCCCCTACTGACCCCCATCCAGGGGCCCCTACTGACCCCCTCCTGGGGCCCCTACTGACCCCCATCCAGGGGCCCCATCCAGGGGCCCCTACTGACCCCCTCCTGGGGCCCCCACTGAAGCAGAAAGAATAGAACTAATTTATCTCAGTAAATGGATAGATTATAATCTATTATTTTATCACGCTCACTCTGGTGATTGGCTTACACTTAACCCTCGAGTCAACCTTTAAAAAACCCACCACCTGGCTCCCTGCGATCTCAGTAAAACATATCTTTTTCATGTATTGTTCCAATTTTCTTTCATGAATGTCATTATTAACTTCAGTCCTCACCATACATATAGAATATTTATTCATTTTCAGGATTTTAACCATTTCTTAAATTAGGGTTAGGGTTAGGGTTGGGGTTACCCTAACTCTAACCCTAACCCTAACCCTAACCTGTCCAGTTCTGCCACTAGGGTGAAAGGTGTGACACTTGTTGTTCACACGCTTAATAGTGATTGTTATTAAAAATACAAACATGGATTATTGTAATGTGAGTCCAAGATGTGATACTGAGCCACCTTTTTGGCATATACATAAAATCTAGCCAACGCTATCCACAAACACACGTGAAGAAAACCCATTTGACCAGTTCTGCGACTAAAGTGCCTCCAGGATTAAGGTCCCCAGAATTGCACTGCATTTGGAAAATGTGCTTATAGCTTCTAAAATAGAAACATGGAACGTTTTGGCGCATGCACTTTCAAACTCAATACATTGGTCAGTTTAAATCTTCAATAGTCAACCTTTTCACCACAGTCTGCAGTTGTTTTTTAATTATTTAAAATGTTGAATTGATTGACATTTCTGTTTCTATACTGTTTTTGTAATTATGATGTGCTTATTGTAATTGTAATATTGTAATTTGCTCTCAATGGGCCTCATTCAACAATACTCTCTTATTATCTTTCTTATATTCTTGCTTACCTGTCTGTTAAGAGAACAATAAGAAAAGCCACCGCCACATTCATCAAGCCGTTCTTAAAGTCCAAATCTGTTCTCACCCAGGTTTTTGGAACGGTGAATCCCACTCATTCTAAACTGGATGCGCGTCTCTCGCGCAAGTCATTTGCATACAGAGACACGCCTCGCGGGCTCATTATAATACGAGAGCCGTGGGTCTGCATCGGATCCCCCGGCCGCATTCAAGCGCTGGAGCGCTTTGCGTTGGATCAAAATGAGATAGGAATCAAATGTATTGTCATCATACAGCACCTATAGCTATATAGTGGAATATACTGTAATAATATAGTAATATAATAGTAGTTGGCTAGTTGCGCGCTTCTGGCCACCTCCCACAGTGCGCGCATACACACGTACTCAGGGCCGCCTGGGAGAAATGCGAGGCCCTGTGCGAGATTTAACGCGAGCCCCCCCCCCCCCCCCCCCCCCAAAGGTAAAAAAAAAAAAAAAAAAAATTATATATATATATATATATATTTTTTATTTTTTTTATACAGTCAACATATTCTTAAATAATAGCGCTGCCCGAGGCGGGGCATGATACAGTCAACATATAGCAAAAGAGAGAGCGAGAGAGAACTCCCGTTCTACAGTCAATATACAGTGTACAGAGAGAGAGAGAGAGAGACACATTGGAAAGAAATTGAAATGCTATTTGGCCCTAAACAGAGAGTACACAGTGGCAGAATACCTGAGCACTGTGACTGAAGATCCTTGAGCACAGCCTAGCCATCGAGAAAGGCCGCCATAGGCAGACTGTGTGTGTTAGAAAGAGAGAGAGAGAGAGAGAGAGAACATGTGTGTTTGTCATGTGTGTGTGTGTTAGAGAGAGACTAGAGCATGTATGACAGATTCAAAAGGACAAAGATCAACACTTAAATCCAACAAGAAGAGGGTATACCAGAGAAACCAAAGCAGCAAGGAGCCAATGGCCGACATCAGCTAAATAGGCTAGCCAGGTACTGTGACACCAGGCCACACACAGCTTTGGCCAATGGCCCAACGCTACCCAAGCTACACAAACGACCATTCACACACAGCACATGTCGTATCTCCAAATGTTGTGAAGTAGCATATGTTTTGCCTGGAAAAAAACATCGTTATTAACAAAACATTCGGGAGGGGAAGGAAGGAAGAGTGGGGTAATGTCATGACATTTTCATTAATCTTACCTTACCTGCACGAGGAACGCAGGGCGAAAGGCCGCAACACAGGTCTCCACGTTGACGAAAGGCCTCTCGCTGGCGGGACAAAAAGAAGCTATGGCCAGAGCCTTGTCATGGTGCAGGCCTGACTACATCTTCTGTCAAAGGGCCTGCTATTCTCAAGGCTAACTGATAGCATCAAACGAACGTTCCCAGCTGACGCTAAACAGCTAACTGGCTAACAGTTAGCTCAATCAGGCACCTGGCACACACCGTTAGCTACTAGTAGTATTAGCTAGTCGACCAGTTTGGCTCCAGAGAGAGAGAAAGAGAGATAGGGTCAGGTCCACGGCGGGTATATAATCATAGGTTGACTCACCATAACGCAGTATCAACGTGGAAGGAGACTTTCTTGGCCCCACGGTGTAATTTCTTCTTCTTCTTCTTCTTCTTCGAGTACTTTCCGGCAGACTGGACACCTTTCGGCGTATTGCTGCCTAACAGATTTATCTGCTCACAAGTTCTCTTCTCCTTCTTTTGAAAAGACATCCACTCGCCTCGCCTCGCTCCTCTGAATAGGTTAGCTAACGCTAGTTAGCCTTTAGCTAAGCTAGCTACTAGCCGACATCATGGCTATACCATGACAAGGCTCCGGCCATTTGTCCCGCTAGCGAGAGGCCTTTCGTCAACGTTCCTTGGTGACCGACCGACTGATAATGACCGACCTCTTTCTTCGTCTTGGCTGGCATAACTAAGCATAGTCAAAACAAAAGCTGCACGCGCGAAATAGTCAAACGCAGCTGACTCACGGTGCCACGCCGGCGTACTACACTGTCTACACATGATGTAAGTAAAACCACTCCCTTCGTTGAAACCAATGCTGCTGCAGAACCCCAGAGGCTTAGCTCCAATAGTGAGTATGTCTGCAGGACTGCAGACCCAGGAACAAGTCAGACACATTCTACAAACGTGTCTAATGTGAAATATATAAGCATATAAGCAAAACTAGATTTTAGGTCTGTGATGAAAAAGGGCCTCGCGGGAAGGGGGGCCTTGCAAAAAATTAAAAAAAAAATTAAAAAAAATAATATTTTTTTTTTTTTTTTTTTGCGAGGCCCCCCTTCCCGCGAGGCCCTGTGCGACCGCACTGCTCGCACACCCCCTGAGGCGGCCCTGCACGTACTGTATACAGTATGTGCTAAATTAATCTTGTGTCTCGTGTCTTGTGTCCAGGTGAGTCGCCAGGTGTCCCAGTGTAACTGCCCCCGGAGGTTCCAGGTGGAACAGATCAGTGCCAACAGATACCGGGTGAGTGGCATCAGCCTGTTCCTCGTCCACCCAGTCGTGTGCTTCCTGTGACCGCGTGGCACGGTTAACATTACGGTTAACCCTTTCACTGCCACACGACAGCCGGTTAACCCTGTCACTGTGACAACACAGAAGGTTAGCCCTTTACTATAGTAAGTGATAGTAAGTGATAATAAAGGGTTAACCTTCTGTCGTGTGGCAGTGAAATGGTTAAGGTTAAGGTTAAGGTTAAAGGTCACATCACCTGTGCATTACAATTCAGAACATTTTTTATTTTTTTTTATCCACTTTTTCTCCCATTTTTCTATATTTTCTCCCATCCAAATTTCGTATCATCCAATTCAACCCTCCCCTGTCACGAACGCTGTTTCTTGCCTCCCACAAGCCGGCTGCAATGTGGACTAAGTCATACATAGCACAAGTCCCCTCCGGTACTTGAGGTAACAGCAGTCGCATCTTTTCACCTGCGCAGCTCGATCTCTCAGTGGCGAGGAGTAACGCGTGGGAGGCTCACGCTGCCCCCGACACTTCCTGATTCTACTGCGCAGGCGCACCAACCAACCTGTAGGAGTCGCTGTCCACAACGCCCGATCCCCACCCATCAGTTTCCCACCCCCTAATACGGCCAATGTGTATTAGTATGAACGACCAGCTAAACTGAAAGCAATGTGGAGCGCTGGGCTCGAACAGGCGAGCCCAGCGTCTCTGCATTCGTGGCGAGCGCCTTGCCCACTACGCCACGTAGCCGCCCTAACAATTCAGAACATTGTTATTGGACTGTATATTTCAACATTTTCTCCTAAGCCTTTTCCGCTAACAAGCAACTACAACTCTACTGTCCGCTGCAGTTTGGAGATTCCCAGCAGTTACGAATGGTCCGGATCCTTCGCAGTACTCTGATGGTGCGGGTCGGAGGGGGCTGGACCGCGCTGGACGAGTTCCTGGTCAAAAACGACCCCTGTAGAGGTTAGCGAGGAGAACACACCTGAACACTGTAGACTCACACTATTCCATCCTATTCTGTATTATTCTATTCTATCATGTTCTATTCTATTCTATTTTGTTCTATCGTGTTATATTCTATTCTATTCTATTCTATTTAGGGATGCTCGATATTGGCTTTTTTACCGATATTCCGATACCGATATCAACCGATATCAACCGATACCGATATATGCTATCTGATATCTATCATGATATCTATATGATATCTATCATGTTCTATCCTATCATGTTCTATTATATTCTATTTTGTTCTATCGTGTTCTATTCTATCATGCTCTATTGTGTGTTGTTCTATTACATCTATCTATGTTCTGTGTTCTATTCTCTTCGTCCCACAGTGAAGGGAAGGACCAACCTGAAGATAAAGGAGAAGTATCTGTCTCCTGGGGGCGGGTCCACCAAGGGCCTGTCAGTCAGCCGGTCCAACTCCTCCCTGAGTCTGTACAGCAGCGCCTCCGCCCCCACCAGCCCCATGACGCGCAAGGTAACCTGACACCTTCTGGGGGGGGGGGGGGTGGATACAATCCAGGTTTAACCCTTTCACTGTGACAATACAGAAGGTTAGCCCTTTACTATCACACAACCGACGGCTAATGATGGAGCATCGCCGTCGGTTGTGTGATAGTAAAGGGTTAACCTTCTGTCGTGTGGCAGTGAAAGGGTTACATTTTGGCACGATGTTATTCACAGTCAAAGATACAAAAAAAATTTAATTGATATTCTCATTTGGTTCATTACAATTTACTCGAGCCTACTGTAGTAACAGACACAGTGTTTCTGACACTGGGAACACATTCCCTGAGATCCATAGATGTCCCTAGAATCAGATACCAAGAACATGCACAGTACACCCGCTGGTACCAGTTACATGAACACAGCACACCCGCTGGTACCAGTTACATGAACACAGCACACCCGCTGGTACCAGTTACATGAACACAGCACACACGCTGGTACCAGTTACATGAACACAGCACACCCGCTGGTACCAGTTACATGAACACAGCACACCCGCTGGTACCAGTTACATGAACACAGCACACCCGCTGGTACCAGTTACATGAACACAGCACACACGCTGGTACCAGTTACATGAACACAGTACCTAGTACACAGTACACAAGCTGGTACCAGTTACATGAACACAGCACACACGCTGGTACCAGTTACATGAACACAGTACACAGTACACAGTACACAAGCTGATACCAGTTACATGAACACAGTACACAGTACACAGTACACAAGCTGGTACCAGTTACATGAACAATACACAATCCACTGTTGCATTCTGGGTGTTAACACTAGCACAGCCGACAAGGGGTCACATGGTCACATGACCCCGAGGCATTTTCAATAAATGTATCCTCGTCACTCGGTCGAGCTCCAGCTCTGTCACTCAATGACTTTTCCTAAAAGTACCCGTTTTATCTGCAGCACGGTTTCTGAAATTTCAAAATGACTTCAGGAAAATGTAATTAGAACGTTATTCCACATAATGGGCCGTTGGAACAGACGAAAGTCACAGCACTTTGCGCGCGTCCAGCGCAGGGGTGGCCAACCCGTGGCTCGCGAGCCGCATGTGGCTCTTTGCCCGTCAATGTGTGGCTCTTCCATAAAAAATTCAAAAAATAATAATTATAATATTTTTTATTTTTTTATTAATACATTATTTTTTTTATTTTTTTTTTGTCACTCAAACCTACATTTCATTGTGGTAAACCTCATATTTTTATATTCAGAGGTAATTATATAGTTTACACTGTTTATTTTTCTCATATTTCTCATATAAGCTGTCGGGTCATCTGACCCGTTCCTGGTGGGAATTAGTGGCATTTTCTCCATGGCTGTGCTGGTGTTAAAGGGGACCATCTTCTCCATGGCTGTGCTGGTGTTAAAGGGGACCTCATGATCCTCTCCTCTGTTCCAGGCGTTGCTCCGCAGGAGTTTCTCAGGCGATCGATGCATCCGTCCCAGGAGCTCTATAGCTGCTCTGGGATCAGATCTACAGTTCTCCACCACGGGGGACGACGACTGTCCCTCGCCCTCAGGTCAGCCACTCACTTTAGGCTTTTTCTTTTTTCCCCAATCCAGATTTTTATTTATTTATCAAGAGTTTTGATTTGTAGATGGAAAATGTTATTTTTTGAACTTTCCAAAGCCATTGTAACTGAAGAACGCACAGTAGGTTTGTTTTTACACTGTCTGTACAAACCTTACCAACAGAAACAAACCTTTCAAAGCCACAAAATGCAACAAATTATAATAAAAAAAACGCATTCTTATCTGTCTTCTAGTGTTAGTCCTCATATCAAGAGCTTGTGTAATAGCTTTCAGTTGACAAAATTGACTATAAACATCTGTGAAATGTATTAATTGATTGATTGATTGATTGCGTTTTCTGAACTTTGTTGACCATGAAATACGCCTTTCGCCTTCCGTGACATTACATTCACTCTTTTCTGTCTTTTCTTTTTTCTTTTAGAAGAAGCTAAGCGACTGCCCACATGATGTCATCGTCCTGCCGACGCCGTGTGTCTGATACAGTGGTGAGGCCCCCCAGCAGGGGCCCCGGGCCCCCGAGAGAGACAGGGAGGGAGACAAACACAAGAGACAGAGGCACCAACAAGACAATAGCCTCAGTTGCATCTCCTATAGACACACGAGGGGGAAGCACAGCGAGAAGGTCACCCAGAGAAGAGGCGACCTCTGACCCTGAAGACACCGTCTCCTAGGAGACGTGTTGACATCGTGAGTTCAATCTGGAATGCGAGATGAACGCTGAGTGTTTTCCTCGAGCCGTGCTTCGTTCAGTAGTGCCGGATTGCATAGAACGTAGGGATTGGGAACAGCTGCATGGATACTTATTGCATGGTTGCCATCTAGCTCAAATCAGTTGTTTCTGTTTTCTATCTGTTGTTATTTTGTTATGAAGCCAAACTATAGGCTGCCTGTAACTGGCCAACGCACCGTGAACAAATGCCACCTTACGTCATCGCCTACCTAAATAAACAATGTTTTTTTTCCCACATTATGTTATGGACAGTAGTATGACAACACATCCTTTTTAAAAGTGCATTACTTTTCTCCATTATACAATTACAATGTGTTTGCTGTGGTATTATATTAAGGTATAGCACTGTGGTATTATATTAAGATGTAGCACTGTGGTATTATATTAAGATGTAGTGCTGTGGTATTATATTAAGATGTAGTGCTGTGGTATTATATTAAGATGTAGTGCTGTGGTATTATATTAAGGTGTAGCACTGTGGTATTATATTAAGATAATGTGCTGTATACTGTAGTTATACGACTGTCCTAAAAATGGGATGCCAAAATTGTAAAATTCTTATAGTGACTTAATTTTATCTTATCTTTTTGCCTTCATTCCGCGGGGGAAACGTGATTGGCAGGGAAACGTGATTGGCAGGGAAACGTGATTGGCAGGGAAACGTGATTGGCAGGGATACGTGATTGGCAGGGCCACATTGTCGTTCCATGTTTATGTTTCAACATCAACAGTTGGTCGTCGTGACCCCATGACCCCATGAACAGTAGGCGCTGTGGTGTCCGTTGTCTTAAGGCGTTTTTCTTTTCTCTAACAAGTTCTGTAAGTATTGTTTTCTATGCTACCTACTGTATACTGTCATGAACAATGTGCTGTGTGGAGAGACAGACACAGGGTCGTTGTTGATTTGTAGAGATTGTTTTCTCAGGTTCTGCCTTTTTTTTTTTTTACGTGTGTCTTTTGGAACGTCACCGTGAGATTGGGATAGATGCCACTTTTGATTTCCTCTTCCTTCCTGACTGGATTCTTAGAGAGGAAAGGTGTTTTTTTTTTTTTTAGTACAAATGCACTTTTCTTTTCTTTTAAGTGTATCATGTTTGGCTATCTCAGTGCGAAGGTTGCATTTTCTGGTTAAGTGCGTAGACTCTTGTAGACAAGGATTAATTTTTTTTTAATTCACCTGTATTTCAGTTGAGTTCACAGGACATGATAGTGTCCAGATTTATGAGATTTCTCTTTTAACTTTTCTTATTTCTTTCACAGTCACTTTTATCCAAAGCAGTGCTTTTACATTTTTTTTTAAATCTTTAAAATTCTGTCTCTGGCTTTATCAGTTTCCCAGTCACTCCTGTATAGATGTCAGTATTGTTAACAAGTTTGTATGCAATCAGAAGCCATATAGTTTCAATGAACATTTGCTGTACTTTTCAACTCCAAGAAACCAGACCTTGGTCCAATACTATTAGCACATAACTCTTAACACGTTCATTTGACCCTGCTCCGAGTACCAGGTGGCCGGGGTTAACCACAGTGGGACAGCGTGTGGGATTAGCATCACACGGTCGCAAGTTAGTGTCAGTCAGTCACAGAAACGTATACAAATATATATTTTCAATAGTATACAGTTAACTTTCTGGCACTCATTGTGTTGCCTTATGTGGTCAATTCCAACCATCCGGTTCTTCAAACAGGTTCAAATCAACACATGGCCTAATACTCGAAAACACGGTAGGCTACATTAGGGTTTTAAAAGGTTCAATGACACATTGTTCATGTACATTGTACACCAATGTTCTATAAGATAATGACTTTTACTATGCTGATTTATTTTGCACATCATCTCATACACATCCAAAGAGAGTTTTGCACACATCTTGACAGTTATTGACCGTAATAAGTTTTAATATGGCCACCATTAATGATGTCATCTGGGACATTGAATCATTGTGTTGTGTTAATAACAGCTCAATGAAATGATAAGGTAGCAGTCCCTATAAGGTATTGCAATTTTTTCATCTACATTATTTCATGGAGCTGTAATTAACACAACACAAGGATTCAGAGTCCCAGACGACACCACTGGTGGCCATATTCAATCTCATTCACACTCAATAACTGTCAAACTGAATTAATGTGTGCAAAACTGCATGTGGGATTATGTGCTAAATGAATGGTAAAGTGCCCCTTTAAGCAGAAAGGGTACAAATATAGCAGTTTGTCATTGATGCTAGCCAGGAACATCGCTCCCTCTCCCAGGTTGAAGCGTGTCTCCTGCGCTCGCTCGTCCAACAGGCAGCTAAACCGTGTGACTGCTTTAGCTGAAGGGTGGCGTTTATCAGGAGTGAGTTTAACATTCATTCATTCAACGTCTTTATTAAACTCTGCAGGTAATTTACGACGACGCAGAGATTACAAGAACATTTTAAAGAATTAAGATAAGATGACATGAGACAAAAAAATTAAATTGTGTAGTTATACAACACTGATAATGTACAAATGTTTCCTTTAAAGATACAATGGGCATAGGCTACCTTTACAGGGTACATACATACCAGTAACGTAAAAGGTGCCACAATGTACCCCTTTCTCTGTGAGTGTAATAACATGAATTTCTCCATCTCAGCCATGGGATGTTCTGTGACGTACGGTACCTGATTTTTACTTTGCGGTTCCACGTATGACATAAGTGCATATTTTACAAAACATTATCAACCATACTGTATCCATGTATTTGTATGTGACGTTTGTACTAGATTTTACCTGAGGTTGAGGGCTGGGCTTGTGTACTTGAGTGATTTTTGGTCTATGCATTTCTGAAAATATGCTTTTCCCCCCTTCAATGTCTCTGTAAATGTTTTTATTACATAATACAATCCCTTTTTGTTGTTGCCTCGATGCGACGGTGTCGTGGACATGTACAGTAGACGACTTACTGTACTGTATTAAAAAGAAAAAACACACAATAGCCAGATTTCACCTCTACTGCTAGCACCCTAATCTTTCCGTACTGTACATGTGAATTTCTATATACCCAGCATCTGCTCTGGTGTCTAACTTAGGAAACACGTAGGAGGAAGTCACTAATAATGACCCATTGTAAAATAAATCCTTTTTAATGAAACTGAAAACTATGTCTCTGATTATTTCATTCAACCTTTATTTATCATTTATAATTGGAGAATTATATGCAAGTATGTACAGACAGATGTGGATAAATAGTATATGGTAAGAATATATATATACTGCATATACAGCATTATTGTACATGCTATCAGAGTTATGGGTTATATGCGGGTATATAAGTAGTTATATAGAAGGATTATATGCAGGTATATTCAGACAGTTATGGATAAATATATATGGATCTTGGATCCGCCCTTTCCTGACACGCTCTGCTTGCTGGTGCACCAGCTTGCGTCACCAAGGTGCCTCAACTCCGACCTACCGAAGTCTCGCCCCTTGTCACCCCACTTCTCAGAGAGCTACACTATGGCTTCCCTAACTACACGCCCTCAAGATCCCCACGCTTTGCATCTCCCAGTCGCCTGAGACCGACGCCTGAGCTCTCTGTCCTGCTTCATGGTGGACAGCTAAAGCACACCCAATTTTCCACCATCAATATCAATCAATATCTGGATTTACTGTCTTTTCTACTATGTACTATGTCTAGTATCTACTACCTACTATGCTACTATGCCTATACAAGTTCAAGTTCTTTAATAGTTGTCATACAGAAGTACAGAATACTTTCATACAAAATGCTTCTTACTGTTACGCTCCAGAGACTGTGCTAGACAAGATAGTATCAAATAACATAATAACATAATATAGCATGTAATTTAGAAGAAGAAAAATGAGGTCACAGTGTTCGGTATAGACATATGTACAATGTTCTGAGTTACCATATAATATACAATACTATGCAGTGTACTAATGTACAGTACTATCTAGTGCAAAGCAGAAATGGGATGAGGTACAATTTTAGGTACAATTTACAGTAAGGTGTACGAGTTGTAGTGCAATCCTTCATCCATAAATATAAAGTGTGGGGAGTGGGTGCTACAGTGTGTTTGTTTAAAGTGGGTGTGTGCTATAAAGTGTGTGGAGTGGGAGCTACAGTGTGTTTGTTTAAAGTGAGTGTGTGCGTGTGGATGTGTGTGCTATGTGCGTTTGGTGGTTGTTGTTGTGTAGTGTTCATTCATTGTTCTACTACCCACTATGCTACTATGCCTATACTACTACCCACTATGCTACTATGCCTATACTACTACCCACTATGCTACTATGTCTATACTACTACCCACTATGCTACTATGCCTATACTACTACCCACTATGCTACTATGCCTATACTACTACCCACTATGCTACTATGCCTATACTACTACCCACTATGCTACTATGCCTATACTACTACCCACTATGCTACTATGCCTATACTACTACCCACTATGCTACTATGTCTATACTACTACCCACTATGCTACTATGTCTATACTACTACCCACTATGCTACTATGCCTATACTACTACCCACTATGCTACTATGCCTATACTACTACCCACTATGCTACTATGCCTATACTACTACCCACTATGCTACTATGTCTATACTACTACCCACTATGCTACTATGCCTATACTACTACCCACTATGCTACTATGTCTATACTACTACCCACTATGCTACTATGTCTATACTACTACCCACTATGCTACTATGTCTATACTACTACCCACTATGCTACTATGCCTATACTACTACCTACTGTGCTACTATACTACTATGCACTCAAAGTGAAGCACTCAAATTTGGCACTGCTAGATGAACAAAACCTCTTACCCACCTTACAGAGGTGCACCCCTCCTGCTGACTTGTTGTACACAAGTTGTACGTTGCTTTGGATAAAAGCGTCAGCTAAATGAAAATGTTTTTTTTCTTTTTAGTTATGTCTGTCCCCTCTTAGCCCATAACTCTTTCTTGCCCCCTACTGGCCTAATCCAGACATGACTATTTACTTTTCTAATGGACCCTCTCTTCCTGACTCGAACTTCACCCACCCTCATCCACCTCCACTGGCTCCCCATCAAATCCCGCATCACCTACAAAACCCTCCTGCTCACCTACAAATCCCTTCACACTCTGGCACCTCAGTACCTCACTGACCTCCTCCACCCCTACACTCAGTCACGGTCCCTGCGATCCACGGACACTGGTCAGCTCTCCATCCCCCGAACCAGACTACGGACGTTCGGGGACAGAGCTTTCAGCGTGGCAGCTCCCACCCTCTGGAACTCCCTCCCCGCAGAACTCCGCACCGCCCCAACTCTGGACTCATTCAAAAAACTGCTCAAAACTCACCTCTTCAACTTGGCCTTTAACCCCTAATTTCTCACTTTATATGTATACGTTGTGTCTGTCCACTATGTTTGTTAATTTGTCATCCCCCCCCCCCCCCCCCCCCCTATGTAAAGCGACCTTGGGTCTTCTGAAAGGCGCTATATCAAATGTATTATTAAAGTTATTAAAGTTATTATTATTATTATTATTATTATTATTATTATTATTATTATTATTATTATTATTATTATTATTATTATTATTATTATTATTATCAGGACACAATGAATCCATTTCATATCCACTGTATAGAAATGACAAAAATACATCAGCGAGTTGTTGACATGAGATTGAACCCGCCCCGTTCCATGTACGTGGTTCAACTAAGTCGATCAACATGTCCATTATCCAGCTTCAGTTAACCCGATGTTCGAAGCCGGGATTTTCCTGTTTCACAAACCTGGATTCAGTCTCGTTAACTCAAGCCAGACTTGAGAGTCAGGCTAGATGCGCGCTCCCGTTTTAGGTGGAAAGCCAGCACGTATCGATGGCAGAGACCCTGATTCTCAACGGCATTGATTGATTAATTGATTTAAGACTTTATTGACAGATTGCAATAGGCTCAATCGCCTCGCCGACAAGTTAAATGCGTTATCTATAGGCTAATTCTAAGTCCATCATTACCTCAATCAATCAGATTATATTTCTTTAAACTTGCCTGCTGGATTGAATAATCAAATGAGATCTTGCTAGCGAAAATAACTAGTTAACTGTTATACAGAATTACGAGACGGCTTTCTTGCCCATTGATTGATGTATAGTCAATCTTTTACTTATCTACTCTGTGGTGTAACGGGTTGTTCTTTTGACTTCCACACGGACGACCGGGGTTCAAGACCGGGGTCCTTCTTTTTGCAATATAGGAATAATTCAATTTGGTGCACGTTGAGAGCTATATAAAGAATGACATCCTCAATGCATGTAGATTTATAATATTTTAACTTAAAACCAGGCTACTTTGGCGTATAATCATTAATATTATATTCAAAAAAATCATATTGGAAACTCCGGGATTAGAACCCAGGTTGCAAGATTGGCAGGCTTGAGCACTACCGCTGGGCCACTGTGCCAGATGGGATAAATTCATTGTTTATACATTAATGAACGAGAGACCCGTGTTTAGAATATTCCTTATTTTGAATGACGTTTTATTTCTTTATCCTCATTCATTCATGTGACGTCAACGGCTCATTCAATTTCTCAAATCCGTCAAACAGCGCATCTCATCAGACATCTTAATCCCAGTTACAATTAAAATAACCACATCATGTGTACATCGCACGAGCGAGCGCCACCGTCGCCACGGTATATATAACGTGCATTATTTAGGACAAAGTGAATTTAATATCAGCATTTTGGGTCTATTTTACATTTCAAAAGCCCCCTCTGGAAGAATGGAGCACAAAAACGTAATTCAGAATGGTATAATGCAGATCGTAGACTGTGGGAATAGTTTCAGGAAACGAGCTGTCACTTCTTTGCGGGGGCGTGGCTCTGCGTGATCGGGCTAACTTGAACTTGAACTCTGCTTTCGAGCAGGCTCAAACTTTTGGATATGTTGTCATGGTGATTTGGGAAATCCACGTACATGAAATCGGAAAGTCAGGCTAACACAGTTATCCAGCTAAAGTTATCCGGCTAACTCGGTTATCCCGGTACATGGAACGGGGCCCATGGTGGCAGCAGTCTGCTCCTAATTCAGAACAGGTCGATGGTATTATAAAACCAAGCTGGTATCTGGGCCTGGTCCCCCTTGTATGAGAGTGAAACAGAATCCCTTGTTATCAAGTCAAGTTCAACAAATAATAAAGCCGCCAGTGTCTCTTGTAGCAGATCTACCGTTTGTTTTGTAACCGAGAGGTGGAGCCGACAGGGCCGGCTCTGACCAATTGGCTGCCATAGGCAGGATTCTATCCGGCGCCCCCCTTGCATCACAGTTTATTCACTACCAATAATATTATAGTGTAGAATATCCTGTTAACGTTTGAAAGCCCTTATATGGTCCGTCCATATAATAAATGAGCCATCGTAAAACAAAACACACATTTTCTATGGGATTGTTATACACGTTGGACCTGTACTATAGATAAGACTTCAGTATTTCGAAATAACTAGTAGTATTAGTAAAAAATAAATAATAATAAAAACGAAATTTTTTGTTGCC
This sequence comes from Notolepis coatsorum, assembly GCF_963971535.1. NCBI lineage: Eukaryota > Metazoa > Chordata > Actinopteri > Aulopiformes > Paralepididae > Notolepis > Notolepis coatsorum. The sequence goes on along the minus strand of NC_140183.1, from coordinate 1,161,716 downwards.
CCTCCTGGGTGGTGGTGCCCTTAGCATTTGCCTATACTGCTTATGCCTAGAAAAGGCCCTGGGAGCCGAGCAGCATGGGTGGAAGAAGGGGGCGAGCAGCATGGGTGGAAGGACGGGGGGGGGGGGGGTGGCGGGGGGGGGTCGTAGAATGTAGAAAGTGGACCATTGTACTGCTATGAGTGCAGGTTGTACGTTTGACCAGAGAACCCTTGACCGTGGAGAGCAACCACAATAAGATCCTGTGACTGTGTCCACACACACACACACACACACACACACACACACACACACACACACACACACACACACACACACACACACACACACACACACACACAATTAATCAAACGTTTGTGTTCAAAAGGGTTACATGGTTCATTCCTTTTCTTTGTCTCTGAAAATAGAGCTCATTAACCCTTTCACTGCCACACGACAGCCGGTTAACCCTTTCACTGTGACAATACAGAAGGATAGCCCTTTACTATCACACAACCGACGGCGATGCTCCATCATTAGCATCATTAGCTCCTAAAGGTCAGAGACCAGGGCTTGGGCAAGGTCACCACTGTCCCCCTCTATCAACAAGAAATGGTATATTATAGAAATGTTATAAATACAGACATGGTATATTATAGAAATGTTATATTACAGAAATGTTATATTATAGAAATGTTATATTACAGAAATGGTATATTATAGAAATGTTATATTACAGAAATGTTATATTATAGAAATGTTATATTACAGAAATGTTATATTATAGAAATGTTATATTACAGAAATGTTATATTACAGAAATGTTATATTATAGAAATGTTATATTATAGAAATGTAAGGTAAATCATATTTCTATACTATAGTTCACTATAGTATTTCTATAGTTATTGGTGTGTGTAAAAAAAAAGGGAATACTATACTTTTCCTAGTTAATTTTCCTATAGCAGGCACTGATGCAGAGCCTTTGAGCTTAATGTAAAGGAACTCTGTCTTTTATAAATACAATTGGTTTGAGTGTTAAAGGAACACGCCAACTTGTGGGGAAATTTTCTTATTTGCCATCTACCCTGGAGTTAGACAAGCAGATACCCTTTTCTTCTCTGTACATGCATTAGGCATCGGGAACACCTGCACGGTTAGCCTGGACTCTTTAGCCCGAGCGGTCCGATGGCGGCACGACATCACATCGTAAATCAATCTCTGCAGACTCTATGAATATAAGTAGCGTCGTTTTTGCAAATGTATCCAAGAGTAAAGACCCTAACCATGTCACAACAGCAGTCATAGTGTATATTTTCAGCAATACGTTTGTTTACCACGTTAAAGTGATATTAGTGAGATTTTAGTCTCTGGAATGTCTTAATAATTGAGCGAATACCCACCATTTTGAATTAGCGCTGCGTCGCCGATTGTAGTCATATGAGGAGAGGGCATCCAGATGAGCGTGTGTCAGACTGTGGTTGTACTGGGCAGCTCCTAGTGGTCAACAGTGTCAGACTGTGGTTGTACTGGGCAGCTCCTAGTGGTCAACAGTGTCAGACTGTGGTTGTACTGGGCAGCTCCTAGTGGCCAACAGTGTCAGACTGTGGTTGTACTGGGCAGCTCCTAGTGGTCAACAGTGTCAGACTGTGGTTGTACTGGGCAGCTCCTAGTGGTCAACAGTGTCAGACTGTGGTTGTACTGGGCAGCTCCTAGTGGTCAACAGTGTCAGACTGTGGTTGTACTGGGCAGCTCCTAGTGGTCAACAGTGTCAGGCTGTGGTTGTACTGGGCAGCTCCTAGTGGTCAACAGTGTCAGACTGTGGTTGTACTGGGCAGCTCCTAGTGGTCAACAGTGTCAGACTGTGGTTGTACTGGGCAGCTCCTAGTGGTCAACAGTGTCAGACTGTGGTTGTACTGGGCAGCTCCTAGTGGTCAACAGTGTTTAGACTGTGGTTGTACTGGGCAGCTCCTAGTGGTCAACAGTGTCAGACTGTGGTTGTACTGGGCAGCTCCTAGTGGTCAACAGTGTCAGACTGTGGTTGTACTGGGCAGCTCCTAGTGGTCAACAGTGTCAGACTGTGGTTGTACTGGGCAGCTCCTAGTGGTCAACAGCGTCAGACTGTGGTTGTACTGAGCAGCTCCTAGTGGTCAACAGTGAGAGAAAACGGTGCTTTTTCAATGTATGTGATGTATAGATTGGGGAGAGATGACCACAGCTAAAATGGTAGATCGAAATGTGCATGGAAGCAGGAGACGGTGATAGAACGGTGACCAGTGGATTGAATACACTGCCAGCGAGGGTGTTTTGTTTTGCATTCCTTGGAAGAACACAGATAAGAGCAAGTGTCTCCCAGGAGGGAGAGAGGTTCATCTTAATGCAACAGTGAATGAAACTTTAATGTGTGAAAGGTTAGCAGTCGTCATGACAGCACGTCGCATGACAACCAGGAGAGGGGCGGGGGGCCGTCGTTGCTACGACGAAGACCTATAAGTCGAACGGTGTTTCCGGGTAGGGCAGACGATAATCTGACCAAGAGCGAGTAGGACTGAGATCACACAGAGGAGAGACTCTTCCTCCTCCACCACGGAGGGGGGGGGAAAGGGAGAATGCCACATCATCATTACAGTAGCTTCGGCTAACACGAGGAGGGTTGGCTAACGAACAGGCCTGACCACTATTGGACTGAATCACAAAAGGACGATAGACGAACACACCGAAAGATCATTAGAATAGACTCTTCAAGGACGATACAATTTGATAACATCTGATAACATCTGATTATGAGGTTTCTGTTTATAGCAATAAAACAACGCTTCTCCTCATAAGGTATTTCACGGTGTCGAAGTGTCGAATTCTTACGGAGGTGGAGAGTTAGTTATGGTTTATGGATTGCACTAACGGGGGAAGATAAGGATCTTATCTACCAGTATCGGAGACGTCAGGACCATTAAAAGTACACAACGCAGAGGAATTGGATGGAGGGCCAAACAGTTGGTTTGATCAGAATCTTACAGTTGGTGCCGTGACCCGGATTTGCAAGAGATTAAAACAACAGGAACAGTTGGTTGTTGATGACAGCCGGATTTGCAAGAGATAAGAACAACGGATAAAGACTTTTTCAATAATGGGGTGACAGTGGACAACAGTCATCAATGTGTGGGAGAATCATGATCGAAGCAAAGCCGGCCAGCCCTGGGAGAGAGCGGCGAGTCGAGCGGTCAGGAGGCGAACCAGCGCTGTAGGGGAAACAGCGCTCCGATCAAAAATGTGAGTTCACTGTGCACACGGTTGTTTTGATCTTTTATAGCCAAATAAAAACGAACAGATAGTGAATCCGTAAACGTAAACATTTCTAGTTCGACAGAGAGAATGCCAGCTGTAATAATATGAGCAGAGAGCCATGGTGAAAATCGAGGGTGTTATCTACAGAGAATGAAAAGCAAACGAGGCAGGCTGCACAGTTTTGGTTTAAGGAGGGTAAATGCGAGATGAGGAAAGGGGGGGGGGGGGGGGGGGGGGGGCGCTTGAATCAGATCGAAAAATTGTTATGGCGGGACTGTTTTCATAACAGAAGGAAAGTCGAAAGGAGATTGTACCAGTGTGTATTATGTCCGATCAGGCAAGAGTATTAGTCTGAGAAAGCGTCCCCTGATAATGGAGAGGAAAGAGAGGAAAAACAGCTGTGTTTTTAGGCCTTGGAAGGAAGGGCAGCGTTCGTTTGTTGAGAGAGTAGCCATTTGCACCGAGTCAAAATGGCCGCAGAGCCACGAGGGGTTTAGAATCAGGAAGTGACACGTCAACTAAACCACCATAGAGGAGGAGTAGGTCGCCACCTAGTGGTGGAGGGGGGGTAGTGCTGGGGAGTTTCCATTACCCATAGGGGAATATTTAGAGTTTAATTCAATTAAGGAGTTTAATTGCGGAGGGGGGGGGGGGTAGTGCTGGGGAGTTTCCATTACCCATAGGGGAATATTTAGAGTTTAATTCAATTAAGGAGTTTAATTGCGGAGGGGGGGGGGGTAGTGCTGGGGAGTTTCCATTACCCATAGGCGAATATGTAGAGTTTAAGTTAATTAAGGAGTTGAATTTTTTCAAAATTACCAACTGCTTGTGTGTATACACGGTGGTGTATGTGAGAACTTTGTAAAGGAACTCAAAGTGTGGTATATAGAGCGACGGGACAGCTCCAGGGCGACGGTAGACAGCCCCGTAGGGTATATAGAGCGACGTGACAGCTCCAGGGCGACGGTAGACAGCCCCGTAGGGTATAGAGCGACGGTGACAGCTCCAGGGCGACGGTAGACAGCCCCGTAGGGTATAGAGCGACGGTGACAGCTCCAGGGCGATGGTAGACAGCCCCGTAGGGTATAGAGCGACGGTGACAGCTCCAGGGCGACGGTAGACAGCCCCGTAGGGTATAGAGCAACGGTGACAGCTCCAGGGCGACGGTAGACAGCCCCGTAGGGTATAGGGCGACGGACAGCTCTGTTGTATGTTAGATGATAGTACGAGTACGTATGTGAGTTAGGAGCAGGGAACCAACCTGCTCTGTTGTATGTTAGAGCGATGCTCGGTTGTATGTTATTATCATAATAATAAGATCGATATACAGGTTAATTAAATAAGTTTAATTATGAAATAAGAGGGAGTTCAATCTCCAGTGGGGCCTTCTCACACCTAATAAATAGGCAGAGTCTTGAGGGGACACGTCACCAGAAAGAACTGGCGCGCGCTGGGGGTCAACCGTGGGACAAACGTAGAGCGCCGAGTGGGTATCGTTTAGCTGCTGGTGTCACGCCGGAAGACAACAAAACAGGGAACAGCCCTGTAGGATTAGATATGGGTGTTGAGAAGGTGGGGGACTAATAGAGAACAAATAGCGCCATGGGCTGTAGGACACTCACACCGTCCAACAGTCTGAAAGGGCGTGGCCATGGCAGGGGCTTGCAGAGGGAAAAAAATATATAGAGAACGAGCTGCAGGCCCAAAGCCACGGTAGACTAATAGAAAACACAGGGTCGAGTGTACAGAAAGACTGCCGGTGTTGTGTTTCTGCTTTCAAGGGGGGAATGACACCGACAGCGATGGAGATGACCAGGGGACAGACTGGAGGAGGAGGAAGCCGCAGGGGCCAGGCACCGCAGCCTGGTACACAGATCATCCGAGAGAGAGGAGATGGCGGCGGTGGAGGAGCAGATGTGGAGAGGACAGCCAGAGACACTGAGCAGTAGCAGACCAGGGGGGACACTTTTGCCTAGGGGACCGCGCCCTGGGAGGGGGACCAGCTCAGGAAAGGAGCCGTCACTGAAAGGGGCCCTGGCCCTAGAAGACGGGACCGGCCCGAGATGGGAGGTGTACTGTAAGAGAGGGAAGGGAGCACTCTGATTTGGACGTGGGGTACCGAATAGGGGGGCCGAAGGGTTTAGGTGTGTCGTTTGGAAAGTTGCAATCTGTGTTTTTCTCTGTCTCTCTCTCTCTCTCTCTCCTCCATGACCGTTGTTTATCCTTTCTGGTTTGGGTGTGATGCGGGTAATGGAAAACGAGGAAAAACAGCAGACGGCGGGGCCCTAATTGTTATGAGTCTATTTTTGTGTATAATTAATTGAAAAACCAAGTAGTCTTATGATTCTGAGGGGTGATAAGAATCAAGGGGGGATTGAGAGAAAACGGTGCTTTTTCAATGTATGTGATGTATAGATTGGGGAGAGATGACCACAGCTAAAATGGTAGATCGAAATGTGCATGGAAGCAGGAGACGGTGATAGAACGGTGACCAGTGGATTGAATACACTGCCAGCGAGGGTGTTTTGTTTTGCATTCCTTGGAAGAACACAGATAAGAGCAAGTGTCTCCCAGGAGGGAGAGAGGTTCATCTTAATGCAACAGTGAATGAAACTTTAATGTGTGAAAGGTTAGCAGTCGTCATGACAGCACGTCGCATGACAACCAGGAGAGGGGCGGGGGGCCGTCGTTGCTACGACGAAGACCTATAAGTCGAACGGTGTTTCCGGGTAGGGCAGACGATAATCTGACCAAGAGCGAGTAGGACTGAGATCACACAGAGGAGAGACTCTTCCTCCTCCACCACGGAGGGGGGGGGAAAGGGAGAATGCCACATCATCATTACAGTAGCTTCGGCTAACACGAGGAGGGTTGGCTAACGAACAGGCCTGACCACTATTGGACTGAATCACAAAAGGACGATAGACGAACACACCGAAAGATCATTAGAATAGACTCTTCAAGGACGATACAATTTGATAACATCTGATAACATCTGATTATGAGGTTTCTGTTTATAGCAATAAAACAACGCTTCTCCTCATAAGGTATTTCACGGTGTCGAAGTGTCGAATTCTTACGGAGGTGGAGAGTTAGTTATGGTTTATGGATTGCACTAACGGGGGAAGATAAGGATCTTATCTACCAGTATCGGAGACGTCAGGACCATTAAAAGTACACAACGCAGAGGAATTGGATGGAGGGCCAAACAGACGAAGACGTGATACTGGCCAGTTTGATCAGAATCTTACAACAGTGTCAGACTGTGGTTGTTCTGGGCAGCTCCTAGTGGTCAACAGTGTCAGACTGTGGTTGTACTGGGCAGCTCCTAGTGATCCACAGTGTCAGAGTGTGGTTGTACTGGGCAGCTCCTAGTGGTCAACAGTGTCACTGTGGTTGTACTGGGCAGCTCCTAGTGGTCAACAGTGTCACTGTGGTTGTACTGGGCAGCTCCTACTGGTCAACAGTGTCACTGTGGTTGTACTGGGCAGCTCCTAGTGGTCAACAGTGTCACTGTGGTTGTACTGGGCAGCTCCTAGTGGTCAACAGTGTCACTGTGGTTGTACTGGGCAGCTCCTAGTGGTCAACAGTGTCAGACTGTGGTTGTACTGGGCAGCTCCTAGTGGTCAACAGTGTCAGGCTGTGGTTGTACTGGGCAGCTCCTAGTGGTCAACAGTGTCAGACTGTGGTTGTACTGGGCAGCTCCTAGTGGTCAACAGTGTCAGACTGTGGTTGTACTGGGCAGCTCCTAGTGGTCAACAGTGTCAGACTGTGGTTGTACTGGGCAGCTCCTAGTGGTCAACAGTGTCAGACTGTGGTTGTACTGGGCAGCACCTAGTGGTCAACAGTGTCACTGTGGTTGTACTGGGCAGCTCCTAGTGGTCAACAGTGTCACTGTGGTTGTACTGGGCAGCTCCTAGTGGTCAACAGTGTCACTGTGGTTGTACTGGGCAGCTCCTAGTGGTCAACAGTGTCACTGTGGTTGTACTGGGCAGCTCCTAGTGGTCAACAGTGTCAGACTGTGGTTGTACTGGGCAGCTCCTAGTGGTCAACAGTGTCAGACTGTGGTTGTACTGGGCAGCTCCTAGTGGTCAACAGTGTCAGACTGTGGTTGTACTGGGCAGCTCCCAGGTGTGAGTGTGTAGAACTGTGTTAGAAGTGCGAAGCAGGACAGAAAAGGTTCTCAACGATTCTACCTCCGAGGGTAAATAAAGGCTTAAGTTCAACCCAGTATTAGAAACTGAAGCAGCACCTGTAGCCTCTGTTCCTACTGGCAGACACAACACACACCATGCCGACAGTGCAGAGCAACATGGGGTCATTAGACGGGCTGTTAAACAGCACAGCAGTGTGGAAGCTGGCTGTTCAGAGTGACCTCCGTCGCCATCTATTTGTTTCAGCTTAAGACATTCCACTGGCCTGTAGTGCAAACTGCAAAAACAGCGTGACACAAAGTATTTCTCACGGCAGTTTGTTTGAGGATAATTACTGGGAAAAGTTTCCCCTGAACAGCGAGGAGCGGAGTTTTTAATTGAGATTTGCGGTGGCGGGTTAGATTCATGGCTCAAACCCTGGCAGCACTCACAACATTCACCTGAACCCCACCGCCAGGACACACAAACGACTTAAACACAAACCTGTGTTTCTTTCTGTCCTGCTATTCCCATGATATCAAGGCTGATGCCGTCTGGTCCGACTCACAGGGGGTGTTGACAGCGTTTATCAGCGTCCTGTTAGCTGGCTATCACAGTTGGAATTCCCCTTGCGCTTGGCGTTCTTTTATTTTTTATTGTTTTTCATACTCCATCCAAGATCAACAACAACAACAACAACACGTCTTCTAGCTAGCGTGACGATGGAAAACTGTCGTGAAGAAACATCCTCCTCCGGCCTTATTTTGCAAGGTGCATTTTTGTTTTAGCACCAGCCTGGAGAAATACTGTACACACAACTCAAAATGTTTTTTCTCTTATTTCCCTACTGGGTTCTGCCAGACGTTTCTCCTGCAGCCTCAGAGCTAAAACACAGTGCGGAGATCAGAGGTCTGCTTCACGAGTTCATGTACAGTTCATGTATGTGTGATCACAGGAAGGAGGTAGAATCTCTAATGCCGTCAAACAGCGCCCTCTAGGCAAAACAGCCCAGTGCTTGGTATTGCGCTTTGTTTACATTCTTTTGTTTTGGTTTGACATGTGGGTTGGAGTTTAGTAACTTATCATACGGTGTGGATGGGTTAGGGTTAGTATAGTATAATATAATAATAATAACAATACTAATAACAATAATATAATAACTTTATTTATATAGCACCTTTCACACATGGAATGCAGCCCAAAGTGCCCCACAGCAAATAGCACAAAATGAACATGGGCATAAAATGTGCACACAGCTGGCAGAATAAAAGCAATGCATGAAGTGCAGACATAAGAATAGGTATAAAAAGACAATAAAAGTAGTGCTATGTAGAAAGTGCAGACATAAGAATAGGCATAAAAAGACAATAAAAGTAGTGCTATGTAGAAAGTGCAGACATAAGAATAGGCATAAAATAAGTACAATAAGTACAGTGTTGCTCGAAAGCATGTGATCCCCCCCCCCCCCCAGGAACAGCCCCAAACACCCCACACATCAACGCATGCATCAAATACATGACCTCATGCGAAATCTGTAGCTCAGTTCCCTTAATTTAGACCTGTGTGTGACTTTAAGAGCACACTTCATGTCATTATACTATTCTGAGCTAAGCCCAGAAAGCTAGATGGTGCAGAAATTAGATTATTTATTTACACAAATAGTTTTTTCGTCTCAAAAACGCTCAAAAGTAGAACTGAACAGGAGTGGTGGCCGTTCTATCGATTGCATTTTGAGATCAGTCTGTGGAGGCAGCGGGTGGACATTGGTCTCTCTCTCTCTCTCTCTCTCTCTCTCTCTCTCTCTCTCTCTCTCTCTCTCTCTCTCTCTCTCTCTCTCTCTCTCTCTCTCCCTCTCTCTCTCTCTGTCTCTCTCTCTCTCTTTCTCATGCAACATGGTTTTATACAAACACACACAAACACACTGTCATGACTACATCACAGAGAGAGAGACACCTCTGATGGGCAGATGTTTATATCAGGGTGTTTGGCATCACCAGCCTGTCCTATAGTGAAGAATGGGTAGAGTTTCTCAGTGAAGGTGTGTTCATAAGTGCAGATGTGAGTCATGTCTTCAGGGTCGTAGAAGGACAGCTTCCCCCCGTCATAGTCCAGCTGTACTCTGACCCTCTGGAGGCTCCTCTTCACTGTGAGGAACACCTGACCATTAGTGTACTTACCACTCTGATAACGTAGAGCCCAGATACCATGTTGTGGTGTTATCTTTAGCCCCTCACTCTTCCTGTCAAATGACTCTTTAGCTACACCTATAGACCAGTGAGGATGGTCTCCCACCTCCACCTCCCAGCTGTGTTCTCCTGAGCTGAAGCTCTCAGAACCCAGAACCATGCTATACACCATGTTCCTCTCTGGGTTGTCAGGGAGCTGCTGCTCTGTGTCTGTGCATCTCACACTGGTCAGATCATCAGATATAGAGAACCAGGGTGATGCAGTGTTTGGGTCCAGAGTGACAGGAGTGAACTTGACCCTCTCCTTCATCTTCTCCCAGACTCTGAAGGCCAGGTTGCCCAGGTGTTTGGCCTCGTCTATCAGCGCTCCTGAGACCAGCTGTGGACGAGGCAGGTTGCACTGAGCTCTGTTCAGTGTGGTCTTGTAGTTCTGCAGGAAGGAGACGTCTTCAGCTCTCAGCTCCCGCTCTACGACTCCGATTGTGTCTGAAAGGGTTGACATCTCTCTCTCCAGCCCCTCAATCTTCTCCTTCATCGGCTGACCCTTCTGCTCCTCTTCCTCCTTCAGTGCAGCTACCCTGGCCTCCTCTTCCTCGTGGAGAAACTGGTGAAGCTTCTTAAACTCCTCCTTAATCTGCTTCTCTGTGTGCAGGGTCTGGACCTTCAAGTGTTCTGCTGTGCGGTCGCATGTGTGTTTGATTTCATTAAAGACCTTTAGCTTGTCACGCAAGGTCTTCAGTGGAGCCTGGAGCTTCTTCTTGTGATCCTCAGAAGCTTCACCTACGGGACAGCAGTTGTGGCTCTTGTGTTTTCTGGAGGCCTGACACACCACACAGATGAGCTGGAGGTCATCCAGACAGAAGAGCTTGAGTTTCTCACCGTGCAGACTGCAGAGCACCTCCGGACCTGCTGGAGCTCCCTGGCTTCTCTCCCTGAAGGCCTCACACAGGTTCTTCAAAGTAAAGTTACGAGGAGGATCTGAACTTGAAGAGACTTCCCTACAACATGGACAGTCCTTGTCTTCTCTGTCTCTCCAGTATTCCTGCAGACAGGCTTTACAGAAACTGTGGCCGCACGACACGACGACAGGATCTGTGTAGATCTCACGGCACACGATACAAGACAGATCCTCTTCACAATGAGACGAAGCCATTTTGTCTCTCAGTAACACTCCCTCCTCTGGAATGCTCCCAAGTGAATTCTTTCACTTTGAATGACGATTGTTATAAACTTACTTAGATTCAGTCAGCAGCTGGTTGAAGTCACTGTTTGATCACTATTCCTTCCTGTGTTTGTCTAAAGCGAGTCCTATTCTCCTTCAGTACGAGCTGTGGGTTTTATCCAGAGTCTTTTACAGCAGGCGTGTGTTGTGGTGGAGGTGGAGCTCTCTGGAGAGAAAGAGAGGGAGAGAGAGAGAGAGACAGAGACAGAGAGAGAGAGAGAGAGAGACAGAGAGAGAGAGAGAGAGAGAGAGAGAGAGAGACAGAGAGAGACAGAGAGAGAGACAGAGAGAGAGAGAAAGAGAGAGAGAGAAAGAGAGAGAGAGACAGAGAGCGAGACAGAGCGAGAGAGAGAGAGAGAGAGAGAGAGAGAGAGAGAGAGAGAGAGAGAGAGAGAGAGAGAGAGAGAGAGAGAGAGAGAGAGAGAGAGAGAGAGAGAGAGAGAGAGAGAGAGAGAGAGAGAGAGAGAGAGAGAGAGAGACAGAGAGAGAGACAGAGAGAGAGACAGAGAGAGAGAGAGAAAGAGAGAGAGAGACAGAGCGAGACAGAGAGCGAGAGAGAGAGAGAGAGAGACAGAGAGAGAGAGAGAGAGACAGAGAGAGACAGAGAGAGAGAGAAAGAGAGAGAGAGACAGAGAGCGAGACAGAGAGAGAGAGAGAGAGAGAGAGAGAGAGAGAGAGAGAGAGAGAGAGAGAGAGAGAGAGAGAGAGAGATAGAGAGAGAGAGAGAGAGAGAGAGAAGCCAAGACAGAGCCAAGAGATAAACCCAGATAAGAGTCCCCTCTGCCTGTGTAGTCCTATACTCCTTCTATGGAGATTGTCAGGATGAGGTCTAAAAGCTGGCTGTAATCAGAATGCCTTGTTTACCAGAAGAGGGCTATTAGCTCAGGATGCTCCTCAGGACCCTCTCTGAACCCTCATTACCCTAACCCTCCTCAGGACCCTCTCTGCAGGACCAGAGTTGGTCGCTCTTTTGTCCCAGAGGCTATACGTAGTTTGACCTTGTAACTGGGGACTAGGACTGATTCATTGGGACATTGTTTTTGTTACTGCTGTGTCTGATTGCACTTTGTATGTTCTGGTTATATACAGTATTGTAACTGTATCTCCGTTTACTACTATTACTATTGTACTACTATTATTATTATTATTGCTACTACTATTACAACTATTACAACTACTACCACCACTACTACTACTACTACTACCACCACTACTACTACTACTACTACTACTACTACTACAGTACTACTACTATTTAAACGATTAATACTACGACTACTACTATTATTTAAACTACTAATACTACGACTACTACTATCACCACTACTACGACTACTATCACTACTATTACTATCACTACTACTACTATTATTATTATTATTACTACTACTACTACTACTACTACTACTACTATTACAACTACTACTATTACTACTATCACTACTACTACTATTATAATTACAACAACTACTATTAGTACTATTACTACTACTACTACTATTATTACAACAACAACAACAACAACAACAACTACTACTACTACTATCACCACTACTACGACTACTATCACTACTATTACTATCACTACTACTACTATTATTATTATTATTACTACTACTACTACTACTACTACTACTACTATTACAACTACTACTATTACTACTATCACTACTACTACTATTATAATTACAACAACTACTATTAGTACTATTACTACTACTACTACTATTATTACAACAACAACAACAACAACAACAACTACTACTACTACTACTACTACTACTACTGCTGCTGCTGCTGCTACTACTACTACTACTACTACTACTACTACTACTACTACTACTACTACTACTACTACTACTACTACTACTACTACTACTACTACTACTACTACTATGTGCCATCTTCACCCAGAGTCAGACAAGAAGAGTTGTTGGAAGTTATATTCCTTGGCTAGCTGAGCCCTCCTACATCCAGTCCTTGTGCTAAACCCTCTCTCTCTGGAGCTACTGGACTATAATCGTCTTGTCTAACTCTAATGTTGGAGTGCAGGAACAAAGAGTAAAAAGCACAATGTGGGTAATTCTGCTGTGGTTATGAGTGTGTGTGGTACCTTCTGCTCTGTGGCCTTCTGGGCACATTCCTTCAGAGGGTCCTTGTCCACAGGCGTGCGTATGCGGGCCAAGGTGCGGTTCTCACAGTTCTCTATGCACAGGCGAAGTTCTCTCAGCTGAGTGAGGTAGGTCTTACATTCAGACTCGTCCTGTTGGCCTGCGTGGAGCGTCAGAAAGAGTTTAGAGACAGAGAGCTTGGATCGACTACCACTGCCCCTCAGGGTAAGGCTAAGGGGAAACCTGCAGCAAACCAGTTGTCAAATAAATATAGAATTATAGAAATAGAGGAGAGTAGAGACCAAACACCCGATTAGTTGTGGGACAGTCCCGTGTTTTGGCCCTCTGTCCCACAACAGAAGAGACATGTCCTGCATTTCAATAAACCCATGCTTGAAATGTTAAATATATGAATTATTATTATTTTTGTCCTCTTATTAATCACCATCCATGCACTAATGCACCGCAAGTAAGTAATTATATAACGTAGCCTAGTCTACACACCAGCGCAAGTTCACGCAGCTATGTTGTCTGTGCGAGCTGTGTGTTGTCAGTGTGCACACTTTGAACACTGCAGCAACTTTGATCAGCTTAATTTCCACTCATGCAGAGTAGATGATAGGATTTTTTATAATCTAACAAGAGGTTTGTGAAGTGGTATAAAATGGTATAACATTCACTGTGGTATGTGGTGTTTTTGGATGGATATTTTGCTAAGTCATATATACCAATGCCTTAACTTTTTAAACCATAACCTAACCATAACTCTAACCTTAACCTCACCATAACACAACCTCAATCTTAACCCTAACCACACTGTTAAGTTAACCACAAAGTCACAGAGAGGCTAGACATCGGTGCCAACTTTTGGTAGCATGTGCAGTACTAAAAATCAGTTGATGAGGATATGTTTAATGTAGAGACATATGAAGGCTTTTATCCGTGCACTTTTCATAATCATCAAGCATGCATGTTGCATCACACACACACAGCTTACATTCAAAGCAATGGGTGTGACAAAAGCATAACGCAGCTTAACAAACTACTGTACATACTGTACATAGTACTACTGTTTTGCATTCTTCTTCAGCGCTGTGTTGCAATAAAAGAAAATATGAAAGCCTTGTTGGGACCAGGAGCTTCAGAAACAACGTGCAGAGTCACTCTGAGCCCCAGAGAAGCTGAACATTCAACGTGAACTCAATGAAGCGGTGAAAAACGTGTATTTTATATATATATATATATCTTTAACATCCCATCCATGTCTCAAAGCGTGGCCACACGTTGGCTTGGTGAGCATTAGCTTCACTCAGCTTCACATCACTCACCTTCACGTTTAACCACTGGTCCTGAAAGGTGAATTAACAGTTATCTAAGGCTGCTACACCACTTATACTGCAAAGTACAAGTACATACCAAGTACACAGCGAGTAATAAAGAAGAGAGAACCCACTCACACCTCCATTCCACCGTTCCAACGCTCTAACAAGCAGCGCTTGGAGCCTCGTGGCTTTTCATCAAGTCGTTCTGACCTCGTTTTACCTTCTTTTGTGATTATTACCTGTTCTGTTTATTATTGTCTCGTGTTAAGAATAAATTAATGAAATGATCTATGTCTCTAATTCTCATATTGGTGCATTCTTCCAATTCTCCTCTCACAATATTCACCCTCGCTGAACTGAGTCATCTGAAAATGTGCTGATCTGTGATGTCAGAGGTTTCTCAGCTGCATAATAACGTGGCAGTTGGCACCAGGCCACACAGTGGTTGGAGCCCAGCCTCAAAACGGCTTAAGATCTTGAGGTAGAAAAATGCTGTTTTTGAGGACTTGATTAGAAATACAAAACAATGAATAAAAAAAAATTAAGAAAACTTACAGAGGTGTTCCATAGACTCACAGGAATTGTGTAAAATTGCCCAAATAGTGAAAGAAATAGTCAAATAGTTCCCCTTTAACTATATTTAAAAAAGAAATACTGTATATAATATATACAGTATTTATTTTATATATTTTTTTTATATAGATAAAACATATAGTAAAAAGAATACAGAAAATCGATTAATTAATTAATACATTTTCTGTATTTTTTCAATATTGGACATCATAATAATAGAAAAGTAGGTACACAAGGGTATTTGGAACCTATTATAAGTAAGGGATAATGTATGGCTACGAGGTCATTGTCGCAAAATAATTGACCGACACAGAGTTTAAAATACAGAGGCGCCGCGCCGAGGTGTTTTAAACGTAGTGAAGGTCAATTATTTTGCGACAATGACCGAGTAGGCTATACATTATCCCGCTTATTACATGGCTAACTTACTAACAATATACCTAATTCATTTTACATCGACTCGCAACACTGGTTAACTTCTGGCTGCGTTCTGGCTCCGCTCGTCGCTCCGCCCCCTGTCATCGCCGGCAGCAGAACACCGAGTGTCTAATTGCACTGAAACAGTGTATGTCAGTGGGCTTGATTGCGAACAGCTGCGCACTGCGGTCATTATTGAAAAAACAGCGGTCATTATTGAAAAATAATGACCGCTGTCGGGGGGCTATTGACCAATCACAAGTAAGCATTTCGGCGAATGTGAAAACGCCATGTAATAAGTAAGGGATAATGTATGGCTACGAGGTCATTGTCGCAAAATAATTGACCGACACGGAGTTTAAAATACAGAGGCGCCGCGCCGAGGTGTTTTAAACGTAGTGAAGGTCAATTATTTTGCGACAATGACCGAGTAGGCTATACATTATCCCGCTTATTACATGGCTAACTTACTAACAATATACCTAATTCATTTGACAAATCGCAGTTGTTCTGTGGCTCTGTCAGCCCAAATAAAGTGATTATTATTATCGCGGGCAGCAGCTCTGTTCTGGCTCCGCTGTGTTCTGGCTCCGCTCGTCGCTCCGCCCCCTGTCATCGCCGGCAGCACTGAATTGCACTGAAACAGTGTGTCAGTGGGCTTGATTGCCAACAGCTGCGCACTGCGGTCATTATTGAAAAAACAGCGGTCATTATTGAAAAATAATGACCGCAGTCGGGGGGCTATTGACCAATCACAAGCAAGCATTTCGGCGAATGTGAAAACGCCATGTAATAAGAGTAAAATAATGAAGGATGGCATCTGAAATATTGCATATTGCAATAATACCTCTGAGAGCTCTTGAAACAGCCTGAGAAAGAAGGACTTGTTTTCTTGAACGCCTCTAAGTGAGTTTGGAGTTTGGAAAATCCTTGGAATTTTTTAAAACATCAGTAAAAATACAAGAAATAAAACATGTGAAGAGAACGAAAAAAAAATTAAACATTAAAATGAGCTAAAAAAGGCGGTTAGGTGGTCGAGCGGAGATTGCGTTCGTCACCAGCCCCGGAGCTGTGAGCTTGGTTCGCCTGTTCGAATCCAGCTCACAGCTCCAGGGTTGTCACCAGCTTGGCTGGCCGTCTGCACTGATACAATTGGCTGTATCAGAGGGTGGGAGAAGCTGGCGGGGTGGGTCCGGGTCGTTGTAAACAGCGACTCCTACAGTTCGGTCGGGGCGCCTGCTAAGCGCGGATTGGACGTGAGGGGGATAGTGTGGTCCTCCCACACGCTACGCCCTCTCAATGAGAATCTGCGCTGCCAGGTGAAAAGAAGCGGTGATTGGCTGGACGTGTGTCGGAGGAAGCACGTGGTAGCCTCCACTCTCCCAAAATGATCTGACTGTGGGGGGTAAAGCGCAGCGACCAGGAAGGGACTGGGAATTGGCATACGACTAACATTGGGATGGGAGAAAATCGGAGGAAAATGGAGGGGGAAAAAGACCAAAAAAAAAAAAAAAAAAAAAATGAGCTAAAACAACAGAATAGACAACAAAACACAAAAAAAGTATATATATACAAACAATATAAAACAAAAACAAATCATTGATCTGTAGCAATGAAATGAAAAGAAATAAAATAAAAACATAACTCAATTTACATTCAAAAAGGAGTAGGAAGAAGTATACACTTATTTAATCCTACCCATTTTCCACTACTTCAAATTAATGTACTAATTTAAAACCTCACAAAACAACTATAAATATATGCAAAACAAAAGAAATTATTATATATGTAAAACATGAAAGAAATTAAATAAAAATGTAAACACCCGTGAATGTCAACTCCCTTCCTCATCCCTGTACCTCGTGGAAATAATTTCTTTATAATTCAGTTTGAATTGTCTCATGTTTTGGACATTGCTTTAGCACCACATTCACAGACTGTTCCACTGGTAGTGGACGTTGATTGACTAATTGGTACATGATCAGGCACGGCTGTGGGCAGTTGACCTCGTTGGGAGAGGACCTGGAGATTGGCTGAAGGACACTCTCCAGACACCTCCCCCAGCTCTCTCCCAGTCTCCCATAGGTGCGTGATGAGGTCATGGAGATACACCTTGGCTTTATAATAGCAGCCCACAGTTAAGATGGCAGACTGTTTCCAGGGCAGACGTCTCATTTGACAGCGTGCAGTCCATCCCGCATCTGTGTGTCTATACGCTTTGCCATCAACTGAAGAGGGCTGACTATCTGAACAGGTTTGAAAGGTGTTTTTATATTTAAGTCCCAAGAATAATTTATTAGTAGTGCTGTTGATAGATTAAAACAATTTAACTAATTAATCTCTCAATTTTCTGTACTAGATAAAAAATAGCATTTTTCTGCTTAAGACCGAAGCTTGTAACAGATATTTACTTGAGTAAAATCATGGAATTAATGTAAAATCAACACTAAGTATATTTAGATTCAAAGACTATTTTAAGCTTTCTTTGAATACAGTTTCTCTCCTGTGAAATACAAATGTTCAACAACCATCAACATTGACTCAGCTAGACCTCTTTCTTATATCTGCACGGTGCTAAGATTGAAGGTTTTTTACTCTATAGGTGAATCTAGATTGATTTATTTTAATGCTTTAAATAATTTTAATTAATCAAGTTAAAGCATTCATTTTGACAGCCCTAATTATTAGTAAAGCCATCATCAAAGGGTATTTATTTAGTTAAAATATTTGCTAAATGGCTCTACATTTGGACGGCCGTGCACTGATTCAGTGTTTGTTCAGTAACATGGGTCTCCCAAATCCATTTTCTGATATCCCTTCCCACTTTATCCAATCGGGAGAGAATCCTATATATTTAATTTGCTTACTGCATTGACAGGTTATTTGACTGTTTCAAGCACATATTTGCTTTTAACTAGTTTTTATTCAAATTTGACAATTTCTTTTACAGTGTAGAGTTCTCTCCTGACTATAGGTGAAGTGGGAATGGAATGGGATATGTGTTTTATGTTACTTACCAAACATCTAAGTGATGGCTGTTGGAATGTAGAGCTATTTTAACATAACAAAATGCATACCACTTACAACACCTTAATGTCTTGCTAACTCTCTCCCAGCGCCTTCATGTTAATGCAATGTCACTTTATTTTCACGTGAAGGCTGCTCATGTATACACATTAGTTCCAAAGGAGGCTAATAAAAAATATATTCATGTTAGGGGTGTAATGAAGCTAGGTCTAGTTGTGCCCTTTTATGACTTGTCGTACAGAACGTGTAAGTCGTAAAGCGCCAGCTAAATGATCTCTATGGGAATCTTAAGATTTGACGGAAAAAAGAAAGGTCCTTAAACATTTACAATTTGATGATTCTCCTCTTCCAATTGTATTTTTTTCCTTAGTGTATGGTTACTGCTATTGGCATAATGTTTAGGACCTTGGTTTAATAGGTTGTCTGGTTACTGCATTTGGCATAATCAAGATGTATTGCCTACATCATGTGTGCACCTTTCCCCAGTGACTGTCAGTTGTTGCGAGTGCCCTTTTGATGTTGACGCCTCCACCCTGATTCTTGTCTGGTCCAATATGTAGCCCAGTAACTTCTCTCTGCCCCTAGATGGCTTCCAATGGTGCAGAGGCTGCCCAGAACCTGCAGTGTCCCATCTGCTTGGACCTGTTCACTGAGCCCGTCTCCACGCCGTGTGGCCACACCTTCTGCAAGGCTTGTTTTGAGGCGTGCCAGGGGCACCAAGCCAGCTGTCCAATGTGCCGCGAAGACTTATTGGGTCGACCAGCCTTGCAAGTCAATTGTGTTCTACAAGACATTATAGAGTACTTCAGGATGGCCTCCACACCTGTAGGGGGACCGGAGGACAGGATGTGCCCAGTGCACCACCGTGTGCTGAGCCTCTTCTGTAGGAAGGATGATGGCCTGTTGTGCCAGTCATGTGCCACACGGACTCACACGGGAAACGAACATGATGTTCTGACCATATCTGAGGCTCTGGAGGTAAGCTCATGTCTGTAGTAACTGTATTACTCTTAATACTCTTATCTTAGGCAACTTGATTTGATTTAAGTCTTATTCGTGACCTGTTCTGTCTAAATGTTGAGCGATTTGCAGTGTCAAATTTCCCACGGGATAATAAAAGTGTTTTCTCCCAATTTTTCTATTCTCCCTTCCCCAATTTCGTATTGTCCAATTCTACCCTCCCCTGTCTCGAACGCTGTTAGGCCATGCCTCCCACAAGCCGGCTGCAATGTGGACCAAGCCTTGCATCACGTCCCCCCTCCGGTACTCGAGGAGGCAGCCGTCGCATCTTTTCACCTGAACAGCGCGATCTCTCAGCGGTGAGGGTCTGCGTTTGGAGGGCACGCCGCCCCCGTCGCTTCCTGATTCTACTGCGCAGGCGCACCAACCGACTTGTAGGAGTCGCTGTCCACAACGTCCGATCAGCTTCCCACCCCTAATACTGCCAATTGTATTAGTATGAACGACCAGCCAAGCTGGTAGCAACGCCGAGAGCTGGGCTTGAACCCAGCATCTCCCGTGTTGGTGGTGAGCGCCTTGCCCACTGCTCCACCTAGCCGCCCTAAAGTATTTCTATAATAAAACTTTAATCTGCCAGGCGCCTGGGTGGCGTAGCGGAGATTGGGCCAGTCGTCATACTATCTCAATTGACAGAGGTAGCGGGTGAAAGTCGATGGGTGGGGATTGGACATTGTGGACAGCGACTCCTACAGGTCGGTTGGGGGACGCCTGCACAGCAGAGACGGGAAGTATCGGGTGCAGCGTGAGCCTCTCACTCGTTACTCCTCGCCACTGAGTTCACGCTGTCTGGTGAAAAGATGTGACAGGCTGCCTCCTCGTGTACCGGAGGGGACACGTGATGCAATGCTTCTATCCTCACTACAGCAGACCAGTGGAAGGCATAGTCTAGCAAAGTTCAAGACGGGGGAGGGGAGAATTGGCAATACGAAATTGGGATGGGAGAAAAATAGAAAAAGTGGATAAAAAAAAACATTAAATCTGCAAAGCACTTATTAGAGTTTTCTTGCGACATGTATTTATGCCTGCATATATTTCTATATCGTCCCAGGAGGTGCTTCCATTGATTCAGATTAAACTTGGACATCTGGACTGCATTGAATGCCCTGAGGTGAGGAGGGTTACTAAAGGCTGCCCATTCCTTGTCAACATTTATTTTGTGTAGCACTGACTAAAACCTGCCCATTCCTTGTCAACATTTATTTTGTTTAGCACTGACCAAAACCACCAGATGAGGAGTTATATTTTAACCAGGCAGGTCAATCATGGGGGGGGGGGGGAATCAATTTGTCCATCTTCAACATCTTTTGCACCTCGTTCCAACTGCTGGGAGCAGCAAATTGGAAGGAGGACAGACCAAAGGAAGTGTTGACACGGAACATCTAGCGAGTAGATGACAATTGGTCCACATGATGCCTTATTAGGGACAGTGATGGTCCAATAGTCTGTGACTGGCTCTCAGCTCAAGTGCTGGCTCAGAATGTCACCCGTTTTTCAATGTAATTAATAACGCTGCTCAATCTCTGACTCCTCCCACAGGCCGGGGTGCAGCGTGTGGTCCCGCCCCTCCCACAGGCCGGGGTGCAGCATGTGGCCTCGCCCCTCCCACAGGCCAGGGTGCGGCGTGTGGCCCCACCCCTCCCACACGCCGGGGTGAGGCTTGCGGTCCCACCCCTCCCACAGATGAGGGTACGGCGTGTGGTACCACCCCTCCCACAGGCCAGGGTGAGGCGTGCGGTCCCACCCCTCCCACAGCTGAGGGTACGGCGTGTGGTCTCACCCCTCCCACAGGCCAGGTTGAGGCGTGCGGTCCCACCCCTCCCACAAGCCAGGGTGCGGGGTGTGGCCCCACCCCTCCCGCATATGAGGGTACCGCCTGTGGTCCCGCCCCTCCCGCAGACCAGGATGTGGGGTGTTGCCCTTGACGTGGAGCTGTGTGCTTCTCTGAAGAAGGACCTTCACCTGATGCTTGTCCAGACAATGGTTGAGACCATGATTTAACAGTTTGCACTAATCAGCTTACTTGGTTATACTGGTAGCAAGTTTCCTCATCAAGTGTCCTGTTTTGTTTTTCACTCCAGCTGACTGCGTTGGCAAGTCGTGATGACTGTCGGTGCTGGACGGAGACCAGGCTTAAGGCGATGTCACTGACTGAAGCACTACTTCTACTGCAGGACACGACCGATGACGTCAGCTTCTTGAAGGTAGAACTCCTTGTCTTCATCTTTCATCTAGAGACCTACTGTATGGTTGGTTGGTCATGTTCTTTGTAGTAGCCTAAAATCCTAGTTTTAAAAATGAACCCATTCACCTTGTGGAAAACCTTGTCTGTAGTTATTGCTCTTGATTTGATGGCTGCTTACTTGTACTTACAATCAACTTGACATGGACCCATTTTCACCCCCCTCTAGATTCTTCTCTCCATCAAGGTGCATCTTGATCGGTTTGCGGTTCCTTATGTAGCATGATCTAGAAGACTCATGAGTCATGTACTTTTAAAAGCTTTTTATGTGTTTTAATTCTTTTCGTGTATCTACTGTATACTGTTTTAAATAAAGACTTTTATAACTTCATCGCTGCCTGCATCTTGTTGAGCCTAATGTCTGTCTCTTTGGTGCAGACGGCACGTGCCAGTGTCTATCGTAATGGAACGCTAAATGCAGTGGTGTAAACCAGTGTATTTTGTTTGCAGAAGCACTTTAAAGTCTGTGGCCTGGATTGGGAGCCGATGCAGGGAGGATGGGGTGGTGTGTAGTCACATTTTCTGGCTTTGTTCAGGATTCTAGCAGCTGCATTTATGAAGGTGGAATTTGGTAGGCCAGATAACTTGTAATAAGTCATTACAAGAGTGTTGGATGAAGAAATGGCAATACTTATTTGGCAAATGGCAATACAATTATTTCATGAGTGGGTAATTAACACGACACACGGGATTCAATGTCCCCGATCACTGGTGGCCATAACTATTTAAAAAATACTATACAATATAATATACAAATGGATTTAATACATTTTCAGTATTGCACATCATATGCCTTAACTTTTTAAACCATAACCTAACCATATAACACAACCTCGATCTTAACCCTAACCACACTGTTAAGTTAACCACAAAGTCACAGAGAAGCTCGAAATCGGTGCCAACGTTTGGTAGCATGTGCAGTACTAAAAATCAGCTGATGTAGAGACATATATGAAGGCTTTTATCCGTGCACTTTTCATAATCATCAAGCATGCATGTTGCATCACACATACACACAGCTTACATTCAAAGCAATGGGTGTGACAAAAGCATAACGCAGCTTAACAAACGACTGTACATAGTACTACTTTTTTGCATTCTTCTTCAGCGCTGTGTTGCAATAAAAGAAAATATGAAAGCCTTGTTGGGACCAGGAGCTTCAGAAACAACGTGCAGAGTCGCTCAGAGCCCCAGAGAAGCTGAACATTCAACGTGAACTCAATGGAGCGGTGAAAAACATGTATTTTATATATATATATATTTTTTTAACATCCCATCCATGTCTCAAAGCGTGGCCACACGTTGGCTTGGTGAGCATTAGCTTCACTCAGCTTCACATCACTCACCTTCACGTTTAACCACTGGTCCTGAAAGGTGAATTAACAGTTATCTAAGGCTGCTACACCACTTATACTGCAAAGTACAAGTACACAGCGAGTAATAAAGAAGAGAGAACCCACTCACACCTCCATTCCACCGTTCCAACGCTCTAACAAGCAGCGCTTGGAGCCTCGTGGCTTCTCATCAAGTCGTTCTGACCTCGCTTGACCTTCTTTTGTGATGATGACCTGTTTTGTTTATTATTGTCTCGTGTTAAGAATAAATTAATGAAACGATCTATGTCTCTAATTCTCATATTGGTGCATTCTTCCAATTCTCCTCTCACAATATTCACCCTCACTGAACTGAGTCATCTGAAAATGTGCTGATCTGTGATGTCAGAGGTTTCTCAGCTGCATAATAATGTGGCAGTTGGCACCAGGCCACACAGTGGTTGGAGCCCAGCCTCAAAACGGCTTAAGATCTTGAGGTAGAAAAATGCTGTTTTTGAGGACTTGATTAGAAATACAAAACAATGAATAAAATAAAATAAAGAATTTACAGAGGTGTTCCATAGAGTCGCAGGAATTGTGTAAAATTGCCCAAATAGTGAAAGAAATAGTCAAATAGTTCCCCTTTAACTATATTTAAAAAAGAAATACTGTATATAATATATACAGTATTTCTTTTATATATATTTTTTATATAGATAAAACATATAGTAAAAAGAATACAGAAAATCGATTAATTAATTAATACATTTTCTGTATTTGTTCAATATTGGACATCATAATCATAGAAAAGTAGGTACACAAGGGTATTTGGAACCTATTATATGAGTAAAATAATGAAGGATGGCATCTGAAATATTGCATATTGCAATAATACCTTTGAGAGCTCTTGAAACAGCCTGAGAAATAAGGACTTGTTTTCTTGAACTCCTCTGATTGAGTTTGGAGTTTGGAAAATCCTTGGAATCTTTTAAAACATCAGTAAAAATACAAGAAATAAAACATGTGAAGAGAACAAAAAAAAATTAAACATTAAAATTAGCTGAAACACCAGAATAGACAACAAAACACAAAAAAAGTATATATATACAAACAATATAAAACAAAAACAAATCATTGATCTGTAGCAATGAAATGAAAAGAAATAGAATAAAAACATAACTCAATTTACATTCAAAAAGGAGTAGGAAGAAGTATACGCTTATTTAATCCTACCCATTTTCCACTACTTCAAATTAATGTACTAATTTAAAATCTTACAAAACGAATATAAATATATGCAAAACAAAAGAAATTATTATATATGTAAAACATGAAAGAAATTAAATAAAAATGTAAACACTCGTGAATGTCAACTCCCTTCCTCATCCCTGTACCTCGTGAAAGTTATTTCTTTATAATTCAGTTTGAATTGTCTCATGTTTTGGACATTGCTTTAGCACCACATTCACAGACTGTTCCACTGGTAGTGGACGTTAATTGACTAATTGGTACATGATCAGCACGGCTGTGGGCAGTTGACCTCGTTGGGAGAGGACCTGGAGATTGGCTGAAGGACACTCTCCAGACACCTCCCCCAGCTCTCTCCCAGTCTCCCATAGGTGCGTGATGAGGTCATGGGGATACACCTTGGCTTTATAATAGCAGCCCACAGTTAAGATGGCAGACTGTTTCCAGGGCAGACGTCTCATTTGACAGCGTGCAGTCCATCCCTCATCTGTGTGTCTATACGCTTTGCCATCAACTGAAGAGGGCTGACTATCTGAACAGGTTTAAAAGGTGTTTTTATATTTAAGTCCCAAGAATCATTTATTAGTAGTGCTGTCGATAGATTAAACAATTTAACTAATCTCACAATTTTCTGTATATAAAAATAGCATTTTTCTACTTAAGACCGAAGCTTGTAACTGATATTTTACTTAATTTACAAAATCATGGAATTAATGTAAAATCAATACACAAAGTATATTTAGATTCAAAGACTATTTTAAGCTTTCTTTGAATACAGTTTTTCTCCTGTGAAATACAAATGTTCAACAAAACCATCAACATTGACTCAGCTAGACCTAAGATTGAAGATTTTCACTCTATAGATTAATCTAGATTACTTTATTTTAATGCTTTAAATAAATGCAAGTTAAAGCATTAATTTTGACAGCCCTAATTATTAGTAAAGCCATCATCAAAGGGTATTTAGTTAAAATATTTGTTAAATGGCTCTACATTCGGACGGCCGTGCACTGATTCAGTGTTCGTTCAGTAACACTGGTCTCCCAGTCCCACTGCAGTAAACAGAAAATCCATTTTCTGATATCCCTTCCCACTTTATCCAATCGGGAGAGAATATATATATATTTAACTTTCAAGAATCATTTGCTTACTGCATTGATGGGTTATTTGACTTGTTTCAAGCACATATTTGCTTTTAACTAGTTTTTATTCAAAGTTGACCATTTTGCAGTAGAGTTCTCTCCTGACTAGGTGAAGTGGGAATGGAATTGGATATGTGTTTTATGTTACTTACCAAACATCTAAGTGATGGCTGTTGGAATGTAGAGCTATTTTAACATAACAAAATGCATACCACTTACAACACCTTAATGTCTTGCTAACTCTCTCCCAGTGCCTTCATGTTAATTCGTGTCACTTTATTTTCACGTGAAGGCTGCTCATGTATACAGATTAGTTCCAAAGAAGGCTAATAAAAAATATATATTGTTAGGGGTGTAATGAATCTAGGTCTAGTTGTGCCCTTCCTGATGACTTGTCGTACAGAACGTAAGTCGTAAAGCGTCAGCTAAATGTTGGTCTAATTGATCTCTATAGGGAATCTTAAGATTTGATGAAAAAAAGAAGGGTCCTTAAACATTTACAATTTGACGATTCTCCTCGTCCAATTGTGTTTTTTTCCTTTAGTGTATGGTTACTGCTATTGGTATAATGTTTAGGACCTTGGTTTAATAGGTTGTCTGGTTACTGCACTTGGCATAATCAAGATGTATTGCCTACATCAGGGGTCGGCAATTAGGTTTGGCTGCGGGCCAATTTTTCCCCAAGCCATTGTATGGCGGGCCAGAACCAAAAACAATGGCTAATTTAATATAATGATAGTCAAAAATGCAGCACCGCGGCAGGTGAATAATTAACGCATGAACAGCAGATCAGAATGCATGAGAACACGACTCACCATAACTGCCCTGGGCTTGTTCAGTCCTCCAGAATCCCTGCTAATGTTTGAAACATGTCAAATGTCCACTCGCCGCCCTCCAATTCCAGATTGGCGTTGAATGCAGCTACTTTATCTGCCAACTTTAACACAGTTGTCATCATTGCCTCGTTTGCTATCTTGTCGCCACATATTATGCAGAGAGGACGTCGGCACGCAAGAGTCACCTGTTGCGATAAACCCGTATTTTAAGTGACTCCTGTTTATTAAAAGAAGCTTTGTGTCTTGGAGGTCGTAGGCTCCTCTTCTGGCTCCTCAGTTGGTATTTCCCCTTTGCAAAGAAGCTATCCAAAAGTTTTTTTTTTACACATTTTTGCTAACGTTAGTTTAGCTAACACGGCCCGTTACCCGAACGCGGAAGTGAAAGTGCGTTAGGGAAAATATACACATTTCTAGCATTTCAATTGGCTATAGTGACAGACATAGATAGATACAGCTTCTCAAAGACACTCTGGCGTCACAAGTGAATATTTCCCGCACGTAAAATAAATATCGTATTCTCAAAATAAACTGACAGCCAGAAATGATTGCTGGCGGGCCAATTTCGGCCCGCGGGCCGCCTATTGCCGACCCCTGGCCTACATGATGTGTGCACCTTTCCCCAGTGACTGTCAGTTGTTGCGAGTGCCCTTTTGATGTTGACGCCTCCACCCTGATTCTTGTCTGGTCCAATATGTAGCCCAGTAACGTCTCTCTGCCCCTAGATGGCTTCCAATGGTGCAGAGGCTGCCCAGAACCTGCAGTGTCCCATCTGCTTGGACCCGTTCACTGAGCCGGTCTCCACGCCGTGTGGCCACACCTTCTGCAAGGCCTGTTTTGAGGCGTGCCAGAGGCACCAAGCCAGCTGTCCAATGTGCCGGGAAGAAGTAAGCAGCCATCAAATCAAGAGCAATAACTACAGACAAGGTTTTCCACAAGGTCAATGTGTTCATTTTTAAAACTAGGATTTTAGGCTACTACAAAGAACATGACCAACCTACAGTACCATACAGTAGGTCTCTAGATGAAAGATGAAGACAAGGAGTTCTACCTTCAAGAAGCTGACGTCATCGGTCGTGTCCTGCAGTAGAAGTAGTGCTTCAGTCAGTGACATCGCCTTAAGCCTGGTCTCCGTCCAGCACCGACAGGCATCACGACTTGCCAACGCAGTCAGCTGGAGTGAAAAACAAAAACAGGACACTTGATGAGGAAACTTGCTACCAGTATAACCAAGTAAGCTGATTAGTGCAAACTGTTAAATCATGGTGTCAACCATTGTCTGGACAAGCATCAGGTGAAGGTCCTTCTTCAGAGAAGCACACAACTCCATGTCAAGGGCCACACCCCACACCCTGGTCTGTGGGAGGGGTGGGACCACACGCGGTACCCTCATCTGCGGGAGGGGTGGGGCCACACCCCGCACCCTGGCTTGTGGGAGGGGTGGGACCACACCCCGCACCCTGGCTTGTGGGAGGGGTGGGACCACACGCGGTACCCTCATCTGTGGGAGGGGTGGGACCACACGCCGTACCCTCATCTGTGGGAGGGGTGGGACCACACCCCGCACCCTGGCCTGTGGGAGGGGTGGGACCACACGCCTCACCCTGGCCTGTGGGAGGGGCGAGGCCACATGCTGCACCCCGGCCTGTGGGAGGGATCATAGAGATTGAGCAGCGTTATTAATTACATTGAAAAACAGGTGACATTCTGTGACAGCACTTGAGCTGAGAGCCAGTCACAGACTATTGGACCATCACTGTCCCTAATAAAGCATCATGTGGACAAATTGTCATCTACTCGCTAGATGTTCCGTGTCAACACTTCCTTTGGTCTGTCCTCCTTCCAATTTGCTGCTCCCAGCAGTTGGAACGAGGTGCAAAAGATGTTGAACATGGACAAATTGATCCCCCCCATGACCATTGACCTGCCTGGTTAAATAAAGGTTAAAATATAACTCCTCATCTGGTGATTTTGGTCAGTGCTAAACAAAATAAATGTTGACAAGGAATGGGCAGCCTTTAGTAACCCTCCTCACCTCAGAGCATTCAATGCAGTCCAGAAGTCCAAGTTTAATCTGAATCAATGGAAGCACCTCCTGGGACGATATAGAAATATATGCAGGCATAAATACATGTCGCAAGAAAACACTTCTAAAAAAACTCTTAAGTGTTTTGCAGATTTCAAGTTATTTTTTATTTTTTATCCACTTCTATTTTTCTCCCATCCCAATTTCGTATTGCCAATTGAAATAGTATGATGACTGGCCCAAGCCGCAGGCAATGCCGACACGGGGATTCGAGACCGGAGTCTCTTGCATTAGTGACGAGCACAATCTCCGCCGCCTGGCAGATTAAAGTTATATTATAGAATAGAAATACTTTAGGGCGGCTAGGTAGCACAGTGGGCAAGGCGCTCGCCACCAACGCAGGAGATGCTGGGTTCGAGCCCAGCTCTTGGCGTTGCTACCAGCTTGGCTGGTCGTTCATACTACAATTTGCAGTATTATGGGAGGGAAGCTGATGGGAGGGGATCGGACGTTGTGGACAGCGACTCCTACAGGTCGGTTGTTGCGCCTGCGCAGTAGAATCAGGAAGCGACGGGGGCGGCGTGTCCCTCCCACTCAGACCCTCGTCGCTGAGAGATCGCGCTGTGCAGGTGAAAAGATGCGACAGCTGCCTCCTCGTGTACCGGAGGAGACACGTGATGCAAGGCTTGGTCCACATTGCAGCCGGCTTGTGGGAGGCATGGCCTAACAGCGTTCGAGACAGGGGAGGGGAGAATTGGACAATACAAAATTGCGGAAGAGAGAATAGAAAAATTGGGAGAAAACACTTTTATTATCCCGTGGGAAATTTGACACTGCAAATCGCTCAACATTTAGACAGAACAGGTCACGAATAAGACTAATAAAACAAATGAAGTAAGAGTTAAGAGTAATACAGTTACTACAGACATGAGCTTACCTCCAGAGCCTCAGATATGGTCAGAACATCATGTTTGTTTCCCGTGTAAGTCTGTGTGGCACATGACTGGCACAACAGGCCATCATCCTTCCTACAGAAGAGGCTCAGCACACTGTGGTGCACTGGGCACATCCTGTCCTCCGGTTGCCCTAAAGGTGTGGAGGCCCTTGTGAAGTACTCCATAATGTCTTGGAGAACATAATTGATGCGCAAGTCTGGTCGACCCAAGAAGTCTTCTACTTACTACTTTTTTATTGATTTAAGCAAGGCCTTTGATCTCGTTGACCACTACCTCCTTTTAGATAAAATTATATTCTGTTGGTTTGTCAAGGAATTCTTTATTATGGTTTAATTCCTATCTGCATAATGGAAAGCAATGTGTAGCAATTCAAGGTAGAAAATCTGATTTTTATTAGTTCAACAAAGAGGTGTGCCGCAGGGCTCAACTCTTGGTCCACTTTTTTCCATTTTTATAAACGACCTCCCTTCAATTATTTCTGAATGTTGTATTCAGCTCTATGCTGATGACACAGTAATTTACACCTCCAAATCCACTCTATCACACATTGAATTAGCTCTGCAATCTGATTTTAATTCCTTGCAACATTGGTTAGCTGCTAACAAATTACTACTCAACAAAAGCAAATCATATACAATGATCTTTGGTACTCCCCAGTGCATCAAATCTAAAGCCAAATCTCGTGTATGTGCTATTCATAGTTTAGATGGTACACTTTTACAAAGAGTCGAACACACAAAATACTTGGGTGTTTGGCTTGACTCTGAATTATCATTTAAGTGTCACATTGATCATATTGTAAGAAATGTATCTTAGTGTGGGTATTCTCTATCGCTCCAGAAACTGTTTAACTCTTTCTGTTAGAAAAAAGCTTGTAATTCAACTTATTTTGCCACTTATGGATTATGCAGATATTGTCTACCAGGTTGCATCCAAAACTAATCTCATTCCTCTCAATACATCTTACAATAAATTATGCAGATTTGCTCTTGGATGCCCTTTTACAACTCATCACTGTCTAATGTATGAAACACTGAATTTGCCCTCTCCCACTGTAAGAAGACAGCGCCACTGGTTACAATTTATTTTCAAATGTATTCATCTTAATTATCCACAATATCTAAAACAATACTTGACTCCATATTATTCCAATTATTATTTAAGGCATTCTAGCCAACTCTATTTTTGCATACCTACACTTTCAACACTCTCAAAAGCAACAGCCAAGAAAGCCTTTTTGTTCAAAGCCCCTTCTGATTGGAATAACTTGCCTGCAAATACTCGTTCCATCTCATCTTTTTATTTATTTAAAAATGCGCTGTCTTCTTACTTCCAAGTACATGTACATGTTTTTAGTTTATCATTTTTAGTTGTCATTTATATATTGCATACTATCATGACTTTCATTACTTATCTCGTACGAAGTAACGATCCATTCCTATCCTTGCTGGATTGTTTTGTTTGTCCTGTTTATTTTGTGATCTTGTATGTTGGTTTACTTATTTTGTAATTTCATTTCTCAGTTGATTTTGTTGTTGTAGACTGTTTTGATGTCCATGTTTTTTGTGTTTTTTTTTTTCTTTTTCTGAAAATGTACATACGCTGTATTGTGTTAGGATCCCCTCGAAAACGAGATGCTACATCTCAAGGCGTTATTCCGAATAAAGAATTTCAATATACTTACAATCAACTTGACATGGACCCATTTTCACCCCCTCTAGATCAGGTGCATCTTGATCGTTTTTTTTGCAGTTCCTTTTATAATGATCTAGAAGCCTCATGGGGACTCGTCATGTACTTTTAAAAGCTTTTTATGTGTTTTAATTTTTTTCGTGTGTATACTGTTTTAAATAAAGATTTTTATAACTTCATCGCTGCCTGCATCTTGTTGAGCCTAATGTCTGTCTCTTTGGTGCAGACGGCACTTGCCAGTGTCTATCGTAATGGAACGCTAAATGCAGTGGTGTAAACCAGTGTATTTTGTTTGCAGAAGCACTTTAAAGTCTGTGGCCTGGATTGGGAGCCGATGCAGGGAGGATGGGGTGGTGTGTGTGGTCACATTTTCTGGCTTTGTTCAGGATTCTAGCAGCTGCATTTATGAAGGTGGAATTTGGTAGGCCAGATAACTTGTAATAAGTCATTACAAGAGTGTTGGATGAAGATGTGGCAATACTTATTTGGCAAATGGCAATACAATAATTTCATGAGTGGGTAATTAACACAACACAGGATTCAATGTCCCCGATCACTGGTGGCCATATCAAACTAATTTACTTAACTATATTTAAAAAATACAATAGATTTAATCAATTTTCAGTATTTGACATCATAATCATAGAAAAGTAGTTACAAAAGGGTATTTGGAATTTACCTGAGTAAAATAAAGGATGGCTTCTGAAATATTGCAACAATACCTTAGAGCTCCTGAGACTGCCTCACTTTGGAATGTGTCACTTATTTTCTTTCCCCCAGTGTAGAGTTTTTTTTTTTTTTTTTTTTTTTTCTTTTTTTTTTTGCCCTAGTCATGTTTGCTTGTGGTTCGGTTTCAATTGGCGGTGAAGTTCTCTAACGGAACGTAGACCAATCTCTGTCACTCTCTTTGTCTGGGACCAAATTCGGTCACGCCCCAGTCAGCCAGGGGCGGGGCTAGCGGGTGGCTACTTGGGCTCAAGCCCTGAATTAATCATTGTTACATGAAAATATAGCTAAAGTACGGCCATTTATAAATCAAAAGGACGCTGAAAACCAGATCCATGCCTTTAATCTCAAGCCGACAATGCACTCCTTACCGGCCTCCCGAAAAAAAACGATTAACTATTTTATTGCTATGCACTATTTTACTTTATCAGTGATAATCAAACCGTAAACAAAGACGCCTATTAACACTTTCAGCGCCAGATGGCGCCGTTTACTGTTACTGTTGAAAGGCCAGCGCCTTTTAACATGGGGATACGTGGCTGTGTTTGCAGGCCTAAAGCTATATTATATCTTATAGCTATGTATCTAAGTCTATTGTCATTGAGTTTCTTCCGGTCAAGATGCAAAAAAACTGATCATTTTTCCATCCATACATTTCCGTTTTATACCGTTGTGAATATGAGTGTAGTTTCAGAGTGGTCTGGTGTCATTTCCAAAATGACAGACACCAAGCCACATCGTTTCAAATGGAGTGCAATAGCGGCCGCAAGGTGTTAGGCGGCGGTATTGGACTTTTGAGATCTCAGACCCATCCCCAGTGATAACACAGGCTGCCGGTATGTCTTTATGTATCGAAATAAAAGAAACGACGATGAAAACCCAACTATACTCTGGTTTTCGCTCAACGTTCTGCGAGTTAACCCTATAGATCTTATTTCCTAATATGAAAAACGATGTGATTTAATGTTCTTACCTTGACTTTGTGCTTTGTCTGTACTTTATGCATTGCTCTTGATCTGCCAATGTTGTGCTCATTTTATGCCTGTCTTTTTGTACTGCTGTGAAGCACTTTGAGCTGCAATTCTTGTATGAAAGGTGCTATACAGTGTATTATTATTATAGTTTGCTTCATTAATTAAAGGGTGTGAATTTAAGTGTTCTCTAGTGCCTTTTGTCCGCTTTAAGGTGGTGGTATAAGTTAAAGGTTGTGGTGTCGAAGTAAAAAAAATCTGGCACCTATCTGGGCTAAGCCCCGGATCTCCTACAATCCTAAATCCGCCCCTGCCGTCAGCGTTTGGGAATTTCATGTCGACGAAGGTAGATGAAGTGAAATTATACTTATTTTAGAATATATATCAAATGAGTATTCATCTAAAGACTATTAGATATGAACCTATGTATCAGTAAAAAGTGGGAATCTCTAGAATGTGTTTTGGGCGATGGTGTTTACAAGTGTGCGGGTAGCCTCTCTAATCCAGGGGTTCCCAAACAGGCCGCGACCCCCAAATAACTGTCAGAGAGCCGCGACCCCCACTATTATAGGAGACAAAAATATATATATATATTTTTTTTTATAAATGGAAATGTATGGTTGAAACATGCAAACGTTCAAACGCACACACACTAATAAGCATTGGAGGCTTTTAACCAGGGCCGGACTGGGGAAGTCATTCAGGCCAGGAAATATAGTGCAAAATATAGCCAGAGTCAGGCCAGTTTTTAAGCAGGGGGTTTGGGGGTGCCCCACCAAGTAATTTTTTCTTACAAAGACTTAATTTCCTGCATTCTGGTGCAGGCATTTTTTTATTTGTACCCTTTAAATGCCGTGTTTGTGATGGCATCACAAATTATTGTAAAAAAACAGGCTAGCATATATATATATGATTAGCAACAACACAGATTTTTATGTATTTTCAGTTTTTTTGTAATTGATAAAAAATACAATCTTATTTCAACTTCAGCCCTGATCATAACACCACATATTCATTTTATAATTCTAACCCTTTAAATGCCAGTGTGTGATGGCATATTGCTATATCAAATGCAAAGTCGATTTTTCTGGGGGGGATTATTACAGGCTAGCATGTGTCAATTATTAGAAGTTTTTTTGTAAGGGTCCCGCCTCCACCAATCGCATGCGGCTCCCTTTGTGTGTGTGAGAGCAATGGTGCGCTGGTGCAACTAGAAACACTGGCCTGGCCTGATTCTGTGGCCTGACTGCAAAAAAAATATTCAAATCATCTGGCGCCGCTGCTTGACGACACCAGCTTGGGGCTGATATTCCGTGACACTAAAGGCCGAGGCTGAGAAAGCCTGGAGGTGTTGAGAGAGCATTACATCGGGCGAGGAAGACCCAGAGTCGTGGCCCTCTACATAGCACTAACGGCCCTGAGGAAAGGGCCCACCGAGACTGTGACCGAATACGTCAACAGAGCGGAGCAGATCACAACGCCATTTGAGGAGTGCCGGAGAAGCACCAAGCGATGGGCTAATGATGGCGATGATGATGAGAGGACTACCGGAGCTGTACAAACCGTTCACACTCCTGGTAACACACGGTTCAACGGACATGATGTTGGGACAGTTCAAGGCTAAGTTAAGGAACTTCGAGGCCTCGGAAGATACCCACCCAGCCGCCGCGGAGGCGGGAGAGAGAGTGCTAAAGGCCCGAGCGACGCCAAGGGAGAGAACCAGGACCACGACGGAACTGGCGTGTTGGCGATGCGGAGAGAAAGGCCATAGCTTCTGCAAATCCACGGGGCACACAGACAGAGCGTGCATGAAGAAACACGACCAGAGCGTGCGATACGCGCATGGACAAAATGGCGGCTACGGACAAGAAGACGGCTGTGGACAGGATGATGACAGCGGACACGATGGCGGCGACGGTCGACGTGAGACGGATCGAGATGACGCCCGGAGAATAACGGGACAAGAAGACTGCGCTTTCGGGGCGCGGACGGCAGGAGACGCACAGGTATGCCTCACGGACAGTAAGGGGAACCGGCGTACGGTGATGTTAAAGAACGCTCTCTACGTACCATCGTTCCCACAAGGACTATTCTCTGTAATAGCTGCTACTGCAAGCGGTGCCAAGGTATTCTTCGATAAAGGTAAACATTTTCTTGTAGAACCTGACGGTACCCGGTTTGACATAAAGATGTACCAGAGAATATATTATCTGAAAACGGAGTGCAATGACAACGAAAAGTGTAATGATAATGATATGTGTAGCGTGACGGCCAGTCACGATATTCAGACATGGCACGAGATTATGGGTCATTGTAATTACGAGGATTTACTGAAACTGCAAGTAGTGTCAGAAGGCATGCACATTGAAGGGGAAAAGCGTAGACCTGACAAAAATTGTGCAGTGTGCAAAACGACGAAGTTTACTCAACCGAGATACAGAAATCCCACAGACAGAGTAAGGGTACCACTTGCATTAGTTGACACGGACCTAGCCGGCCCAGTAAGCAACGAGTCCATAGGAGGTTTTAGATATGTACAGTCTATTACAGATGTGTGCACAGGGGCAGTGTTTGTTTACTTTCTCAAAGCAAAGAGTGACACACTCCAGGCCACGGAGAAATTCCTGGCAGACGTAGCCCCTTATGGAAACGTAGGATGCTTGAGATCCGACAACGAAACCGAGTTCACAAACAGAGTTCCAATCACTTTGAGAAGGTATAAGATAAGACACAAGACGTCACGTCCATATCCCCCACACCAGAGCGGGGTGGCAGAGAGGGAATGGCACACCCTTTTCGAAATGGCTAGGTGTAAGCTAGCAGATAGTAACTTACCTAAGAGCCTATGGCATTATGCGGTGCAAGAAGCCGCTTACAACAGAAACGGGTGCTTTAATAAGCACTCGGGCACCCCCCCGTATACAGCACTGACAGGAAAGAAGTGTAATCTAGCCAGAATGCACCGAATTGGATCAGTGTGTTATGCGTACCTGCAGGACAGGGGAAAGCCCAAGTCCAGAGGTGTAAAAGGATTTTTCGTAGGACACGACAAGGGAAGCCCCGCTTTCTTAGTTTATCATCCCGGTAACGGGAGAGTGCAGAAACACATGCTAGTCAAGTTTGTCACGAAGGCAACATGTGAGAGCGAGACACAGACAGAGGAGCCAGAGCTGGACTCCAGAGTAAGGTGTGTAGAAACAGAGACACATCAACCCAGTGTACTTAGTGCGGTCGTGCAGGCAGACAGTCAGCAACCCCCAGAGGGCGATGACGAGGAGCACCCGAGGGTGACGTCAAGTGCCCCAAGCAGTGGGAGGTATCCCTCAAGGGAACACAAACCCCCAAAATATCTGACGGACTATGCCCGGAAAGGGAGTGACGAGGAGGGCAGTACACCTACCCCCGTTGAGTACCACTACAGGGTAGTCAGTGGGGTAACCCCGACCCTTAAAGAGGTCACATTGTCCCCCAAAGAGGGCAGACAGACAGTGGGAGGGAAATGGGGGTATTCAATCCAGGAGGGTATTGAAGGCCACGACAAATACAAAGTATGGTTCGTAGCTAATTGCTTAAATGTTGAAGGAGGATACTCCAGGTTTAAATACGGGAGGAGTAGAATCCAGGTTTAAATACTGAAATGAATCCTATGTTTAATTCCATGTTCAAGTACAGAGGTGGGTGAATTACCAAGTTTAAATACAGGAGTGGATCAATGTTTAAATACAGAAGTGAATCGATGTTTAAATACGGAAGTGGATGATTTGATCATCGCACCAGACGACAATAGAAACCTAGAACGGGTGAAAAGTATGCTCTCCACCAGATTCAAAATGAAAGACCTAGGCAGGTTAAACCATTTTCTAGGTACGGACTTCGAACAGTCTGCCAATTGTGTAAAAATATCCCAGAAGAGATATGTGGAAAAGATCCTGAGATGTTTTGACTGAAGTAAGAGATGTATAGAAAAGCTGTGGGTAGCTTCATTTGTTAGACAACCTGTACTCGCCCTGACCTATGTTTTGTAGTGAGTAAAATTGTCACAGTATTTTTGCTGACCCCACAGAGAAGCATTGAACTACGTCAAAAACATGTTTTTCGTTATCCCAGAGGTGCAGCAGACGGACAGCGATGTTTCAGAAAGGGCAGCAAAGGTTTAAGGCTTAAAGCCCACAGTGATACTATCCGCCTATGAAGCTGAGTATATGTTTCTAGCTATGACAATGCAAAATGTGTTTATCTAGAACAACTGCTCGAAGTGATGGAGATAAGATTATGAATATATTGCTTAAAATGTAGTAGGTAATTGAAATGTATCCTCTATACCGAATATGGTGTTTTTGAAGATGAGGGGCGTTTTCTCAACACCATTTAAAAATGATGGACATTGTGTATATATGGAGACTGTTGTTTTATGAGGGCAACCAGGGAACCATTGTGATTGCTAGGAACCCAATGTGTCAACATAGATGTAAACATGCCATTATAGAAAATATCATCAGGTCTGTCATCAGAGAAGAAAGAATGACACCGGTTTACTGTCCAACGGACGACAGAGTAGCAGACACTATGAGGAAACCTGTTTCAAATTAAAATTGAAGGGATTTGCAAGGGTCATGTTTAATGTGAGTTTAATGTCATACCCTGTTGATGTTTTTGGATTATATTATTTCCTTTGTAAAATGTTTTTCCAAGAAGTTATCCAGTATGCTAAACCCTAAGTGGGAGTGTTGAAGGCAGAGGTTCTGTGTAGGATTGTTAGTAACTGTCTAACTGCATATATAACTGTTTATACTAGAGGGCGCTCTAGGCGGAGACACTCAGGAGCACCACCAGGTGGCGAGTATAAATAGAGATGTCTCCTCCCACTTATTTCTCTTCCCCCCCCAGCCTCTCAGAGAGAGGAGACCTGTAGTGTTACTGCCCTGCCATGTCAATAATAAACAACGCCAGTTAAGGCTCAAGATAGAAACCATGCCTCTTGACCACATTATTGTCGCCCTATAGCCGAATTCTGTTAACAATGTTGTTGGCACAATTTGGAAATTCACAAACACGAACTGCTGTTTTTATCTTTTGGATAACGCTAAGCTAACGGTAACGTTATGTGTACTGTCATTATGGATTATCTTATGTACTTAGTGGATGTCTGAGAAAGTGATTATGTTGTCTAAGCTTAACATGTTATACTTATCAAGTGGTTCACAGTAGGGATGTTCGATATTGGCTTTTTTACCGATATCCGATATACCGATATTGTCCAACTCTTAATTTCCGATACCGATATCAACCGATACCGATATATGCAGGGTTCCCCCCCAAAAATAACAGACTAATTTCAGGTAATTAACATTACATATCTCTTAACACAACATTATGCATACTTTTGACAATAATTAAAATAAGAATTTGTTCTTATTGCTTGCCTGGGTAAATAAAGGTTAAATAAATGTAAAACTGGGACTGCGAGATTTGTGAGTGCTTAAAATATAT
Source organism: Notolepis coatsorum (assembly GCF_963971535.1). Lineage (NCBI taxonomy): Eukaryota > Metazoa > Chordata > Actinopteri > Aulopiformes > Paralepididae > Notolepis > Notolepis coatsorum. Next base: position 1,123,808 of record NC_140183.1, on the reverse strand, counting down.
CTTATATTATAGTTATGGGTCTAATACACCCGTCGATTATCAGTGAGTTGCTTCCAGTCAACATGTACGAAACGGATTGTTTTTTCATCCGTACATTTCCGTTTTATACCGTTTTGAATACGAGTATAGTTTTGGTGATTCTTAGTAATCCCAGGAAAAGACGCGATAATAGCCCTTTAGTGGAATACACTAAACACGTTGTAATTTTTCGCCTGATTATCGAATCTTCCTGAAATCAACGCTAGATTATCATTATTATCCTTCCTCATGCAAGAATGAAATGGCCCTCGTAGCGCAGGGCTCCCCCGCCACCTCCTGCACTCAACGGCACACAGCCACACACACACACACACACAGCGTCGATCGCGGTAGAAAGAAATATCAGATCAACGCAAGATTTTATATATAGTGTTCTTACCTTGTCTCTGATGTAATGCAAAAGAAATAATCCAATTATCTGATCGCCATTCCAAATACTGCTCGTGGAGGTCCGTCCCACATTACCGAGCGTTACACATGAACGGGCGGGCGGGGTTAGTGTACCATGCCATTGTTGTAAAGGCCTGCCTCGTCTGAGTATTTAAACCCCGCCTGCACGGCTCAGATCGGCCCTGAAAAGAAACTACACCCATTTCGAATGCAATACCTGCTGGAAGGCGTAGGCGGCGGTATTTGCCCTTTTGTGAGCTCAGACCCATTCCCAATGATAACACCAGGCTGGATGGATGAAAATTAATGGATATAGCTAATAAAAGAAATAACGATTAAAACCAGAGTTTTCTCGTGATTGGCGCTGAGCGGTTGGCGAGTTAACCCAACTTTTCTCGTGGCTGGCGTTGAATGACGTCCCTAGTTTACAGTGTTGGTGCTGCTGTGGCCTCCTATCCACAACCTCCGGTGCTCGTCCATATGGTGATCTATTGGATTTAGAGCAGTCTTGTTAACCAACATGATATACAGTACTGAATACACGGTAGGATCATAGCCTTCAGGTAGGCCTTAGTGGCTGACGTGATGGCTTTGACTGACTGATGTGTCAAACGTTGGCACTATTATACTTGTAATACATATTTTTTATATGTTTTTGATGACCCAGAAGTATTTGAATTTGTCACCATTTTCTATCCTTTTTTAAGTACATGGTCACTGTTTTCTCTGTATTACTGTAATGCATTACTGTAATAATTGCAGTAGTGAAACGGTTATTTGACTATTATTGTGACTAATTGAGTAGAGGTGGGTGCGGGGAGGGGGGGGGGGTCAAATCAAATACCAGCTGGTCAAGCTGCTGTCAACAAGGGTCAATCATCTGACCCTGACCACCCACACACAAGCCTGACCGTAACCCTAGCACTGACCTCACCACCCACCCACTCAGAAATCACAGGCCGCTGTCCAAAGGCATCTTATGGTTGTTGGCTGAACGGACTCACCCTCCAGACCAGGCCTGTCTCTAGATTACTGAGATGCTGGGTCCCCCAGGTCCTCTCTGACCAGGGCCTCTAGATGGTTCCTCTCTGACCAGGGCCTCTAGATGGTCCCCCAGGTCCTCTCTGACCAGGGCCTCTAGATGGTCCCCCAGGTCCTCTCTGACCAGGGCCTCTAGATGGTCCCCCAGGTCCTCTCTGACCAGGGCCTCTAGATGGTTCCTCTCTGACCCAGGGCCTCTAGATGGTCCCCCAGGTCCTCTCTGACCAGGGCCTCTAGATGGTCCCCCAGGTCCTCTCTGACCAGGGCCTCTAGATGGTCCCCCAGGTCCTCTCTGACCAGGGCCTCTAGATGGTCCCCCAGGTCCTCTCTGACCAGGGCCTCTAGATGGTCCCCCAGGTCCTCTCTGACCAGGGCCTCTAGATGGTCCCCCAGGTCCTCTCTGACCAGGGCCTCTAGATGGTTCCTCTCTGACCAGGGCCTCTAGATGGTTCCTCTCTGACCCAGGGCCTCTAGATGGTTCCTCTCTGACCAGGGCCTCTAGATGGTTCCTCTCTGACCCAGGGCCTCTAGATGGTCCCCCAGGTCCTCTCTGACCAGGGCCTCTAGATGGTTCCTCTCTGACCAGGGCCTCTAGATGGTTCCTCTCTGACCAGGGCCTCTAGATGGTTCCTCTCTGACCCAGGGCCTCTAGATGGTCCCCCAGGTCCTCTCTGACCCAGGGCCTCTAGATGGTCCCCCAGGTCCTCTGACCATATTACACATGTTCTTAAGCTGATAGGGTTGACTATTAGGTTTTGTGTTTTTGTAAAGTGTGTATTTGTAAATGTTTTATTATTTGTATTATCATTATTGTACATTATTATTATTAATTTACTCTTAGAGTTTGTGTATCACTTTGTTACTATCTTGAAAATTGCTTTACCTATAGACGGTGTAATGGAAAATTGTTCCATTGTTCAAAACAGACTCAGCAGAAAGTCCCAACGCAGGTCAGACACATGAAAAGACTAGTTCATTGTTCCTCATATTGTAACTGTTAATTGTGTCGCAATCAGTTCACCATTGTTCTGTTTGGCAAAATGTTCTGAAAGACCTGACCTGTCTGAGACCGAACACGTTTGCTTGGTCAGGCTTTCTTGCTTTTAAGGCCTGAATATAGTTCCCTCCGCAATCCACATCCACAGGTGCGCGTTGGTGCGCGTGACGTAATTTACGTAATTTCCGTCAACGCTCTAGAATAATACACCCAACCCTTCAGACATTCTCCTCGGCTGTCCTCTCCACTTCCACTCCTACCCTCCTTTCTTCTCTCCCTCCATAATTTTCCCAGCACTAGCCCCTCCCCCCCCCCCCCCCCTGGCTCCCAAATCGGCCCGCAGCTCCGTGGTCACGTGATGGTGGTCCAGACTGCTTTAGAGAACACACTTACTGTACTCAGCAGCTGACACTGTGCACAGTTATCTGGCAGCTATAGACACATCAGTGAGTGACCTGCAGAACGTCATCGTCTTGTTATCTAGTGTTCAGTGTAGCGTCTACAGCTACGAGACCAACCCCTCCTGTGAAGACGCCTGTTCCCCGTTCCCACAGCCTGCCGCCTCACATAGACCCTACACACCGTGGAGATTCATCTGACGAGGAGCTTCTCGGAGCAGGTAGGAGGTCATTTATACTTATAGAAGCAGGTAATTTATACTTATAGAAGCAGGTCATTTATACTTATAGAAGCAGGTAATTTATACTTATAGAAGCAGGTCATTTATACTTATAGAAGCAGGTCATTTATACTTATAGAAGCAGGTAATTTATACTTATAGAAGCAGGTCATTTATACTTATAGAAGCAGGTCATTTATACTTATAGAAGCAGGTAATTTATACTTATAGAAGCAGGTCATTTATACCTATAGAAGCAGGTCATTTATACTTATAGAAGCAGGTCATTTATGCGTATAGAAGCAGGTTATTTATACTTATAGAAGCAGGTCATTTATACTTATAGAAGCAGGTCATTTATACTTATAGAAGCAGGTCATTTATACTTATAGAAGCAGGTTGTTTATACTTATAGAAGCAGGTAATTTATACTTATAGAAGCAGGTCGTTTATACTTATAGAACCAGGTCATTTATACGTATAGAAGCAGGTCATTTATACTTATAGAAGCAGATCATTTATACTTATAGAAGCAAGTCGTTTATACTTATAGAAGCAGGTCATTTATACTTATAGAAGCAAGTCATTTATACTTATAGAAGCAGGTCGTTTATACTTATAGAAGCAGGTCATTTATACTTATAGAACCAGGTCGTTTATACTTATAGAAGCAGGTCATTTATACTTATAGAAGCAGGTAGTTTATACTTATAGAAGCAGGTCATTTATACTTATAGAAGCAGGTCATTTATACTTATAGAAGCAGGTCATTTATACATATAGAAGCAGGTCATTTATACTTATAGAAGCAGGTCATTTATACTTATAGAAGCAGGTAATTTATACTTATAGAAGCAGGTCATTTATACTTATAGAAGCAGGTAATTTATACTTATAGAAGCAGGTCATTTATACTTATAGAAGCAGGTCGTTTATACTTATAGAAGCAGGTAGTTTATACTTATAGAAGCAGGTCATTTATACTTATAGAAACAGGTAGTTTATACTTATAGAAGCAGGTAGTTTATACTTATAGAAGCAGGTAATTTATACTTATAGAAGCAGTTCATTTATACTTATAGAAGCAGGTCATTTATACTTATAGAAGCAAGTCATTTATACTTATAGAAGCAGGTCATTTATACTTATAGAAGCAAGTCATTTATACTTATAGAAGCAGGTCGTTTATACTTATAGAAGCAGGTCATTTATACGTATAGAAGCAGGTAGTTTATACTTATAGAAGCAGGTCATTTATACTTATAGAAGCAGGTCATTTATACGTATAGAAGCAGGTCATTTATACGTATAGAAGCAGGTCATTTATACTTATAGAAGCAGGTCATTTATACTTATAGAAGCAGGTCATTTATACTTATAGAAGCAGGTAGTTTATACTTATAGAAGCAGGGCATTTATACGTATAGAAACAGGTCATTTATACTTATAGAAGCAGGTCATTTATACTTATAGAAGCAGGTAATTTATACTTATAGAAGCAGGTCATTTATACTTATAGAAGCAAGTCATTTATACTTATAGAAGCAGGTAGTTTATACTTATAGAAGCAGGTCATTTATACTTATAGAAGCAGGTCATTTATACTTATAGAACCAGGTCGTTTATACTTATAGAAGCAGGTCATTTATACTTATAGAAGCAGGTAGTTTATACTTATAGAAGCAGGTCATTTATACTTATAGAAGCAGGTCATTTATACGTATAGAAGCAGGTCATTTATACGTATAGAAGCAGGTAATTTATACTTATAGAAGCAGGTCATTTATACTTATAGAACCAGGTCGTTTATACTTATAGAAGCAGGTCATTTATACTTATAGAAGCAGGTAGTTTATACTTATAGAAGCAGGTAATTTATACTTATAGAAGCAGGTCATTTATACTTATAGAAGCAGGTAATTTATACATATAGAAGCAGGTCATTTATACGTATAGAAGCAGGTCATTTATACTTATAGAAGCAGGTCATTTATACTTATAGAACCAGGTCGTTTATACTTATAGAAGCAGGTTGTTTATACTTATAGAAATAGGTCATTTATACTTATAGAAGCAGGTCATTTATACTTATAGAAGCAGGTCGTTTATACTTATAGAAGCAGGTCATTTATACTTATAGAAGCAGGTCATTTATACTTATAGAAGCAGGTCGTTTATACTTATAGAAGCAGGTCGTTTATACTTATAGAAACAGGTCATTTATACTTATAGAAGCAGGTCATTTATACTTATAGAAGCAGGTCATTTATACTCATAGAAGCAGGTCATTTATACTTATAGAAGCAGGTCATTTATACTTATAGAAGCAGGTCATTTATACTTATAGAAGCAGGTCATTTATACTTATAGAAGCAGGTCATTTATACTTATAGAAGCAGGTCATTTATACTTATAGAAGCAGGTCGTTTATACTTATAGAAGCAGGTAGTTTATACTTATAGAAGCAGGTCGTTTATACTTATAGAAGCAGGTCGTTTATACTTATAGAAGCAGGTCGTTTATACTTATAGAAGCAGGTAGTTTATACTTATAGAAGCAGGTAATTTATACTTATAGAAGCAGGTAGGAGTTCATTTATACATTTAAGAATAGAGAGAGAAAGGCCATGTGGAGTGTTGTGTAATCTACTGTATTTCAATCTCAATCATCATAACTGTGCAACGGTTGATTTGTAGCATGTGTGTTGTTTCGTGGAGGTTCAGAAAATTGGAACTACAAACATAATCACCTCCATGGAGCTCAGAGAAGCCTCCCGCTGCACCGTGTGCTGGGAGCCCGTCCCAACCCGACTCCGTTACCTAACATGAAATACCTGACAGGATTTAAAAGTCAACCCACATTAATGTATGTCATTTTACCATCATACTGTACCCACTGTGCTGCAGCCCACTCTGTATTGTGCAGCAGTTCCTTTTGGTGTAAACACGTTATTTATTTGTCTTATAATCATGATTACATTCTAAAGATGAGGCTAACATTCAACATTCAAAAACACTCTCAAAGAACACCTACGGGAGACTGCAATTCGAAACTGGCCCCTACAAATGTCCTAAACCAGTTGTACAGTAAATGACCAAGTATGACTTTGTCAGTATTCCAATGTACAGTGTACAGTGTCCCCCACCCACCCCTACCCAACCCCCCCCCCCCCCCCCCCCCAATGTACAGTCCCCCCCCCCCCCCAAACCCCACCCCACCTACCCAACCTCCTCCAATGTACAGTTTCTACGTCAAATGTATATACACACTTTTCTGGACACTTTTTGTATCACAAACAGTACTGTATTTGTAAATCTGGTATGTCATAAATGTATAGATGTAGCAGTACTGTCTATCTGTATGTCATGTATGTCATATATGTTATGATGAATTGAAAATGGGGGACCCTGATGTAAACAAGACGAAAGTCTTTCTCTGGTCTGCATCCCCTTAACAATTGTATGTATTGAGCTGTACTGTACTGTACCCATTCTGCAATCTGTTAATAATGTTTTCAATCAATCAATCAATCAATCAAACATGGACATGCTGATGATATATCACATTGGATGATATGTTGACTGTGAAAAATCACACGTTAATTCAATGCAAAAAGTCTACTTGAAAATAAAAGAGACAATGCTATTGCTATATTTTTTTTTACAGTGTAGAAGGATATGGCGACATATTGATCATTGTCATTGTAACTGAGGGGTACAATTCCCTGACTGTATTACTAGATATGATACTTACTACCACTACCTTTGTACTTAATATTCGGCCACCCAGTACACGGCATAAATATATTATCATGAACACTCTCACGTAGATGAAACGGATCCAACACAAATGTACGAATTAGAAACAGGTCTTTATTTCCTACACAGCGATGGTGTGTAGAATAAGCACTTAATCACTTAATTACATTTATGAATTGAAATAGTATGCACTTTTATGGCAAGGAGTATTCGTCGGTATATCAATAGATAATGTCCAATTTCTGAAGGCGCAGGTGGTAAATATACGACCTGGAATAGTTAAGGAATAACAGCAATGATACTTTAATGATTATAGGCTGGATACACTAGAGGGGGTTAATCCGGTCGCTTGTAAGCCGACAGGAGTAGGAGGGGGGGGGGGGGTAGAATCCAGCTGCCTCGTCCGGCCAAGGGTATCCCAGGTGAACCCACTGTAGTGCCGTTCAATGCGCCGGCGATCCTTGGACCACAGATGAAAGCAGGTGGACTCTTTGTGGGCCGGCTCTCTCCGGTCCACGGGGGAGAGATGTGGAGAGACCTCGTCTTGCAGAGCGTCTCCTCACCTTGCGTCCTCTCCAGGGGGGGGGGTTCCAACACACGGTAGTGTCGGGGGTCTTTATCCATAGAATAATCAAAGTATCCAAAGCATAATCCGTGCCTGGGAAGGCGGGCTGTCGTCGGTAGAATAATCCGGTATACAGGTCCACTCGCTCGTCGGCTCTGGGGCTCCTCGGGTGCAGCTTCACATAGGGTCAACCACCCTGGGTAAGCAGCTAGTTCTCTGCCCGAAACGATGGGGTACTGACTACGGTAGTATTCTCACCGCACGAAGCACTATATATTAACAGACTATTATTAGCTTAATAGACTACGTCCAACTCGACGATATAGTGCCAAATATGACTATTCAAATATTAATATACACGATGTCTCAATACCGATGGTAGGCCGAACTTGGCCTTACTCCCACACGTGGCATCGCGGGGAGGCTTTACGTCTGTGACTCTATTGGAGGGTAAGAAACTGGACTGAAAAGAAAGTCCTACTTTAGTAGCGCAGTATATATACGCACTATGAACAAATAGTCCCATTAGTGGTGCGGTAGCCAAATTCCTACGCGGAACTAGGACTTGTTCGTACATGTCGAGCGGTACGTTTGAACTGGGTCTGAGGGGTATGGCAGCCTGGCACCAAGGTCTCGACCAATAGTAGAATGGAGACTATTATGGGATGTTCAGTAGGCTAGAATGGATATTCAATGCATATTGTACAAGGAATATACAAGGGATATCAGGGAATATTAGAGAATATACAAATACAATTAAATATATATATATAAATAAATATATATATTCGGTTTAATCTGGCCCTTCACAACAGCCACCCCCTGAATAGGTCCCAGACCTAATCAGTTAAACGGAGACAGATTAATCGCGTTGTCTATTTACACATAAGGGTTTGCTGTAGGGGTCAGTCAACTTCACAAAGTCATAGGGTTGTAGGGTCATGGTCATCATCGATTGTGTCTGGGAGTCGAGGCAGTTCTATGAGCCTTGCCACGGGACGGGTGTAAGTGCGACCCTGGACGAGCACTTCAGCTGCTCGGACCTTGCCGTCGGCACCGGTGATCACTTTGCTTACGCGGCCGGCCGGCCACATAGCTCTGGGCAGTGATTGATCAATAATCATGACGACTGTTCCTTCTGTCAAATTGTCTCTCTCCTTTACCCACTTCTGGCGGGTCTGTAGAGACGGTAGGTAGTGCAGTAGGAAACTGTTCCAAAACTTGTCGGCTAATACTTGGCTGTACCTCCACATTCGTCGGCCGTTCGCTTCTTCAGGCCGGTACATTGTCTGGGGTAATGTGGGATCTAGCCGCCCCATCAGGAGTGTGTTGGGGGTAACTGGGTCGATATCCGCCACATCACTGGAGACATATCCGAGGGGCTTCGAGTTAAGTACTCCCTCAATCTCCGTGAGGACTGTCATTAGGACTTCTTCCGCCACAGTCTGGGCCCCAAGTACTGCGTACAGGGCTGTCTTTATGGAGCGCACTTCTCGTTCCCAAGTGCCACCGAAGTGGGGTGCGTTTGGGGGGTTGAATTGGAAATCAACCTGTGCTGGAGCGAGGTGGGTCTTAAGTTCTGGGCCCATAGCTTGGAAGCTCTCTCTCAGCTCTCTTTCGCCGCCTTTGAAGTTTGTCCCATGATCGGACAATAGGGTAGACGGTCTTCCTTTCCGTGATATGAATCTACGGAAGGCCATAAGGAATGAGTCTGTGCTCATGGTCGGGAGAAGCTCGATGTGTATCGCTCTGGTGGTCATGCATTTGAATACAATACCCCACCGCTTCTCGGTTCCTCTTCCTTTCTTTATGTGCAGCGGGCCAAAGCAGTCCATACCCGTTGAGTGGAATGGCTTGTCACCGATTCGGAGGCGACATGGAGGAAGGTCAGCCATCCTTGGTATGCTGGGCTGCGCGCGCCACTTGCGGCAGTCTAGACATGTTCGTTGGAAGCGTCGTACCGCCTCTCTTCCTTGTAGGATCCAGTAACGACGTCTGATTTCCGCGAAGACTCTTTCTGCTCCTGCGTGATGTACATCCTCATCGTATTTCTTTATAATCAGCTCTGTGACCTTGTGTCGGCTGTTCAATACGATCGGGTATTTAATGTCATCCGGTAGATTGGGGGCTCTGCGTAGGCGACCACCCACTCTGATGAGGGTGTGAGCGTCGCTCTCGGGGGCCAGGTGAATTAATCTGCTGTCGGATGGGACGGGCTTTCCTCCCTGTAGACAGCCCAATTCATCGGGGAACGAGTCTCTCTGGGCTCGCTGCAGTAGAAGCAATTCTGCTTCCTCGTAGTTAGCTGCTGACATATCAGCGGGGGACTTGCACTCCGGGTGGTACCGCAGGAATGTTCTTTGTTGTGCACTCTCTATGGACGTGCAATCGTTTATGTTAGGGTCGGTGGAGGCTACGGTGCTCAATCCACAGAACACAGACTTCTTAATTTCCACCTCCTCTGGACTTGCTTCCCTCGGGATAGGCATGGGCCACTGTCCTTCCGGGAGTCTTAGGAATGCGGGGCCGTCACTGTAGACATTGCGACGGGTGAGGTCATCCAGGGGCATCCCCCGGGTGATGACGTCAGCTGGGTTCTGTTTTGTATCAACGTAGCGCCACTCTGTTTCTCCGGTTAACTCTTCGGTTAAGTCTTGAATCTCGGTGACTCTGACTCCCACGAAGACTTTGTACTTGCATGAGTCCGATTTGATCCAGGCGAGTACCGTCGTGGAATCTGACCACAGGATTGTTCTAGACACCGGTATGGTGAGCTCACGTTGGATGAGCGTGGCTAGGTGCGCTCCGGCTAGGGCTGCGCAGAGCTCTAGACGTGGGATAGATTGTTGCTTGCGTGGGGCTATTCTCGAGCGGGCGAGGACAAATGCTGTGTAGATCTCTCCCCCTTGGTCTTGGGCCCGCAAGTAGGCTACTGATCCGTATGCGACCTCTGAGGCGTCACTGAAGACGTGTAAGTCCATTTTACATGTCTCTGGCCTCACCGTGGGTGGGAAGTAGCTTCGGCGCATATTAACGCCTGGGAGTGAGTGGAGCTCCATCTCCCACTCTCTCCAGGTGGATATAAGGTGTGCGGGAATGGGGTCGTCCCAGCCCTGGTCCTTGTCCCACAATGCTCGTACAATCATTTTTGCCCTGGTGGTGTACGGTAGAATACATCCTAGCGGGTCATATTGTCGGGCGAGTGTTGTGTACACACTCCGTCTGGTGGTCGGCGCCGTCGCCGGCCTTCCCTGCTCCGTAGTCAGGGGCTTGTGTCTGTAGTGAAGCGAATCTGTTTTGAATCGCCACACCAATCCCAGGGTCATCTCCTGGGCTTCTCCCGGGATTGTAGCCATCCAGGTCTCGCTGCTGGCTGCCTTGTCCTCGGAGGAGAGGCTGCGCAGTACTTGCGGATCGCTGCTGGCCCACTGCCTGAGATCAAAGCCGCCTTTGATCAATGAGGCGCGGAGTTTAATCAGGAGAGCCTCGGCTTCTTCCTGGGTTGAAAGGCTTTGTAGACAGTTGTCTACGTAGAAGCTGTTCTTTACGCTGTGTCGGACCTCTTCGTCCGCTGCTGGGTCCTCTGCTACATGTTTCTGTAGTGCAAATGTCGCACAGCAGGGGCTGCACGTCGTTCCGAAGGGGAGGACTTCCCATTGGTAGATGGCTGGGTGCTCATCTCCTGGCTTCTCTCTCCATAGGAACCGTAACAGGGGCTTGTCCGCCTCTACTAATCTCACCTGCAGGAACATTCCTTTAATGTCCCCGCTGATGGCCACCTTTTCCTGGCGGAAGCGGAGTAGAACGCCGAGTAGGGAGGGGCCGAGTGTGGGACCGGGCAGTAACTCTTTATTCAGATTTTGGGATCCGATCTGGTAGCTGCAGTTAAATACTATGCGGTCTTTACCGTTGTGATGGACCTTGTGGTGGGGCACGTACCACGATTCAGTGGTCTGGTCAGCCTCTTTAATGTCCATCTTTGTGACGTGTCCCGCTGTGATGAGCTTCTCAATCTCAGCGCGGTATACACTCTCTTGGGCGGGGTTCTTGGCTAGGCGCCGCTCCGTGTTCAGCAGGTACCGTTCTATGGCGTCTGTCTTGGCGTGGAAAGTAGGCATTCCTTCTCGCCGCAGGAGTGGCGTGGCGTATCTCAACACGCCGTTGACCGGGACTCTCTTGGTCCCTGTCTCGAGGAGGTGAATGGCGTAAATGTCATCTTTAGAGCGAATGTCTTTCTTTCCATTCTTAAAGGGCATTTGTTCCAAGCTCCATAGCCGCTCTACGTGTTGCAGGAGTGCGGTTTCTCCCTCTGTGACTCGGGAGTGGAGACATCTAGTGGCTGTACTTCGGTTGAGAGATTTGGCGAGCGGGCCTTGGAGAGTCCATCCCAAACGGGTCTCGACTGCTGCAGGACAGCCTCGGGGTCCGGTATGAACCCGGTCTATCGGGACAATGAGGTCTGCATGGTCGGAGCCTATCAACAGGGTCGGCATAGCATTGTCTATGAGCGGGATCGGTAACTTGCGCAGATGTGCATATTTCTCCATCAGCTTGGCGACGGGGTATGTGTACCGCGACAGTCCTATTTCTTGGCTGGTGAAAGCGTCTGCAATCTGGTACCGTCGCTCAGGCTGGCCGCTTGCTGCGATAGAGAATGAGACATTCTCGCCCTTTATCGTCTTCAAATCTCGTCTTATTGTCCGAATTGTCATTTGGGTTTCGCTTCCCCGCAGCCCTAGCTGGGCCGCAGCGGAGGCGAGCAGCAGGGTCTTCTCTGACCCGTCATCGAGGACGGCGTAAGTGTCCAGGACTTTATTCTGGTAGCTTAGTGTCACACGCACTACTTTTAGGAGTACTCGGGCTCCACTGCTGCTGGCGGGATCGATGTACATGACGCTCGCTTTGCGGCTGGATGGTGCAGGTGAAGGGCGCCGTCTGTTACTGTCGTGAAGTATGTCCAGATGGGCTCCATCGCACTTGGTGCACCTTTTCTTTAAGCGGCATTCGGCTGCCATGTGTGAGCGCGCACAGCGAAAACAGCGCTTGTTGGACTTTATCCATTGACCTGCTTCCTCCGCGTTCAGCTTGGGGAAGGAGTCACATTGCGCTAGCCAGTGTTCTTTCTCACAGTAGGGGCACACTATCTTCCACTTCTCCGTTCTGGAGGGGGTACTGTGGCTCCTGCTGCTCGGTACTGACTCCGATTGGTGCATCACAGTCACCGATCTTCTTCCATCATTTAGTCGTCTGGTTCCTTCTCTGGAGCCAGGGGTGCTCCGTCCGATGTATCTAGCCGTAGGCTGCTGACTTCTCTCGCCAGGAAGTCTGCTAGATCGAGGAGGTTCGGTTCGGGGCCATTCGGGTCTCTGTGGTCCCTCTGCCGCCTAAAGCGCTCCTGACGAGCGGGCGGCAGCTTCTCCAGGATCCTTTCCACATTTGAGTTGGCGTAAAGTTCATACTTCCCCTTCTCTCTTTGCGCTCCCAACATCCCTACCAGGGACTGCACTCTGATGGACAGGTCGTCCAGTGCTCGATTGTCTATTGCTGGGGGTAAGCGGTCGATGTGTCGGATCTCCTGGATCACGTAATCCCATATGCGCCCATACCTCTGGTCCAATGCTACCAGCGCTGCTGTGTATGGGGTGGTGGAAGTCGCGTAGGCGAGCGCTATATTATGTGCGCGGGGCACCTTTAAGTGCTGCAGTAGGATGGCGTATTTGTGGCGTTCATCCAATACATCCACCAACATGGTCTCCAGACACATGCGGAGTTCTGTATACTGGGCCCGGTTCTCTTGGGTGAAGTCGGGTACCATAGGCGTGCCAATGTATGACGCTGACTGTGGATACATCGGCGAGCGTTGGGGGAGAGGCCTCCTAGGCGAGTCTCCTCCCGCTCCTTGGTATGGGCTGGTACCGGCAGTGTACCATGGCCCGCTTGTCCAGGTGCTGTTCCTCGGTGCGGGTCGTGCGTCGTGCTCACCCGTGTATAGAGTCGGGGGTCTGTAGCGCAGCTCCGCGGGAGTATAGCCTGGGCTGTACCGGACCTCCTGGTCCGGTAGAGTACTGTGCTGTCTTCGGGCGCGGTTCTCCTCCTCTTCCTCTTCGTCTTCAGTTAGGTCATCCAGTGCTTGTAGTCTCTGGTTTAGCCTCTCCACAGGATATGCTGCTCCTTCCCGGTTGCTAGGTCTCGCTTGGACCGGTGGGGGGAGGTGGTCTGTGGGGGGTATAGACCTCGTCTGTTGGTCAAGTTCAGGGTTGTTTACTCGGCTAGGGGATGCCGCCCTGGAGGTGTGTCTAGACGAGTTCCTGGAGCCTCTGGCGGAGGGAGAGGGTGTTGTCCGTCTGATCAGCTGTTCTATTAGTTGCGACTGCTGTCTGTTGCGCGCTGCGTCCCGTTGAGCACCGGCTCGTTCTCGGGCCACATTCTCTTCCATCTGAATGCGTCTTATTTCTAGATGTATATGCTCTTCTTCGCTCCGCTGCTGGATCTGCAGTCGGTCGCGTTCAGCAGCGGCGTTCAGGCTGATGAGGAAGGCCTGCTGTAGGGTCCTCTCTGCCTCGCTGGGAGAAGGCGGTTGTATAGGGGAGCCTTCCCTCGGGGTACTCCTTGCGGAGCCTTGGAGCTCTATCTCCACGGTGCTCTCCCCGTCTTCTTCCGTGCCGAGTTCTCTCTCGGTAGCGTTGTATTCCTCCCGGGACTCATCTGGGACTACTTCTTCAGTACTGGCGGGGTGTGAAGTCATGTCTGGTTCCCACTGGTCCCCACCGTGAACTTGGTCAGTTACATTAGAGCCCGTAGGGGCCTCTATGGTCGGGGTAGTCTGGGCGTTGGGGTTAGACATACTTTTACTTTCTAGTTTTACCGCGTTTACTGTTAGTAGAAGACTAGGTTGTTGACTGACAGCGTAAGCCTCTAAGTACTGAGGGAGCCGTCGTTCGCGCTGCGGGCGTTGGTTAGGAGGATCGTTTCGTGGAGTGTTCATCATAGGCCATTTCAATATTAATAACACTATATTAATATTACACTAATTACCATCCGGCTCGAAGGACCAATTGTAACTGAGGGGTACAATTCCCTGACTGTATTACTAGATATGATACTTACTACCACTACCTTTGTACTTAATATTCGGCCACCCAGTACACGGCATAAATATATTATCATGAACACTCTCACGTAGATGAAACGGATCCAACACAAATGTACGAATTAGAAACAGGTCTTTATTTCCTACACAGCGATGGTGTGTAGAATAAGCACTTAATCACTTAATTACATTTATGAATTGAAATAGTATGCACTTTTATGGCAAGGAGTATTCGTCGGTATATCAATAGATAATGTCCAATTTCTGAAGGCGCAGGTGGTAAATATACGACCTGGAATAGTTAAGGAATAACAGCAATGATACTTTAATGATTATAGGCTGGATACACTAGAGGGGGTTAATCCGGTCGCTTGTAAGCCGACAGGAGTAGGAGGGGGGGGGGGGGGTAGAATCCAGCTGCCTCGTCCGGCCAAGGGTATCCCAGGTGAACCCACTGTAGTGCCGTTCAATGCGCCGGCGATCCTTGGACCACAGATGAAAGCAGGTGGACTCTTTGTGGGCCGGCTCTCTCCGGTCCACGGGGGAGAGATGTGGAGAGACCTCGTCTTGCAGAGCGTCTCCTCACCTTGCGTCCTCTCCAGGGGGGGGGGTTCCAACACACGGTAGTGTCGGGGGTCTTTATCCATAGAATAATCAAAGTATCCAAAGCATAATCCGTGCCTGGGAAGGCGGGCTGTCGTCGGTAGAATAATCCGGTATACAAGTCCACTCGCTCGTCGGCTCTGGGGCTCCTCGGGTGCAGCTTCACATAGGGTCAACCACCCTGGGTAAGCAGCTAGTTCTCTGCCCGAAACGATGGGGTACTGACTACGGTAGTATTCTCACCGCACGAAGCACTATATATTAACAGACTATTATTAGCTTAATAGACTACGTCCAACTCGACGATATAGTGCCAAATATGACTATTCAAATATTAATATACACGATGTCTCAATACCGATGGTAGGCCGAACTTGGCCTTACTCCCACACGTGGCATCGCGGGGAGGCTTTACGTCTGTGACTCTATTGGAGGGTAAGAAACTGGACTGAAAAGAAAGTCCTACTTTAGTAGCGCAGTATATATACGCACTATGAACAAATAGTCCCATTAGTGGTGCGGTAGCCAAATTCCTACGCGGAACTAGGACTTGTTCGTACATGTCGAGCGGTACGTTTGAACTGGGTCTGAGGGGTATGGCAGCCTGGCACCAAGGTCTCGACCAATAGTAGAATGGAGACTATTATGGGATGTTCAGTAGGCTAGAATGGATATTCAATGCATATTGTACAAGGAATATACAAGGGATATCAGGGAATATTAGAGAATATACAAATACAATTAAATATATATATATAAATAAATATATATATTCGGTTTAATCTGGCCCTTCACAACAGTCATCATGTACTCATCCCTTCTCATCTTTTTCGTATGTCACTTGTTTTGTGGTGGTTTTTCAAGCGAAATACTATTACAAAATATGTGTCACTCTGTTGTGTACTGGTGCCTGTATTATAACTGTGACGCCATTACAGTCAAAAGAAGCACAAGAGAATGTGACGTTATATAAAACCGAACAATATAGTCCATATTTAACTTTAAAACATATGAAATAAAACATAAAAAAATATATGTATAAAACCTCTTAAATTAAGCATCACTCCCAAAAGAGGGCCATTTTTGCAAAGCTTAGCTTTATACTTTATACTTATAGCACATGCATGAGCCTGGTCTCTCTTGAAAGGTAACATTCTGAAGTTAATAAAGCAAAAAAGAAGAATCACTGAGTGCTAATGAAATAGAGTAACAGAGGTTTGAACACGCTGAAGTAAAGTGGTTTAGTGGTTGTCAGATTCCTGTTTATTAAATTCCAGCGTAGAGGTATGAGGTGGAAAACACTGCGGTTCCATAGCCTGGAGTCTTATGTAGTAGAGGTCCAAATTTCATAAAAATCCATACAAAAATGTGTGCTTGAGAAAGGATTTTGTAAAGTGTGTACCGGTAAAAATACAGCGTGATTATCCAAGATGGCTGTCCACTTCAATTCATTCTGGCGCTTGAGTCACAACAACGGACTTCTTCGTCAACTTTCGCCACCTTCCCGCCCCCTCACACGCTCGGCTGCCGTCTCTTTCGGAGCGGACGCTCGTTGGCTACAATGGTGATCAATCATTTTCGCCATCAGTGGTGATTGGTCAGTTCTAGACCGTTCAGAACCGGAAGTGGTCATGTGACGGAGCGGTCTGTCAAATGACGCTCGCCGGGTATATATCGTCATGTAACTCGAGACCCGAAGCATGCAATTGGTTGAGTGTGGTGGCGATCGAAAGGCGGCAAATTAAACTTTCGAACAGTGTATTGGATGATCCTCGAAAAAAAAGACAGCCCTGACTCGGTAGAGGAGAGTCAACTTTATTTACAAAGCACGTTTATTAAAAAGCACAGAGTTGAACGAGGACTTGGAGGTGGTGTGTAAGCCAAGGGCTCCAGATATCTGAGATATAGGAGGGAGCCAGTTTGTTCAGAGCTTTGAAAGCCAACAGCAGGACCTTGAAATCAATTCTATATGGAACTGGAAGCCAGTGAAGAGAGGCCGAAACAGGGGAGATATGGTTCCTCTTTGTGGAACCAGTCAGAAGCCTGGCCGCTGCGTTTAGGACCAGCTGCAGGCGGCACATGGATGACTAGCTGATCCCAGTATACAGTGCATTACAGTAGTCAAGCCCAGATGAAGTAAAGCATGGATGACTTTTTCTAGATCACTGAGTGAAAGGTGTTTTTTTTTTTTTTTTTTTTTTTTTTTACAAATTTAGTCGACAAATTATCTTATTACACAAGAAAACAGGACTATGTTACTATAGGCCTATTCAGAATCAACCTTTGTGAAGGTCTAGTTTGTACAAGAAAGGTTAAGAACCGTTGATCCATAGCAGAAACAGCTAGTCTATGTTTTAGTTGTCTGTTTGGAGTCAACATAAGGAGTCTAGAGGTATCCTTCCACAAGTAAAATTAGTTCTCAGTAGTCTTCAGAATCGGATGTCTGTCGCATACTACATTTGAATTCTTCTCCATGTGGAGTTTTAAGTCCCTTCTCTGAATCATATTAACTAAAGAACTAAAGTATTAACCTCTTCACCAAGGCTTTTCCCCATCAGTTAGTTTAGATTAGGTCCATTATCCCTTACCTGCCCTCATCCCTTTTCCCCCTACTTCCCTAGCCCTATTTTTTGTCTTGATTGTGAAGCGACCTTGGGTTCTATCATGAAAGGCGCTATAGAAATTCGATCTATTATTATTAAAGCTCTAAGGCTGTGAGAGATATTGTACCTGAACGTGACACTGGGCAGGTAGGTAGGTACAGTATGGAATTATTGTGGGGAAACCGGTCACTTGGGGTGAGATTTCATACCACAACCATATAGCAAAACTATAGGATTCCTGGAGGGAGGCTTGTCGAACCCAGAAATACATGTAGTTAGAAGAAGGCGCAGTTGATTTGTCAGGACGGCTGTGTTTATCACAAGCACGTCTTTATAATCTCAGCGCTCTGGCCACAAGTCAATACATTCTGAAAAAAACATCAAAAGCGTACAAGTTCTGGCCTCGGGTTACAGCAATAACAGCCTGACAGGAACCATGTGTGTCGCTGAGTCAGAGGAGCCTCTAGGCACTCGCCTCACACTACTCCCTGCACTTCCTGTTTGACGGGGGGCAGAGCTCAAGGTTGCACACGCTGGTGGGGGAAGGAGAAGGGGGCGGAGATATAACAGGGGGGAGAACGCTCCCCCTTATTCCCCTGCTCCTATGGCTGCTGCTCGGCTCAGAGAGAGAGAGAGAGAGAGAGAGAGAGAGAGAGCGAGAGAGGCAGACAGAGAGAGAGAGAGAGAGAGAGAGAGAGAGAGAGAGAGGCAGACACAGAGAGAGAGATAGAAAGAGAGAGGCAGACACAGAGAGAGAGAGAGAGAGAGAGAGAGGAGAGAGAGAGAGAGAGAGAGAGAGAGAGAGAGGCAGACACAGAGAGAGTCAGACACAGAGAGAGAGAGAGCGAGAGAGAGAGAGAGAGAGAGAGAGAGAGAGAGAGAGAGAGAGGCAGACACAGAGAGAGGCAGACACAGAGAGAGAGAGAGAGAGAGAGAGAGCGAGAGAGAGTAGAGCACATGGCTGGCTGATTTTGAAAGCAGCCTCCAATCGCACAGGATTACAGTGTCATTGGGACAAAGGAAGTGTGCGCCTGCGCGTTCCGCCCCCCCCCCCCCCCCCCTCTCCCCTGTCAGGTGCACCGGCAACAAGGAAGCGCGGTGTGCGTACGGCCTGGGGGTCCCGTGTGTGTGAGGGGAAGAGGAGGAGGAGGGGGAAGGGAATGTATAAACACCACCACAGTTTGCCCGGCTGATGTAACCGAAACAGCAGTCTGGTCACCATGGAGTGAACAACGGTTGAGAAAGAAGGGAGAGGAAGTGGACGGGCTCTGCCTGACGTTACTCTGAACGAGGTAAGATGATCACTACGTTGTGGTCCTCTGGGACCGTGGGTCTCTTTGACTACAGGGGGAGTTAAAGTAAAGGTTACTGGGTCACCAGGCTGCTACACGGTGCCGCATGTCCCGTGCCGGGTCACCGGTTATTACACAAGTGATGGTGGAGGGGAAGGAGAGCGAGGCAGGTGCGGGAATCTGGAACAGTTTGGACCGGAACGTTTTTAATGACGTTAATAATAGTCACAGTCAGCAATTTTATTATTATTAATATAATAACCACATGTTCCTGTTCCAGAATAATGACTGAGCAGGAAAGTGTAACGCGGTGGAGCGTAAAGGATTGTCGAGCAGAACGACACTGAACGGCAAGATGAGATATAACCATAGTATAACCATAATATAACCATAGTATAACCATAGTATAACCATAGTATAACCATAGTATAACCATAATATAACCATAGTATAACCATAGTATTACCATAGTATAACCATAGTATTACCATAGTATAACCATAATATAACCATAGTATAACCATAGTATTACCATAGTATAACCATAGTATTACCATAGTATAACCATAGTATTACCATAATATAACCATAATATAACCATAGTATTACCATAGTATAACCATAATATAACCATAATATAACCATAGTATAACCATAGTATAACCATAGTATAAGCATAATATAACCATAATATAACCATAGTATAACAATAATATAACCATAGTATAAGCATAATATAACCATAATATAACCATAGTATAAGCATAATATAACCATGGTATAACCATAAGCATAATATAACCATAATATAACTATAATATAACCATAATATAACCATAGTATAACCATAGTATAACCATAATATAACCATAGTATAACCATAGTATAACAACTGAAACTATAATACATCCACGTTAACTACATTGTCTTTGAGAATTTGACCTAAATGGTAAATGGCTGCTTTTTTATATAGCGCTTTTATCCAAATCGCTTTACAATTTGTTACTCACATTTGACCCATTCACTCACACATTCACTCACACATTCACTCACACATTCACTCACACATTCACTCACACATTCACTCACACATTCACTCACACATTCACTCACACGTTCACTCACACATTCACTCACCCATTCACTCACACAGTCACTCACACATTCACTCACACATTCACTCACACATTCACTCACACATTCACTCACACATTCACTCACACATTCACTCACACAGTCACTCACACATTCACTCACACATTCACTCACACAGTCACTCACACATTCACTCACACATTCACTCACACATTCACTCACACATTCACTCACACATTCACTCACACATTCACTCACACATTCACTCACACATTCACTCACCCATTCACTCACACAGTCACTCACACATTCACTCACACGTTCACTCACACATTCACTCACACGTTCACTCACTCACACATTCACTCACACATTCACTCACACATTCACTCACACATTCACTCACCCATTCACTCACACAGTCACTCACACATTCACTCACACGTTCACTCACACATTCACTCACACGTTCACTCACTCACACATTCACTCACACATTCACTCACACAGTCACTCACACATTCACTCACACATTCACTCACACATTCACTCACACATTCACTCACACATTCACTCACCCATTCACTCACACAGTCACTCACACATTCACTCACACAGTCACTCACACATTCACTCACACATTCACTCACACAGTCACTCACCCATTCACTCACACATTCACTCACACATTCACTCACACATTCACTCACACATTCACTCACACAGTCACTCACACAGTCACTCACACATTCACTCACACACTCACTCACACATTCACTCACACATTCACTCACACATTCACTCACACAGTCACTCACACATTCACTCACACATTCACTCACACATTCACTCACACACTCACTCACACAGTCACTCACACATTCACTCACACATTCACTCACACGTTCACTCACACATTCACTCACACAGTCACTCACACGTTCACTCACAGACGCCACGGCGGAGGCAACCATGCCAGGTGCCAACCTGCTCATCGGGAGCAATAGGGAGGTGTAGTCTGACGTCACTGGTTGTTCCACCCGTAGAGGGATTCATCATTGGGAAAATGGATTATCGGCTATTGTAACAATTCTGCCGCATGGAAATTGAAAAGCTTTCCATTTTTGCACAAAATGAGTTCCCTTCTATCACTAACATTATTGTTTAAGCATTTTTGGTTGAAATTAAATTTGGCGGTTTTTTTTATGATTAATTGCGAATATTTTCATGTTGAGCTATAGATTGTGGATGAATAAGCACAGAAAGGTACACCGTGCAAATGTTAACGATTTATTTGTTTTACACGAGACGATTTAGAAATGGGCCATGGGGAAATACATTGCGTTGGACAGAGGGTGGAACACGAAAAACGGCAAGTAACCACTACACCTCCCTATTAGGGGTTAAGTGTCTTGCTCAAGGACACATCGAGACGACTGCTCTACCTCCCGAGGCACTGTCGCCTACCTTGATAGATTTATGAATTAATACTTTTTTTTTTAAACTTTGGCCATTCCGCTGGCTCTTTTTTGCGTTTATCGCATTTACTCTGGTCAAGGATGACCGACAGAAACAGGCTGAAGGGGTACAGATGGGGGGGAAGACACTCTGGGAAAGGCACGGCTGCAGTCCGGGATTCGAACTCGCTAAACCCCAGATCCGTGACGAGCACGGTTGTCCCCGGCGCCGAAATAGCGCTCGAGGTACGCGGTGAGCTACTGGAGCTCCCCTATGAATTAATACTTTTAATGTTATATATTAATGTATTAATTGTATTAGTGTATTGTAGGACACGTTCACAAAACATTTATAATAATCCATAATACACCATTTCCATTGTATTAAACCAGCTTCCAGTTATGCTGGTCAGACATCATCATTTTTATTGAACATACTGTACATACCACACCTGTACTGGTCCTCTCCTCCTCATGCTTTCTCTAAATAATTCACAACCCTGAATGTCTCTTTCTCAAACAGTCATTGTGAGTCGTCAGTATTTACCTACTAATCTACCTAAGTCTTTATATTATACTAAACAACAGATAACATCCAATAGAGAGGCTGAGACAGAACAACATTCTTTATTTCCCTGAGGTCACATGTTGGGCAAATGCCACTTTATTCTTCCAAAGCAGCATCCCTGCCTGTCACAGTAGAAAGTGACAATAATATACCGACTCTAATCATTTCATTCAATCTTTATTTCAACTCAAAGATTCTTTGAGGGCAAGCCCTCATATTAACACAATGGCCGCAAACAACGAGTCAACTCGTTATATAGCCCGCTAATCGAATTCTGCCAACAACGAGTATACTCGTTATTGGATCGTTATTTATTTTATTAGCTATTTCCATTCATAATTCATCCTGCTGTGCTGTGGAAATGTGTGGCACTCGCAACGGTCCGATACCGCCGCCTAACGCCTTGCGGCCGCTATTTTTATGCATGCATGATGAAACATAATACCGATAATCTAGCGTTGATTTCAGATTGATTGTTGATCCAAGCGAGGAATGGCAACGTGTTTAGTGAATTGCACTAAAGCGCTGTTTAGCAGCGTTTCCCGGGATTACACAGAACTGCCCTAAAACTATACTCATATTCATCACGGTATAAAACGGGAATGTATTGATGAAAAAAGTATCCGTTTTTTGCAACTTGACCGGAAGAAACTCAATGACAATCGACTATGTCATTAGATCCATAGCTATAATATTTAATATAGTTTCAGCACTACAAACACCGGCATGTACCCCCATTACATTATTACATTATCATTACAGCGCTGGCACAAACGGCCATACGCCCACAGCGACCTCCGGCGGTCAATGAGTTAAATGACGGTGAGCATAGTACATAATAAATACAATAAATATACAAAATAATGCAAAAACATAACAGAGTGAATGAATCTGAGCACAAAGTCATCTTTTTGTGCCCCACCCTGATGGAATTGGGGAAGTGGGAATATGGATCTCTGTGTGTGTGTGTTTGAGTATATTTCTGTGTGTTTGTTTGACAACAACAACAACAACATGGGTCTCTATTTTAAAAACAGTGTTCTACTGTGTGAAATGTCAGGTACCCTCTGCCAGATAGAGTATTCGTGTTAGTATGGGGGGGTAGGGGGTGAGTAGTGAAAGGGAAGGTCACACTGAGCCTCATGGTCACACGGCCGATGCTTGTCAGCTATGATGACCCACGTGACGGACCTCCCGTCACAGACCGGCCCGTACGGCTGTCAGAGGGAGGAGTGTTGATGTCGTATGAATTCAACCTCTGACACTGGGAATACATTCCATGAGATCCATAGACAGGGCCGCCTGGGAGAAATGCGAGACCCTGTGCGAGATTTAAACGCGAGCCCCCCCCCCCCCCCTGATAAGCTTAGGCTTCTTCCTACAACTTTTCGAACAGTGATATGTATAAAAAAAATATAAATGTTATCATGTTCGAAATAAAGATGAATTCATTCATTCATTCATTCAACTTGTTTGTTGCCAGGATGGGTCTCGAGAAACCAGGTGCAAATTGGAACTGGTTCAGAATCTGGTTACGTTTAGAGGAGTGGTTTCTCTCCCATTAATCAGTTATCAATCCTGGACTATTTGAATGACACAATAAGTTATCAAAACAACACCAAGTAAATTTTTTGTATGCATCATAATTATTAAACCACTGGATTCAGTCTATCATTCTGCCTTCAGATGTATTACTGTTGACAGATATGATTGCACCACTGTGTCCTTTATGAAAAGGTTGGATGACCTTCTCTGTTTGAAAGGCGTAACTATCTTTGGTATTTCGTTTATCTTTAAAGCCCTTACCGGTACACCTCCCTCTTACACACATTACATCATCACAACACTGATGGAATAGAAGAATCTTGGAACTTATTCTACATGATCAAATGACCGGTTGGTTCTTAGGGTTCCGCGAGTTTGCTCTGAACTAGATGCTTCCAACACCTGGAACGCCTTTGCTCATTGTTTATTTAAATTTATTGTGCCTATGTGTATGAAATTGCTGATAAACTGTGTCTTTGTTTTGTAAGCGTGTTGTCGCTGTAAATGAGCGTAACCTTAGTGTCTTACGAGTCAAATGAAATATATTAAGTTAGTCTTTTTTTTTTTATCTTTTCCCCCCCTCCTTTTTCCTCAGATTTTTCTCCCATCCCAATGTTAGTCATTATGCCAATTCCCAATCCCCTTCCTGGTCGCTGCGCACTTACCCCCCACAGTCGGTCTGGGAGAGTGGAGGCTATCACGTGCTTCCTCCGACACACGTCCAGCCAATCACCGCTTCTTTTCACCTGGCAGCGCGGACTCTCACTGAGAGGGTGTAACGTGTGGAAGGATCACACTACCGCCCTTAGATCCTATCCGCGCTGAGCAGGCGCCCCGACCGAACTGTAGGAGTCGCTGTTTACAACGACCCGGACCCACCCTGCCAGCTTCTCCCACCCTCTAATACTGCCAATTGTATTAGTGTGAACGGCCAGCCAAGCTGGTGACAACGCCGGAGCTGTGAGCTGGATTCGAACAGGCGAATCCAGCGCCTCCGGTGTTGGTGACGAACGCAATCTCCGCTACGCCACCTGACCGCCCCATATTAAGTTAGTCTTAATGGGCATCACCTTCCTGTCGCTCAGTGTTAGATGCAGTATTGTGACACGGTGATGCAGTGGTTACTTACTGCTCTGTCGCCTCACAGCAACCAGCTCCTGGGTCAGACCCCGACGAGGGGCCGCTCTGTGTGGAGCTCGTGTGTTCTCCCCGTGTCATGCTGCCGCTCTGTGTGGAGCTCGTGTGTTCTCCCCGTGTCATGCTGCCGCTCTGTGTGGAGGTGGTGTGTTCTCCCCGTGTCATGCTGCCGCTCTGTGTGGAGGTGGTGTGTTCTCCCCGTGTCATGCTGCCGCTCTGTGTGGAGGTCGTGTGTTCTCCCCGTGTCATGCTGCCGCTCTGTGTGGAGGTCGTGTGTTCTCCCCGTGTCATGCTGCCGCTCTGTGTGGAGCTCGTGTGTTCTCCCCGTGTCATGCTGCCGCTCTGTGTGGAGCTGGTGTGTTCTCCCCGTGTCATGCTGCCGCTCTGTGTGGAGCTCGTGTGTTCTCCCTGTGTCATGCTGCCGCTCTGTGTGGAGGTGGTGTGTTCTCCCTGTGTCATGCTGCCGCTCTGTGTGGAGCTGGTGTGTTCTCCCTGTGTCATGCTGCCGCTCTGTGTGGAGGTGGTGTGTTCTCCCTGTGTCATGCTGCCGCTCTGTGTGGAGCTGGTGTGTTCTCCCTGTGTCATGCTGCCGCTCTGTGTGGAGGTGGTGTGTTCTCCCCGTGTCATGCTGCCGCTCTGTGTGGAGGTGGTGTGTTCTCCCCGTGTCATGCTGCCGCTCTGTGTGGAGGTGGTGTGTTCTCCCCGTGTCATGCTGCCGCTCTGTGTGGAGCTCGTGTGTTCTCCCCGTGTCATGCTGCCGCTCTGTGTGGAGGTGGTGTGTTCTCCCCGTGTCATGCTGCCGCTCTGTGTGGAGGTGGTGTGTTCTCCCCGTGTCATGCTGCCGCTCTGTGTGGAGGTGGTGTGTTCTCCCCGTGTCATGCTGCCGCTCTGTGTGGAGGTGGTGTGTTCTCCCCGTGTCATGCTGCCGCTCTGTGTGGAGGTCGTGTGTTCTCCCCGTGTCATGCTGCCGCTCTGTGTGGAGGTGGTGTGTTCTCCCCGTGTCATGCTGCCGCTCTGTGTGGAGCTCGTGTGTTCTCCCCGTGTCATGCTGCCGCTCTGTGTGGAGGTGGTGTGTTCTCCCCGTGTCATGCTGCCGCTCTGTGTGGAGGTGGTGTGTTCTCCCCGTGTCATGCTGCCGCTCTGTGTGGAGCTGGTGTGTTCTCCCCGTGTCATGCTGCCGCTCTGTGTGGAGCTGGTGTGTTCTCCCTGTGTCATGCTGCCGCTCTGTGTGGAGGTGGTGTGTTCTCCCTGTGTCATGCTGCCGCTCTGTGTGGAGGTGGTGTGTTCTCCCCGTGTCATGCTGCCGCTCTGTGTGGAGGTGGTGTGTTCTCCCCGTGTCATGCTGCCGCTCTGTGTGGAGCTGGTGTGTTCTCCCCGTGTCATGCTGCCGCTCTGTGTGGAGCTGGTGTGTTCTCCCCGTGTCATGCTGCCGCTCTGTGTGGAGCTGGTGTGTTCTCCCCGTGTCATGCTGCCGGTGCCCTTGACCCAAGGTACACTTAACAACTGGAGTTGGTCCCTGGACCGTGGCTGCAAGCTGCTCCTATTTTAAGTGGTCAAATGCAGAGGACATATTTCCCCATGGGGATTAGTATAACTTAAGTATAGTATAGTATAGTATAGTATAGTATAGGGCTGACCCCTATTAGTCGAATAGTCGATTAATCGGTCGAAAGGAGCCGTAGTCGACTGCCAACCTCTTAGTCGAATGCAAAAAATATATATAGTAATAATAATTATAATTTTTTTTTAGTGCTGTCAGGCGATTAAAAAAATTAATCTAATTAATTACAGGATTTGTAATTAATTAATCTAATTAATCGCATTTTAATCGCATTACCATTTTATGCCTCATATTCTATATTCTATAATCATATTTCAAATTGCATGTGTCCGGATGGCAGAATTCAGTACTGTATCTACAAAACCTTCTGTTTAATCATCTTCCATCTATTAATTTGCTTAGATTTTTCAGGTCTGGTCAATTTGAGCATGGTGTTATTCACAGTCAAAGATAAAAAAAAATTTATTGATATTCTCATTTGGTTCATTACAATTTACTCAAAATAAAATGTTCATTCAATCAATCACCGCGCAGATTGATTGATTGAATGAAAATGTTATTAACAGATTGCAGAATGGGTACAATACAGTACGGCTCAATACACACAATTGTTAAGGGCATGCAGACCAGAGAAAGACTTTCGTCTTGTTTACATCAGGGTCCCCCATTTTCAATTCATAATGAATTGTAAGTAAGGGTGCAACTTGCACCGTGCAGTCCATTCTTTGTGGATCTAGCCCACAGTATTTCTGACACTGGGAATACATTCCCTGAGATTCATAGATGTCCCTAGAATCAGATACCAAGAACATGCAAATGGACCATATTAAAAAAAAATCTGTAAATGTGTATTCTACATGCTTATGGAATGAATGAGATACAAAAATAAATTATTATTAAAAAAAAAAGAAAAAAAAAAGTAATTAATTTTGAGTTAATTTTCATAACGCGATTATTTGCTGTGTAATTAATTAATCTAATTAAAGCTATAAACTGACAGCCCTAATTTTTTTATAATCTTTTTATTTAATTTTTTTTTTATCATTCTTTCCAAAAGAAAAGAGGCCTAGAAGCGTGGCTAACACTAATGGCACGCATACCAGAGGCTAACTGCCTAAGAAAACAGGCACAGAGGCACTGAAAGAGGATTTCACCGTCTAATGAACACACTAGACTAGACAAATATCAAGATGTATCCATCAGTGGACCAATTGCATGCTTTTGCACAGAGGACAAGAAGCCTTCAGTCGACTCCTTCAGACATTAAGCACCCCCCACAGCCCAAATGGAATGATACAGAAATAAATAAAAGAAAAATAATTTCATAGTCGACTATCGGCAAATTTTGGCGACTACAAGTCGACTATACAAATCCTTAGTCGGGGACAGCCCTAGTAGTAAGTAAAGGGTCAGTTCACCCAAAATAAAAATAAAAAACATAATCCCACATTAACTAACCCGTCGACCAATAATAATGTTAAAGCAAACTTCAAAGTTGACACGTTGGCACAGGTGGCATCCTTTAAATCACATGGAGATGCGTGGCAGCGTGGGATAACATGTTATTTTGCCCACTTGGAATCCATATGGCTGTTCTGGAAGGGGTCTCACTGCACCACCCCTGATGATCATTTAATTGTGACATATATATATATTTTTGTATTTCAGATTGTGTAAATCCAAGGTTCCTGCTACTCTCCTCTCGTACCGTCGCCATGGCGCTGCTGACCCACGTGTTGGCGTGTCTGTTTGGCATGGGCTCCTGGGTGGCCATCAACGGGATGTGGGTGGAGCTCCCCCTGGTGGTCCCGGAGCTCCCCGAGGGCTGGTACCTGCCCTCCTACCTCACGGTCCTCATCCAGATGGCCAACGTGGGGCCCCTCTTCGTCACCCTCATGCACCGCTTCCGCCCGGGCACCCTGGACGAGCGGCCGGTCATCTACTTCATCGTGGTCCTGGGCACAGTGGCCACCTTCCTCCTGGCTTTCTTCTGGAGACACCGGGTGGAGGTGGCGGGCGCCGCCCACAGCGTGCCCCTCCTGGCGCTCAGCTTCCTGCTGTCCGTGGTGGACTGCACCTCCTCGGTCACCTTCCTGCCCTTCATGATGCGGCTGCGCCCCGAGTACCTCACCACCTACTTTGCGGGAGAAGGGCTGAGCGGCCTGGTGCCCGCGCTGGCGGCTCTGATCCAAGGGGTCGGGGTGGTCCACTGTCGCAACGCCACCACCACCGCGCCGGGCAACGGGACGTTCGACAACTCCACCACCGCGGCCGGCGGGGACGAGCTCCAGGCCGTCTACCAGCCGGCCAACTTCTCCGCCCAGGTGTTCTTCCTCTTCCTGAGCGCCATGATGGTGGTGTGCCTGCTGGCCTTCGTCCTGCTCAACCACCACCCGTCCGTGGCGTGCCAGCGGAGGAGCGACCTGTACTTCAGCGGAGACCTGGTGCCGGAGAAGAGAGAGCAGGGACTGTCTCTGCACAACAGCCAGACCCCGGAGCAGAAGCCCATGCTCGGCCCCTCGGACGCCTCTCGGCGTGAGCGGAAGAGCTCCTTCGGGACGGGGACGTACAGCGGGCCGGAGGTGGTGTTCATCTTCGTGGTGCTGGCCTGGGTCAACGCCTTGACCAACGCGGTGCTGCCGTCGGTCCAGTCCTACTCCTGCTTGCCGTACGGGAACCAGGCCTACCATCTGGCGGCCACCATGGCGGCTGTGGCCAACCCAGTGGCCTGCTGCATCGCCATGTTCATGCCAATACGGTGAGAGCACGGACTGACCCCTGATGTACCACGACTAGGGATGACCGATATTATCGGCCGATATTGGCATTCAAATGTGATATCGGAAAATATCGGTATCGGTTTCCAATTATTTTTATTTTTTTTCACATTTCTATAACGTTTATTTACCCAGGCAAACAAGTAAGAACAAATTCTGATTTTATTTATTGTCAAAAGTATGCATAATGTTGTGTTAATTACACAACAAGAGATATGTAATGTTAATTACCTGAAATTATTCCGTTTTGGGGGGGGGGGGGGGGGGGGGGGACCCTGTATATATCGGTATCGGTTGATATCGGTATCAGAAATTAAGAGTTGGACAATATCGGTATATCGGCATCGGTAAAAAAGCCAATATCGAGCATCCCTAACGACGACTATTACTTTCGGACATAAATGGTATGAGGTTTTAATTAATTGAATTTGTTACACTGTGCTCACTGTTAGATTAAAGGGTTTCTCAATGGGGCCAGTACCACCGCCCTGAGTGCAGACGTGTTGAAGATGCTCAAAGGGTGCTATTTAAAAAGAATAACAATTGTATCATTGCTTTAATATCAGGACAACAACTTGACTGGAACCAGTCAAATCCTACTTCAGAAAGAGGCTAAGTGTCACTTTTTAGCAAAGCTTATTTTTTGTCATGTTTAATTTATACACACTGGGTAGGAAAAAGTGAAATGAGTAAAAATCCATGAAAATATATTTGATTGGGTCCCATTGTTAGAAGCCTTCATTTGACACACAACACTGCACATGTTTAATTGACCCAACAAACTTAAAGGGGAACTATTTTACTATTTCTTTCACTATTTGGGCACTTTTACACAATTCCTGTGAGTCTATGGAACACCTCTGTAATTTTTCTTTAATTCATTGTTTTGTATTTCTAATCAAGTACTCAAAAACAGCATTTTTCTACCTCAAGATCTTAAGCCGTTTTGAGGCTGGGCTCCTAAACCACTGTGTGGCCTGGTGCCAACTGCCACATTATTATGCAGCTGAGAAACCTCTGACATCACAGATATGCACATTTTCAGATGACTCAGTTCAGTGAGGGTGAATATTGTGAGAGGAGAATTGGAAGAATGCGCCAATATGAGAATTAGAGACATCCTATTAATATAAGTCCATATAGCTAGGAAACAATGCTAAACACTGAAAAAGGCCATTTAAGATAGTTCCCCTTTAACCTAATAGAAACATTAATGGTTGAGAATTTCATAGATACCCATCATAAAAAGAAAATAATCATAATTGAGAGACGTAAATGATATTCCCATAGGTATAGGAGGTAGGTGGTTGAGGGGGGGGGGGGGGGGGGGGGGGGCGTTATGGAACATGGACGTCAGATAGGGCAACGTTGAACCAAAAAAGGTTGAGAACCAGTGCAACGACAACAACACAGAACGTTGAACAGAACGTTGAACCAAAAAAGGTTGAGAACCAGTGCAACGACAACAACACAGAACTGCCATACACCTCAACTGTTTCATATTATTGCACAGCAAGTGTTCCCTCAAACTCCTGTACGCTGTGCTGCCAGTCACTTTTACGCCTTGTATCTTTGTCTCCAGGTCTCTGACGTTCATGGGTCTGTTGTCCCTCGCCGGGACAGGCGTTGGGGCTTACATCATGGCCATGGCGGCGCTGAGCCCGTGTCCTCTGCTGGTGCACAGCACCTCAGGAACATCACTCATAGTAAGACCTTACTCTTACTCATACTATATTATTCAGATTTAAATATTTTATTCTTTATTGCTTATATTCATTGTAACGTATAATATAACCGCACCTTTGTTTACACTGTTTATCTTTTCTCACATTTGTAGATTCAGATTACATTTGATTGCCTCTTGTATTTCTACTATTACCCTGCCCATAGCTGTGCCTCCCCTCCCCCATGCTGCTATGACACCCAAATTTCCCCAAGGGGATCAATAAAGGAATATCTTACATTATCCTATCTTACGTCTTTCTCTTCCGTATCTAATGGATGTCCCTTTATTGTCAACCCCACACTAACAATGTCCTCTGGCACAGGTGATGGCGTGGATCCTGTTGGTCTTGATCCTGTCGTACGTGAAGGTGATCATCGGTGTGATTCTGCGTGACGAGGGCCACAGCGCCCTCGTGTGGTGTGGAGCTGTGGTGCAGCTGGGCTCCATGCTCGGGGCCATGTCCATGTTTCCTCTGGTCAGCGTCTATGGACTGTTTACGTCGGGGGATCCCTGTAACACCCGGTGCCCGGAGTAGAGGGCACACACAGCCGAGCACGACACAACACATAAACACAAAAGGCACTGATTTTGTTTAGAAGCACTGGATTCAGATAGTTCACAAGTCAACTGTTTTGATATAGGTGTGAGCAGCGAGGTCTCGGGCTGCTGTATTGTATTGTATTGTATTACAACAACACTCACTGGTTTTATGTTTTATCTGTGTTTGTGTCCGACTGACTGAGGCACTGAGCACTAGAGGAGGCTGGGCTGGTCCTGGTCCTGGGCTGGGTCCTGGGTCCTGGTCCTGGTCCTGGGCTGGGCTGGTCCCTACGTGATCCCTGTGGCAGAGAAGCACAAGACCAGACCCTAAGGGTCCCAAAGACCACGAAGAAGAGTCTTTTTTTATTGCTGAGCTTGTTACAATTCCTTCTCAATTATTAAGAGATTATGTAAAAGCCGTCTTTTTACTTGAAAAATGATCAAGTACAGTGTTATGAAAGTAAGGCTGAGGTACTGTCTCCCCTCCTCACTCACTCCCGTACTTGTTCTCCGTTACTCGTGGTTTTATGTTTCCTGTGTATTCCTATTGTCCTCCGTTTCCCTCTGGTTCTAGGTTTCTTTGTTTTCTTTGTTTCTCTTTTGCCTATTGTCAGCGACTTTGGGTCTTTGAAAAGCGCTATACAAAATAAATGAATTATTATTATTATTATTATTAAGGCTGAAGTAGGCAACTTTGGAGAAATTAGCAAGAGTGAGTTGACCTGGCTGGCAGAACCAGAGTGAGCCTTTCACTTTTCAAGCCCATTCAAAATGTTTCCCACACACTCTCAAAGAGACACTAGCAGCTTTAAGCTGAATAAAACAAATATATATATATATATATATATATATATATATATCAAAACATATTTCCCCGCCTCTGATCGGCAGGTCAGCCATCTGATTGGCCAAAAATAGGGATGCTCAATATTGGCTTTTTTACCGATACGATATACCGATATTGTCCAACTCTTAATTTCCGATACCGATATCAACCGATACCGATATATGCAGGGTTTCCTCCCCAAAAAACGGAATAATTTCAGGTAATTAACATTACATATCTCTTGTTGTGGAATTAACACAACATTATGCATACTTTTGACAATAAATAAAATCTGAATTTGTTCTTACTTGCTTCCCTGGGTAAACAAAGGTTATAGAAATGTAATTCTTTTAAAAAAAAATAATAATAATTTTTTTTTTAAACCGATATTTTCCGATATCACATTTTAATGCCAATATCGGACATCCCAAAAACAACAGCTCCCTGCATCAATAACCAATAATCAGATACGTTTGGCCCCACCAAGTGGTGTTCCCGGAGTCGGAAGACTACCAAACCACCATTGCATTCCTCATAAAAAAAATACACACAATGTGCAAAACCACCTGCCAATCAGAGGCTGGGAAATACTTTTTTATTATAATTTTGTTTTAATTCAGCTTAAAGCTGCTGGCGCCTCTGTGGAAAACCTTTGTTGCGTTTTGCTCTATTTCTGTTCTCTGAAGTTGCCTACTGCAGCTTTAAGTGATTCTGCTTGTATGAGGTGCGGTGTTACTGTTGGCTTTAAAATGTGCCTTAATTTGAGACACTGTAGTACAAAGGTACTTTAAATGTGTTTAGTTTACAGGTCAAGTTGTATAGTAACCATAAGTCTGTTTTTTTTTTTTTTTTTTTACAATGTTTTCAAACCTAATTGAAGTTTGTATATTTGAGTGCTGCTCACATGGAAGACAGCGGAAGGGTTTCACACTCTGGATGAAAGAGCCACTTCACCAAAAAACAGTGCTGATTTATTTTGCACATAATCTGTCACACATCTAAAAACTCTAAACAGTTTTGCACACATTAATTTAGTTTGACAGTTATTGAGAGTAAATGAGTTTGAACATGTCCACCAGTGATGACATCGGGGACATTGAATCCTTGTGTTATGTTAAATAATTTAATTAATTAATTAATAATTAATAATTTAATTTAAAGGTATTGCTATTTGTTCATCTACATCTTTTCATGGAGCTGTAATTATTACAGCTCCATGAAAAGATGTAGATGAACAAATAGCAGTAGCTTGTCTTATAGGGACTGCTAATGTATAATCTTTTCATAGAGCTGTAATTAACACAACACAAGAGACATCACTGGTGGCCATATTCAAATTAATTTACTCTCAATAACTGTCAAACTAAATGAATGAGTGCAAAACTGTTTTTGGATGCATGTTATGTGAGATTATGTGTAAAATAAATCAGCATTGTTTTTTGGTGAAGTGCACCTTTAATGTTACAACTGCAGAACCGTACATGGGCTGTCGGAGACATTTCAAACGGAGTTATGTGGTTCTTCACTGCAAGGGTTCACCTTTTTTTTATTGAGTTACATGCTCTGTGTAAGGTACTGCAGTGACTCTGCACTGTTGTTATGCTCAACGTATTCCTAAATAAAATGTATTATTAAGCTGTTTTTGTGTTATTACTTGGTGTTTGGACAAATATGACTCTTAAGGGTTCAGAGCAGCTTTCTCAACCTCTGGGTTGGGACCCCCTGTGGGTCCACTGGTGTGAACATGGGGCCCAGAGATATCCTAATTAAACTAAATAAATACAATAAATTACTTTAATATTAGATTATAGGTTCACATGTATTGTCATTGTACAGCACAAGGGCAGTACAACTAAGATACAGTAAGTTGGCAATTAACCAGAGTGCAAATATATAGTCATGATCTCGCTTAAAATATGTAAATAAAATACTTATTGACCACAGGAAAAAGGTACTTCTTTTTTTTATCCACTTTTTCTCCTACTTTTTCTATTTTTCTCCCATCCCAATTTCGCCTCGCCAATTCTCCCTTCAATTCTCCCCTCCCCTGTCTCGAACGTTGCTAGGCCATGCCTCCCACTGGTCGGCTGCAATGTGGACGAAGCCTTGCATCACGTGTCCCCTCCGGTACACGAGGAGGCAGCCGTCGCATCTTTTCACCTGCACAGCGCGATCTCTCAGTGGCGAGGAGTAACGCGTGGGAGGCTCACGCTGCCCCCGTTGCTTCCTGATTCTGCTGTACAGGCGCACCAACCGACCTGTAGGAGTCGCTGTCCACAACGTCCGATCCCCACCCACCAGCTTTCCCACCCTCTAACACTGCCAATTGTGTTAGTATGAACGACCAGCCAAGCCGGTAGCAACGCCGAGAGCTGGGCTCGAACCCAACGTATCCTGCGTTAGTGGCGAGTGCCTTGCCCACTGCGCCACTTAGCCGCCCGAAAAAGGTAAATTTTGTATAATATATCTATGTATTTACGGAAATCTACAATGTGTACATATTCCAAATAAGAAATATATTGTCGTATTTACATATTATTTACAAATAAGTACATATATTACATATTCCAAAACACTTTTTAAGTTTGAGTTCCCCTACCGGGGAACAAACCCAAGACACTCACATGGGAGGCAAATGCCTTTACCTCAAGACTACTGAGACACTTTTCTCATAGCCTCGCCCAAACTGTAACCCTAATCTTAACCAGACTGTTACCTAAACTAACCATAACTTTAACCCTAACCTAACCTCTTTTTTGTTTTAGTTTTTGACCATTTGCAAAGCTTAGTTTTATACTTTATACTTATAGCACATGAGTCTGGTCTCTTTTGAAAGGTAACATTCTGAAGTTAATAAATACACTTTGAGTGCTAATGAAATAGAGTAACAGAGGTTTAAACACACTGAAGTAAAAGTTGTGTCACATTTCTGTTTAGTGGAGATGCCTGTTTTTAAGAGAGGTAGGAGCTGGAAAACACTGCGGTTCCATAGCCTGAAGTCTTATGTAGTACAGGTCCAAATGTGATCAAAATCCCACGAAGATTTGTGTTTACAAAGGTTTTTGTAATGTGTGTGTACCGGTAAGAAAGGCAGCGTGATTATCCAAAATGGCCGTCCACTTCCATTCATTCAGACGCTTGAGTCAGGACAAACGACTTCTTCGTCACCTTCCTTCCTTCCCGCACTCTCACCCGTCTGGGGTCGTTTCCAGAGCAGACGCTACTTCATTGGCTACAATGGTGGTCAATCATTTTTGCCATCAGCGGTGATTGGTCAGTTCAGGACTGTTTAGAGTCGGATGTGGTCACCTGACGGTCTGTCAAATTCAAATGACGCTCGCCGGATATATCGTCTTGTAACTCGAGACGCGACGCACGCAATTGGTTGAGTGTGGTGGCGATTGAAAGGCGGCAAATTAAACTTTCGAATGGTAATTACATGTCGGATGATTGGCGAAAAATGCAGCCCGGAGCCGGTAGACGAGCACAAAGTGCCGCAAGTGCGCAAGAGTGTGTGGCGGCCTGCCGTCGGGCCGTTCCGATGCTTAATAGTATTGATTTGTATGAGGGGGGTTGGGTGGCTTAGTCTGTAAACACTGTTTGTTTTGGACTTTTCGCCAATACAAAATGTACATATATTACTTATACAATAAGTCAATATTTTACTTATGTCTATAACATAACGTACATGATGTACCTTTTTTCCTGTGGTCGATGTAACAGTAAAGTGCATTTACAATGTACACAGGATTATATGCTATTAGCTATGAATATATGCTAAACTGCTGTAAGTAGAGTAAAATGATGTACATTGATATCACATACTGGCCAGTGGTATATGGAATATATACAATACATATACAGTACAGATTTATATACAGGTAAGTGAACAGGGATATACGCAGATTGTAGATAAATATATACAGTTTACAGTACTGTATATATACAGTATAATTGAATTATTGTACATGGCTATAATACAGGTAATATGTAAACAATAATATATGGGTAGACTACAGGATGAGGAGTTGTTATTACAGTGCAAGGCAGTTATAGACAGTGAAGGCAGTAGACAGTATAACTTGAGTATAGTCAACAGAGTTCAGAGTTTGTATAGTATGGGCAACAGAGCCTAGAGTATAGTTCAAGTTTGCTTTTATTTGTCACGCACAGTGGTTAGCACTGCTGCCTCACAGCAAGAAGGTCCTGGGTTCACAGTGGTTAGCACTGCTGCCTCACAGCAAGAAGGTCCTGGGTTCACAGTGGTTAGCACTGCTGCCTCACAGCAAGAAGGTCCTGGTTCACAGTGGTTAGCACTGCTGCCTCACAGCAAGAAGGTCCTGGGTTCACAGTGGTCAGCACTGCTGCCTCACAGCAAGAAGGTCCTGGGTTCACAGTGGTTAGCACTGCTGCCTCACAGCAACACGGTCCTGGGTTCACAGTGGTTAGCACTGCTGCCTCACAGCAAGAAGGTCCTGGGTTCACAGTGGTTAGCACTGCTGCCTCACAGCAAGAAGGTCCTGGGTTCACAGTGGTTAGCACTGCTGCCTCACAGCAAGAAGGTCCTGGGTTCACAGTGGTTAGCACTGCTGCCTCACAGCAAGAAGGTCCTGGGTTCACAGTGGTTAGCACTGCTGCCTCACAGCAAGAAGGTCCTGGGTTCACAGTGGTTAGCACTGCTACCTCACAGCAAGAAGGTCCTGGGTTCACAGTGGTTAGCACTGCTTCGAACCCCATCAGGGGGGCCTTTCTAAGTGTAGTTTGCATGTTCTCCCTGTGTCCGTGTGGGTTTCCTCCAGGTACTCTGGTTTCCTCCATAAAGACATGCATCATGGGAGGCAGGGACTACAGATGGAAACTAGCTCATTAGCTAATTCTGGCACATTTACATTGATGTGTAAACTGAAGATGTTGATTAATGTGCACTGTCCCTGGGTAAAAGATAAATACTTAACTGACTAGTATAAAGTACATGTACATTACAGTGAAATGTTTGGTTCTGTATGAGCCCCCTATAGCGTCATACAGTAAAAAATAAAAAAGTAAGTAAAAGAGGAATGAAGTACCAACACTACAAATATACAATATACAAATAAAGTCCAACCTACGTACAATGAAAGTACAATGAAGTAGAAATGCAGGCAATAAGGTACAAAAATGCAGAAAAAATATGCTAAAGTGAGTGTGTTTTGATGGATGGTTTGATGTTACATACAGTCATTGAGCATCCTGATGGCCTGGGGATAGAAGCTTCTTCTGAGTCTCTCTGTGCTGGCCATGAGACTCCGGTAGCACTTGCCTGACTGCAGCAGTGCAAAGAGGCAGTTGTTTGGGTGGCTGGAGTCTTTTACTATTCCCTTAGCCTTGTCGCTGCAACGCTTGGTGTAAATGTCCTGGAGAGTGGGAAGCCCACCTCCAATTGTGCGTTCGGCGGTGCTATTCCCAAACCAGGATGTGATCTATTTACAGATATGATTTGAGCAATTTCTCTTTCAGTGACTTTTTGAAGGTGGAGATGGATTTTGACTCTCGTCGAGCTCGTTCCAGATGTGCGGGTCCCTGCATGCTATACTTATGCACATTTGAGATTTCTCCTCTTGCCAAAGATAAGATGCTTATTCCTTGTGTTGTGGATGTGCTGTGGACGGCGGACAAGCTCAGACAGTCTGTGATTCATGTTATACACAACTTGATACATCATTGAAGCATTTTGGTGGACATTAAAATCAGCAAGCCTCAGGAGACCAAAGCGATGGAATAGAGGACGTGTGGGCGTATTAAACCTGGACCAGTTTCTTTTGCAAACATTCAAGTTTCTTGAGATGGCTGGGGTAAGTGTTGCACCATATGACAGTAATTAATGAGGGGTTCAAACTAAGTTTTATAGAGAGTGAGAAGGGCAGGTAAAGGAAGAAAATAATGTATTTGGAAGAATAAACCAACATATTTGGACAGTTTTGTTAATAGATATTTAATGTGGCATTTGAAATTGAGCGACTCATCAATGAGGACCCTCAGGAATTCTGTGGACACCACTCTTGACAACTCCTTAATACAGATATGATCAGTACACATAACTTTTTTATTAGAGTGAAATACATTAAAGTTTGTCTTGCTGAGATTAAGCGATAATTAGTTACACTTAAACAAGGTATCCACTTTTTGCAATTCAGCATTGAGTAGATCTTGATGCTCAAGTAAATTGTTATGGGACAAAAACTAATTTGGATCATCAGCAAATATTACTTTATGCAGTATTTCAGAATAATCAACTAAATCATTAACCTGTTCCACCCGTGTGTTTTAAAATCAAACGTATTCAAGTATTAACATCACTGACATGTCATAAAAGCCTGTAGAATGTATATGATCATCAATACGTTAGTTTAGCAATAGGTTAAAAGTGCCATTAGATAGTTTTACCTTCTCGATTTGCTGAAGTCTATTCCAAGACGGCGACCATTTTGAAAATTTTGAACCATGGGAATTGTAGTTTTTTGCGGCCATTTTGTCGAGGGCATGCATAGCTGTGGATCAGCGTTGGAATTATTCAAAGTTCAGCGTTCTGAATGAATTATGTCAATTGATTGATTGATTGATTGAAAACTTTATTAACAGATTGCAGAATGGGTACAATACAGTACTGCTCAATACACACAATTGTTAAGGGGATGCAGACCAGAGAAAGACTTTCGTCTTGTTTACATCAGGGTCCCCCATTTTCAATTCATCATAACATATATGACACACATCAGGCTGCTAAACGAACAATAATCACTATGCAACAACCATCAAATGCACACAGCACACACACCCACACGCACACACTCACTCAAACAAACAACACACTGCAGCACCCACTCTCCACACTTTAGATCACACAAACACACTTACACTTTATATTTATTGATAAAGGATTTGCACTACAACTCGTACACCTACTGTGAATTGTACCTAAATTGCACCTCGTCCCATTTCTCCATTTCTGCCTTGCACTATATAGTATTGTATATTAGTACACTGCACAGTATTGTATATTGTATGGTAACTACGTCTATTCTGCATCGGACATTGTACATATGTCTAAACTGAACACTGTGACCTCATTTTTTTTACTTCTAATTTTACTATGTTATTTTATTTCATACTTATCTTGTCTTGCACAGTCTCTGGAGCGCAACAGTAAGACGCATTTTGTATAAAAGTATTCTGTACTTCTGTATGACAACTATTAAAGAAACTTGAAACTTGAAACTTGAAACACACGACATACAGATAGTCAGTACTGCTACATCTATACATTTATGACATACCAGATTTGCAAATACAGTACTGTTTGTGATACAAAAAGAGTCCAGAAAAGGGAGTATATACATTTGATGTAAAAACTGTACATTGGAGGAGGTTGGGTGGGGTTGGGTGGGGGGGGGGGGGGTGGGTAGGAGGGGTTGGGGGGGGGGGGGACACTGTACAACTGTACAAGCAAAACTGTACATTGGAATATTGACAACCATACTAGGTAATTTACTGTACATTGGAGGGGGTTGGGTTAGGACATTTACAGGGGCCAGTTTCGAATTGCAGTCTCCCGTAGGTGTTCTTTGAGAGTGTTTTTGAAAGTGGGTAGTGATTCACATTCCTTTACAGCTTTGGGTAGGGCGTTCCACATTGATGTGGCATAATTGCGAAACGTGTTTAGTCCCTTGTTTGAGCCGAATCTGGGTTTAACATGATTTGTGGAGCTCCCTCTGGTGTTGTGATCGTGGTATTCACTGACCTTTGGGAAGTATTTTGACATGTACATGGGTACCTTGGTCGTGTAGTGTATCTTGTAGACCAGGCCAATTGCAAGTTGCTGTACTCTGTCGTCTACTCTAAGCCATCCTACTACTACTATTATTACTATTACTACTACTACTACTACTACTACTACTACTACTACTACTACTACTACTACTACTACTACTACTACTACTACTACTACTACTACTACTACTACTACTACTACTACTACTACTACTATTACTACTACTACTACTACTACTACTACTACTACTACTACTACTACTACTACTACTACTGCTACCGGTATGACTGTGTATGAACGAATAATGGACTCTGTGAAGCGCTCTGAGTCAAAGCAACAGTCTGTCAGAGAAGAGCGCTATATAAATCCAATCCATTATTATTATTCCTACTACTACTACTACTACTACTACTACTACTACTACTACTACTACTACTACTACTACTACTACTACTACTACTACTACTACTACTACTACTACTACTACTACTGCTACTACTACTACTACTACTACTACTACTACTACTACTACTACTACTACTACTACTACTACTACTACCACTACTACTACTACTACTACTACTACTACTACTACTACTACTATACTACTACTACTACTACTACTACTACTACTACTACTACTACTACTACTACTACTACTACTACTACTACTACTA
Organism: Notolepis coatsorum; assembly: GCF_963971535.1. NCBI lineage: Eukaryota > Metazoa > Chordata > Actinopteri > Aulopiformes > Paralepididae > Notolepis > Notolepis coatsorum. The sequence goes on along the minus strand of NC_140183.1, from coordinate 1,083,095 downwards.
CTACTACTACTACTACTACTACTACTACTACTACTACTACTACCACTACTACTACTACACTACTACTACTAGTACTACTACTACTAGTACTACTACTAGTACTACTACTACTACTACTACTACTACTACTACTACTACTACTACTACTACTACTACTACTACTACTACTACTACTACTACACTACTACTACTAGTACTACTACTACTAGTACTACTACTACTACTACCACTACTATTATTATACCACCACCACCACCGCTGCTTCTACTGCTACTGCTATTGGTAGGCCTACTGCTACGGCTGTACGGGGTGTAATGGAGGATACACCCACCTAAACTCAGTTTATCCACCTTTATAAAACTGATATCAATCTATATCAAAAGCTTATTGATCTGAGTTAATCAGCATAAATGCTTCACAATAATTCAATCCTGTACTAGTTATCTGTTACTGTGACTATTGAATGGACATGGTTTACTTTACTCATCAATACTAAACAAAATGGCCCCCCTAAGAACCACCAGGGTAAAAAATCGCGCTGAGCCATGGATGCACACTGAAATACTGACCGCTATGAAAGCCAGAGACAAAAAATGCTCTGAGTTTCGTAAAAGTCAGTCAAAGCTTACCAAAAGCACGAGCAGTGAACTCCAAGACCACGTGACTGAACTCAAACTAGAAAGAAACAGACTAAGAAATGACGTAAACTCCATGATCAAAACTGCTAAAAAAAATTTCATCAATGACAAAACCGAGGAAAACAAAAATAAACCACGTGAACTTTGGAAATTACTCAACAATCAACTAGGCTGCAGTAAAAAACTCAAAACCAGGTTCTCAAACATAAACATAAAGACGGACAACACGCTCATCACAGACAAGCTGGATGTAGCCAATTACTTAAACACTTTCTTCACAAACATAGCCACAACACTGGTAAACAAACTACCCTCCCACTCAGGGCAGTATGGGGTAGAACACATAGTAGCATACTACATGAACCTAGGCGTCCACAAAGACGACTTCAAACTGGAAATAGTAACTACAGATGAGGTACTCAAAAAACTGAGCGCCCTCCAACCAAACAAGGCCACTGGCCATGACAACATCCCCTCCAAATTCCTCAGAGACTCAGCAGCAGCCATCACCCCAGTCATCACACACATAATAAACCTCTCCATAAAACAGGGACACGTCCCCAAGGACTTCAAAATTGCGAGAGTAACACCCCTGCACAAAAAGGGCAGCAAATTAGACCCGGGTAACTACCGCCCTGTTTCTATCCTTACATCCATCTCGAAAGTCATGGAAAAAATAGTATACGAACAGATCGAAAAGTACCTCGCGGAAAAAAATCTAATCTACGAATTCCAATCTGGCTTCAGAACATCCCACTCCACTGACACATGCCTTCTCTACTTGAACGACCACATCAAACAAGAGGTGGACGCGGGCAAATACTGCGGCATGGTCATGCTGGACCTACAAAAGGCCTTCGACACTGTCAATCACACCATTCTGATTGACAAGCTAAAAGCAATTGGTTTTGATAGTTTATCAGTGAGCTGGATACAATCCTACCTGGAGGGGAGGGAACAGATGGAAGTAAACGGTACCCTATCCCCCCCCCTCACAGTGAGCTGTGGTGTTCCACAAGGAAGCATACTAGGACCGCTACTATTCCTAATTTATGCAAATGACATGTCGTCAGCTTGTGACTGCAACTTGTTCCTGTTTGCGGACGACTCAGCCCTGCTGGTCTCTGACAAGAACAAGTTACAGGTTGAAAAAGCCCTCAGCTCGGAACTAGGCAAAATCTGCATATGGCTCGCCGACAACAAACTATCATTACACATGGGCAAAACAGAGTCCATTCTCTTCGGCTCAAATAACAAACTCAGCAAGACCGACGGCTTCTCGGTTACAGTGGGTGACAATATTATCACAAGGAAAGATGAAATTACCTACCTGGGTTCCATCCTAGAGGCTAATCTTTCCTGTGACAAAATGGCATCCAATGTAATAAAAAAAGTCAACCAACGAACGCGATTCTTGTACCGGATCTCCTCTCTGGTAAACAAGAATACCCTGAAGACTCTAGCAGGAGCACTCATTCAAGGGTACTACGACTATGCTTGCACCTCATGGTACCAAAGCACCTCAAAGGCACTAAAAAACAAATTACAAACATCTCAAAACAAGCTAGTCAGACTACTACTTGACCTGACTCCTAGAACCCACCTCACCCCTGCCCACTTTGACAACCTAGGATGGCTTAGAGTAGACGACAGAGTACAGCAACTTGCAATGGGCCTGGTCTACAAGATACACTACGCGACTTCCGGTTAAGCTGCAATATGTAGCGCACGCAATTGGTTATAGCTCCGCTCCCGTTATCGTTAATTTCGTTTAAAAACCTTATTTGGACAGTACCAAAAGAGACTAGACCACATCGTATGTATTGATAAGACCTTCTACTAACTATATCAAAAGACAACATGGTTAGGGATAGGGAAAAGACGGGAAAGAAACAAGAAACGGCAAAGCTAACGGCGCAGATTGAAACTCGGTCAAAGACAATGACAGGCGACGCTGTGGCAGATCCGTTGGTGAGCCCCGGCGCGGGGAATATAGAGGAGAATACACAGGGACCAAGGACAACTGGCCCCGAGATGGAGACAACAGATGACAACATAGCAGGAACATCAGAAAAAAGTACCGTGAAGGAAAAAGCAGGCGATTTTGAGAAGATAATAGCACAATCATCCATCGGATCCCTCACTGCTCCAACAACATCAACTGACACAAGCAGTTCAGTTGCACAGCCCGACTTCAACTCTCTGACTACCCTGATAAAAGAACAGATGATCGCTTTCAAAGCACACGTAGAAGAACAGTTGGTCGCACACGCTGAACACATCGATACTAAATTCGAAGAGGTTATGAGAGCAGTCACTTTGCTGTCCGTGCGAATCACGACAGTGGAGATTTCGGTGACAGAAAACACAAAAGCAGTCAAGGCGAACGAAGGTATCATGACAGTGATGGGAGAAGAGATGGAAAAAGTTAAAGATGAATACCGGAGGGAAATAAAATTGCTTAAAAACGAAGTGATGGAGAGGCAACTAGAAACCCATCGTTACCACAGGCGGAATAACATCCGCATTGTGGGGCTTGATGAATCAGTGAACTGCGATGACATCAACTTTCCAAACGAGTTATCAACGATTTTGAATAACTCCGATCCAAACAAAGTGCCAGAAGTGGAACAAGTTTACAGAATTGGTTCCCAGGGGCAAAATATCAACGGGCCGAGAGTCATCATTGTCACTCTACGGAAAACTACAACAAGGGATGAAATCATCAAATATGCTCGCAACCAACGTGGGATGCTGAAGTATGGTGATAAACCAATATTTATCTACGAAGATTTGAGCAGAGAGGCCATCATCCGACGTCAACCATACAAAGTTGTGATGCAAAAGCTGTACACAGCCGGCCACAAGCCAAGGCTAGCATATCCGGCGCTGTTATCATTCTTGGACAATAACGGCCGCAGGTCAGGTCCATTTACACCCTTTGATGCTGAGGATTTCCTGATTCAAAATGCAGCAAATAACCCAAAGCATGACGGAAATGCCGGAATCAGTTAAGCCTCTCTCTAAATATATACCAGTGTAGGAATGACTTTATTGTGTTCATCAATGAGGTCATTCCACCAGTGTTGGAATAACATTGCTGTGTTCATCAAAGTAGCAAACGATATGCAAGTCGTCTATAACAATGTTTACTGTGTATAATACGATTCATAATACATTATAATTTCAGTCTCTGGTCTCTGAGGGGACAAATAAATATCAATACAAAAAGATCTATCTGGAATATTCTGGGTTTATCGCTCAAATGCCCTGGGTCTCTTAGATCATTCTGGAATGTAAAATAGTCTAGGCACTAGTATATTCTACAACCTTCTAGAATATAAGGCACCATGACAACGAAGTAAAATAGTCTAGGCACTAGTATATTCTACAACCTTCTAGAATATAAGGCACCATGACAACGAAGCATACAACTCTAACAATAACATTCGGTGTGCATACACATAGCATATATAAATTAAATGAAGTGCAATCAGCCCTTAATAATACTTTAAAATTATCCACACATAAACGTATGGGCACAGCAAGGTTATTCTAACAATTTAAGTAATCACTCCATTAAAGGCACATTGAAGCGCTAAAAGGCGCTGCTTTTCTATCTTATCTAATCAGTTAAATCGGTTCTAGTGGCTTCTCCACGTTGATAATTATTTATCTCTTATTCCTTATCTATATCTTTCCATTGATTTTTATTTTATTAAATTTTTTCTTCTCATCACCCTATATTTTTTAAATATAATTTAACTTACATTGTTCTTTTCCAATGTTCTTCACATTAAGGTGTCAATATTACTATATATTTTTTAAATATATTGTAACTTACATTATTCTTTTCCAATGTTCTTCACATTAAGTGTCAATACTGATCTACAATCTTTTCCTTTTTTTTCCCTCACACGTTGGTGGAGGGTTCAAAGGAATATGTCGATAAAGGTTTATTCTCTTTTTATTTTATTTTTTATTTTTATCTTTAGGTTATTTATCACAATACTTCATTACAGTAAGGGAAGGTGCAAGACCAAAAGCGACATTCTATTGCAATAGAATGGAAATGTTAGATCCTATGGCAATGAGCATAGGAAAATTAGGATTACAATGCTCAGGTTGGGCAATCCGGTGGACCATGGGAGAAAGTCAATCGCGGAGGATGTGTTCTTGGAACACAGGCATGTTCGACTTTCTGGGAGAGGGGAAAATAGGGGATTTTTATTTGTATATATATATGTTTTTAAGCTCAGCTCTCAACGGGACCTCATTAATTGGATGTGCATCTATTGTAGCTTCATACTCCAGAAACATTACCAAAAACTACACGAAAACATGCATAGACTATGGCTAGTTTGAATATAATGGTATGGAACACCGGTGGGATAAACAAACAACACAAGCGCAAAAGCGTGCTTACACTGATGAAAAAAGAACATGTGGACGTGGCACTATTAAGCGAAACGCACATTTTAGAGGGAGACATAAATACGTTAGCGGATAACATATACCATAATATTGGTCACTCTTCTTTTGCTACGAGAACTAGAGGGGTAGCCATAGTCGTCAGACGCAAATTAAATATCGAATTGAAAGGGGTATGGTCGGATGCTGAGGGGCGCATAACTATAGCTAGGATTATACACAATAACAGGAAAATTGCATTGGCAGCGGTATATGCCCCGAATTTGTACGAAGTGGGTTTCTTCACTTCACTAACAGGAGAAATGTTAAACCATCCCGAGTACTCATACATAATAGGTGCGGATTTTAATGCCATTTGGAACCCAAGGATGGACAAAACTTACCTTTCCTTCTCCAGCGAACAAAAGAATTCATCTAAAGCATTAAAAGATTGGTCGAAATCAACAGGAGTAACTGATTTATGGCGTTCACTTAACCCCATGACCCGCAAGTACTCCTGTCGTTCGGCGAGACACAACACACTATCCAGAATTGATTACGTCTTTGCATCCCCGAGAATATTTGATAAATACGAAGTGGAAATGACACCCAATGCGCTATCAGATCACTGCTACTTAATCCTGAAAGCAACATTTGGTACATTATCTACCCGGGCCCCAAGATGGCGTTTTAATTCGATGCTGCTTAACAACAAGGAATTCATTACACAAATTAAAGAAGCTCTCACAGTATTCCTACAGGTTAATGCTAACTCGGTGCAAGATCCCAGAATATTATGGATGTCGGTAAAGAGTATGATCAAGGATTTCTCGGATAGATTTACCTCCATATTGCGCAAAAATCAAAACACAAAACTGTCTGAAATGGAAACGCTTTACTCAACGCTTTTTAATTCTTTAAAATACAACAACTCTACTAGACTAGATAACCAAGTTAACATTCTAAAGACCGAGATCAAAGCAATGTACAGACAAAAATCGGAATTGCAAATACGCAGCACTAGACAACAGCAGTACTTCCAAGGTTCTAAACCTAGTCACCTATTAGCCATGCGACTAAGAATTAATGCAAAATTTGCAGATATAACTGCCATTAGGAAACAACAAGCTCTAGTAACAGAACCCAAAATAATAAACGATACATTCAAAGAATTCTACTCCGATTTATATAACTCAGAAACGACCTTTGATCAAGACAAATTAGACACATATCTTAATCAAATTACTCTCCCTAAACTTACAGATGAAGACGCTAAACAGTTAGAAGTACCGATCACATTAGAAGAACTCAAGAAGGCCATATCCGGAATGAAAAACGGCAAAGCTCCGGGAATTGACGGTATCCCATCAGAAATGTACATTTCTTGCTGGGACATATTTGGACCCTTATTACTAAATATGATCTTATACTCAGTCAAAGAGGGAAGCTTCATCGAACACCAAAATACCGCACTCATTTCAGTTCTTCACAAAAAAGACAAAGACCCCACTGAATGCGGTAGTTACCGTCCTTTAAGCCTCCTCGGAACCGATGTCAAACTGTACTCTAAGATATTAGCCATCAGATTGCAAAAGCATATGACGTCTTTAGTTCATACGGACCAAACAGGCTTCATAAAAGGTCGCCTGATCAATGATAACATAAGGCGAATACTGCACGTACTAGATACAGACAAAGAGGACATCACACCTAAGGCGATACTATCCCTGGATGCTATGAAAGCATTTGACAGGTTGGAATGGTCGTTTCTATGGGCAGTATTGGAAAGGATGGGGTTAGGAAAAGGTTTCATTGATATGATTAAAGTACTATACAAGGACCCATCGGCCATGATTACAACAGGCACAATCATCTCCAAAATCTTTCCGGTATCACGCTCTGCCAGACAGGGTTGCCCTCTTAGTCCCGGACTATTCAATTTATCATTAGAGCCTTTAGCACAATATATAAGACAATCCCAATCCATAGAACCAATCGTAATCAAGGGCACACAACAAAAAATTTGTTTATATGCGGACGACGTAATATTGTTCATGCAAAACCCCAACACCACATTGCCTCATCTGCTCAAGTTGATTGAGAACTTTGGTGATTTATCGGGATTTAAGATAAATTGGCCGAAGTCGGCTTTCCTTCCACTTAACACCCCTGCAAAAAAAGATATAACCCTCCCAGGTGCGATACCGATGGTAAAACATTTCAGATGCTTGGGAGTGGAAATATTCCCCACCATAAGACAAACGGTGAAGCACAATTACACAAAAATACAGAACAAAATCAAGGACGACCTGGACAGGTGGGCAAAACTTAAAAACTCAGTACAGGCAAGGGTATCAATAGTTAAGATGGATGTATTACCAAGAATCAATTTCTTCAGCTCAATGCTTCCGTTACCTCCTCCAGAGGGCTACTGGAAAAGATTACAAACCTCCACATACAAATTTATTTGGAATAACAAACCACCTCGCATAAAAAGATCCACCGCACAGAGAAGTAAAGCAGACGGTGGCATGGCAGTCCCAGATTTTTTACAATATTTTAATGCCTTCACATTAAGACCATTGAAGAAGATATGGTTTGACCCCGAGGCTTTGGTATCTTGGAGAGAATTAGAAGAAAACATAGTAGCCCCACAGAGATTGAAAGACATAGCATACACTAAACTTTCAATCAAGCATTGTGAGCGAGAATTTGGCCCAATAATAACCCATGCAATCAGGACATGGCGGGAAACTCAAAGGAAATTTCCTAACAATCAAGTATGGCATAATCACACTCCCATATTCAATAACAATGCTCTCTTAATGGGAAAACGACCTATAAGATTCCCTGTATGGGAAGAAAGAGGCATACACTCATTAGGGGATATTTTTAATAACAAGGGCCTCTGTAGTTATGTCGAAATATGCATAAAGTTTAACCTCACCGAGTCCACATGGCTTTTTTACATACAGTTAAAACTTTGTATGAGATCTCACGGTGTTCCATTACACATACCAATTGAACACCACAGATACCACAAATTTTTCTATGACAGAAATACATTGGGAGGTTTTGTATCAGGTTTTTATTCACAATTACTAACGTCCTCGTACGAAACCCTTCAACTAGACAATGTCTGGAGGAGGGATATACCAGACCTGGAAAATGACTTTGATTGGCAAGGAGCCTGGGCAAATGTCCGACTTACATCAAGGAACCCGGATCATCAACAAATCAATCTGAACTATATTCACAGGACATACTTGACTCCTATAAGGCTGTGCAAAATGGGGCTTATACAAAACTCCAAATGCTCCCAATGTACAAATGGGGACGAAGGAACATTTATGCACATGTATTGGGACTGCCCACCAGTTAAGGCATTCTGGGAAGATGTGTCCCAACAATTATCAATACTCGTATTTTGGAATATACCTGTACACCCC
>NC_140183.1:1065186-1074398 GCF_963971535.1 Notolepis coatsorum | reverse complement strand
GGCACAGTCAACACATTTAATGCATTAATATATGTGTTGTGTTCGCCAATCTCCCAGGAGCCGCGGTGATGTCTTCTCCTGTCAACCTCCACCCCCAGAGGACTGCCTGGGTTTTCTACAAACATCCCAGGGGTGGTGTGGGGGAGGGCAGGGGAGGGGAGGGGAGGGGAGGGGAGGGGAGGGGAGGGGAGGGGAGGGGAGGTCCCGGCTCTAACCTGCATGCTGTTATTTCAACAATGGGGAGGTTTTTAAATCGGTTACCGCCAGGGTTTTGCCCAAAACTATGGAAGCGATACACAAGTCGTACTCTGCATACAATTTTCAGCCCGTGTTCATGACCGAGGCATCAATGCATTCTTCTGTTATTGTAATGAGATTGTACAGCGCATGCATATCTAATGTAGTCCGTTTGTAGGATTATTGTATGTATCGAGTGTGCTGAGCGTTAAAGATACAAGGAGGATACCTATGCTTTATACCTGTATGTGGCGCCGGGCGATGTGCTCGGTATCCGTCCCGTGTTTGGTGGTATGTGGTTCTTACAGCGCATGTTGCTCTGTGATTTGATGTGTTGTTTTGTGGTACGGCTGTCGTGGGTTGCTTTTTGATTCAAAGGGCTATGACATTTCTTTTGTCCCAGGCGCCGCGGCAGGGAACGGCCTTTGGATTGAGTTCAAATGTATATGTAGGGGTTTCTGATTTGTGTATATTGTTGATGACGGGGGTGGTGAGGGTCTATGCCTTTGCTGTGCAATGGGTATTTGGTGAGCCTCTCCCAGCCCTACCTGGTTTGGACGCAGCTATGAGCATTGAAATAGTGTCTTGATCTAGCACAGAATAGACGAGCCAGTCATGCTGTTGGTTTTATGATAAACAATGACTTCATAACTTACCTGCTAATGATAACGTTAACTAAATAATAAAGACACTTTCGCCGCCATGACTGCGTATCGAACCCACCTTGTTGAGCATCTGCAACGACATAAACACACGGAGATGAGCAATGATTGTTTCTGAATCGTTAACCGTATGAGAAACGGGTAAATATTTACGAAATCTAAGTGATTTTCCGACCTCGGGGTTGATCTCCATCGAGTTGGTTAGAACTAGAGCTGGGTGAAGCTGCAGGGCAGCGCTGCTGGCTGTTAGAACTAGAGCTAGGTGAAGCTGCAGGGCAGCGCTGCTGGCTGTTAGAACTAGAGCTGGGTGAAGCTGCAGTGCTGTTAGAACTAGAGCTGGGTGAAGCTGCAGGGCAGCGCTGCTGGCTGTTAGAACTAGAGCTGGGTGAAGCTGCTGGCTGTTAGAACTAGAGCTGGGTGAAGCTGCAGTGCTGTTAGAACTAGAGCTGGGTGAAGCTGCAGTGCTGTTAGAACTAGAGCTGGGTGAAGCTGCAGTGCTGTTAGAACTAGAGCTGGGTGAAGCTGCAGTGCTGTTAGAACTAGAGCTGGGTGAAGCTGCAGTGCTGCTGGCTGTTAGAACTAGAGCTGGGTGAAGCTGCAGTGCTGCTGGCTGTTAGAACTAGAGCTGGGTGAAGCTGCAGTGCTGCTGGCTGTTAGAACTAGAGCTGGGTGAAGCTGCAGTGCTGCTGGCTGTTAGAACTAGAGCTGGGTGAAGCTGCAGGGCTGCTGGCTGTTAGAACTAGAGCTGGGTGAAGCTGCAGTGCTGCTGGCTGTTAGAACTAGAGCTGGGTGAAGCTGCAGTGCTGCTGGCTGTTAGAACTAGAGCTGGGTGAAGCTGCAGTGCTGCTGGCTGTTAGAACTAGAGCTGGGTGAAGCTGCAGTGCTGCTGGCTGTTAGAACTAGAGCTGGGTGAAGCTGCAGGGCTGCTGGCTGTTAGAACTAGAGCTGGGTGAAGCTGCAGTGCTGCTGGCTGTTAGAACTAGAGCTGGGTGAAGCTGCAGTGCTGCTGGCTGTTAGAACTAGAGCTGGGTGAAGCTGCAGTGCTGCTGGCTGTTAGAACTAGAGCTGGGTGAAGCTGCAGTGCTGCTGGCTGTTAGAACTAGAGCTGGGTGAAGCTGCAGTGCTGCTGGCTGTTAGAACTAGAGCTGGGTGAAGCTGCAGTGCTGCTGGCTGTTAGAACTAGAGCTGGGTGAAGCTGCAGTGCTGCTGGCTGTTAGAACTAGAGCTGGGTGAAGCTGCAGGACAGGGCTGTTCGCACGTCACTCGGGGGGCCGCGCTTCAGCGGCCAATCAGAGCGCAAAACGGCAACGCGGAACTGGAACAGCGTTGTAGAAGGCATTCACGCGTACTGGACCCTGGACTGGCTGAGAAACCCCCTTGTGTACTGACCCTGGACCGGAAGACAAACCCTGAGTATTGACCGATCCCTTTTTTTGTACGCGAGCCTGATACGTGTTTTGACCCTGGACTGTTATACGATTACCCTATTGCCCATTGGACTTGTTCTCTTAATCAATAAATATCATTTATTTATTGAAATTGTGCTGTGTGGACATTGAAATTGTTTGTTTTTGAACACCACCAGGCTCGTCACAGTGTGTATAGTGATTATGACTATTGTGAATAAATTGCCTGTCAATTCAGCCAGATCTCACTTAAAATATGTAAATAAAGTACTAATTTACCACAGGAAAAAAGGTTGTGTTAAGATAAAGTTATGTTATAGCCATAAGTAATATATTGTAACGTATTGTCTTGAAAATGTAACATGTGTACATATTTATATTATATATTATACAATGGCATGTACATTTCTCTATTCTGATTGGCTGAAACAGTCAAGTTACACGTGGGTATTTGTCATAACCCCACGCTCTTGGTCCCAGGACCCGCCCACAACCGAATTACTATCAATCCGCCGTGCGAGTTTTTAGAAGTGAAAGCAAGATGGCGGACAGTAAACGTTACGAAAGGATAATGTAGATAGGGTCATAAAGACTAAATGAAAAACGATTCTGTCACGGCGAATGTGTTAGTTTCTTACACAATGTTGGATTATGTAATTAGTGGGTCATGAGTCATTGTGGAACAAAATAAAAATCGCGCAAATTTATTGATTGATTGATTAATTGCAAATTATTTAAAAAAATTTTGACCTACTTTCTATAGAAGCAGCTGGGAGGTGCGCTGTTTTAAGTGAGCGTGGATTATTGAATTGATTGATTGCAAATGTTATTACTGTCCGCCTTGTTTCCAACTGGTTAAGCTTGGCGACTCTTTCGAAGTTGGTTAAGGTTAGAGTTTGTCTTTAGAGCAGGGCGATAGACCACCAGCCCTGATTCCAAACTCTAACCTTAACCAACTTCGAAAGAGTCGCCAAGCTTAACCAGTTGGAAACAAGGCGGACAGCAGGGACGTGCACAGGACTTTAGAGGGGCAGGTGCTCAAAGGCTGAAAAGGGCACTGGGCCTGTGCTATTTTTGGGGGCCCTTTTTGGGCGGGGAAGGGCCTTTTTATGCTTTTTAGTGGTTTTTGGTGATCAAATAATTGAATATTGAACTATAATAATCAGTGCAGAAGCTCACTTATCCTTGAAAGACACTTTTCTGTTAGGACAGCAGACTTGGTTGGCACTGCTCAAAACTTACCTTTTTAAAATAGCTTTTAAATGAATTATTATCTTTATTTCATTGTCTTATTTTACTTAAATATTTTATTATAATTTGTATCATTGTTTTATGTAGTTTTTTTTATCATTTTATTTGTTCTTTTTTAATGTCAACATATTATTTAAATGATTCAAATGGCTCTCAAACATGTTCCGTTGTGATGTCACAGTATGATGTCATAATCAAACATTCTAGAACATTTGTGATGTCACAGTATGATGTCATAATCAAACATTCTAGAACATTTGTGATGTCACAGTATGATGTCATAATCAAACATTCTAGAACATATGTGATGTCACAGTATGACGTCATAATAGAACATTCTAGAACATTTGTCTACAGTATATATTCAACAATTCTCTCAGAAGATTTCTGATCTCAGAAGACAAGTGAACATATCACTTGTTGTTTCCGGCTACTTGTCTGTAAGCTTGAATATATTCTGTAGATACAATTTAAAAATCCCCACATGGAAAAGGAAACAATGTCCTGTACAATCCTTAATGAGCTGCCTCTGGAGGGAAGGCTCTGTGATGTGGTTATTAAAGTCAACAGCACTGAGTTTAATGCCCACAAGGCCCTCCTGTGTGACTGCAGTGACTATTTCAGGTAAGTTTAGCTTGGTTCAGGTTAGCTTGGTTAGTAAACAGATACAGTACTGTACTTTTACTGTAAACAGATACTATACTGTACTTATACTGTAAACAGATAATATACTGTACTTCTACTGTAAAAAATATACTATACTGTACGTCTACTGTAAAAAGACACTATACTGTACTTCTACTGTAAAAATATACTATACTGTACTTCTACTGTAAAAAGACACTATACTTCTACTGTTTCAAGTTTCAAGTTTCAAGTTTCTTTAATAGTTGTCATACAGAAGTACAGAATACTTTCATACAAAATGCTTCTTACTGTTACGCTCCAGAGACTGTGCTAGACAAGATAGTATCAAATAACATAGTATAGCATGTAATTTAGAAGAAGAAAATGAGGTCACAGTGTTCGGTATAGACATATGTACAATGTTCTGGGTTACCATATAATATACAATACTATGCAGTGTACTAATGTACAGTACTATATAGTGCAAAGCAGAAATGGGATGAGGTACAATTTAGGTAGAATTTACAGTAAGGTGTACGAGTTGTAGTGCAATCCTTCATCAATAAATATAAAGTGTGGGGAGTGGGTGCTACAGTGTGTTTGTTTAAAGTGGGTGTGTGCTATAAAGTGTGTGGAGTGGGTGCTACAGTGTGTTTGTTTAAAGTGAGTGTGTGCGTGTGGATGTGTGTGCTATGTGCGTTTGGTGGTTGTTGTTGTGTAGTGTTCATTGTTCGTTTAGCAGCCTGATGGCCTGGGGATAGAAGCTTCTGCTGAGTCTTTCTGTGCTCGCCTTGAGACTCCGGTATCGCTTGCCTGACCGCAGCAGTTCAAAGAGGCAGTTGTTCGGGTGACTGGAGTCTTTAATGATTATCTTAGCCTTGCCCTTGCAACGCTTGTTGTAAATGTTCTGGAGGGTGGGGAGCCCCCCTCCAATTGTGCGTTCGGCTGAACGTGTCACTCTTTGTAGTCTGCTTCGGTCTTGTGCAGTGCTATTCCCAAACCAGGAGGTGATGTTGCCAGTCAAGATGCTCTCTATTGTACATGAGTACTGTGCTAAGACCCTATACTTCTACAGTGAAAATATGACTACACAGGACAGAATGTTGCTTACTGTTTACTCATCAGATATCTCTATACTCTGCGTCCCACAGCGCCCTCTTCACTCGCTGGAGCGACTCAGAGAAAACAGTCTACACTATCCCTGGGGTGTCCCCGGGTATGATGCAGCTCATCATAGAGTACTCCTACACACGCTTTGTGCTGGTGACAGCAGAGAACGTGGAAGAGCTTCTGGTGGCTGCAGACCAGCTTCGCGTCACTGGCATAGTAGGAGCGTGCTCTGACTTCCTAGAAGGCCAGCTGTCTCTGGAAAACTGTGTCGGCTTCTGGAGGTTTGCGGACATCTACTACTGCCCTGACCTGAGGCGCAAGGCCCATCTCTTCATTGTGTGCCACTTTGAGGATATGTTGCGCGTCTCACAGGAGTTTGTGGAGCTGTCCCTGCAGCAACTGGTGGACATCATCAAGAGGGATGACCTGAACGTGAAGAGTGAGGAGACAGTGTTTGAGGCAGTCCTCCGTTGGATCGACCACTCCCATGAGGAGCGTAAAACACACATCCCTTTGCTGCTGCCCAAGGTAACTAATTGTATTACTGTGCATTACATTAAAACAACACTAGGTTCCCTAGTACAGTGGTTCTCAAACATTTGGGTCCAAACTGTTCCCTAGCAACAGAAACCGTCTACAACCAATGTCTAAGTTGTACCCGCTGTCTGCTTGTCTCTTCCCAGGTTCGCATGGGCTTGATGAGGCCTGACTACTTGCTGAACAACGTCCAGAACAACCCTGTGGTGAGGGACAGCCCTGACTGCAGGCCCCTCATCCTCAGCGTCCTAAACCGCCCTGGCTCCGACGGGCTCCCAAACCCCCTGACGCGCCCACGCCTGCCCCAGGAGGTCCTATTGGCCATCGGAGGCTGGAGTCAGTCTAATATGTACAATGGCATGGAGGCTTACGATATCCGAGCCGGTGGATGGATGGACGTGAGCGTTGAGGCGGAGACGCCGGAAAGTCCCCGGTTGTCCCACGGCACCGCTTATCTCCACGGTCTGGTCTACTGCGTCGGTGGCAGAAACGGCGTACAGTATTTGAACAGTGTGCGCAGGTTCAACCCCGTCACTCGCAGCTGGCTGCAGGCGGCTCCCATGCACTCACGCCGCTGTTACGTCAGCGTGGCCGTGTTGGACGGCGGTATCTACGCCATGGGAGGGTGGGACGGATACGTGGACCTGAACACCGCCGAGCGCTACGAGCCTGAAACCAACCAGTGGACACTGATCTCACCCATGCTGGAGCACAGGAGCGAAGCCGGGGCAGCAGCCCTCCAGGGCAAGGTGGGTGGAACTGAGGGACACAGGGTGCTAGATGAACACAAGGAAAGTTAGATCAGAAATCATAAATGTCTTTATTGCCAAGTAAGCTTGCACATACAAAAGATGTGTCTGGGTCCTTTGGTGCATCAACATTAACAGACAATTAAAGTAGAGTGAAATCAAATGGAATATATAAACTAAATTAGAATATTCTTTCTTATTACAGGTTTACATTTGTGGTGGCTTCAACGGGGCAGAGGTTCTGCTCACAGCTGAGTGCTACAGCCCAGACACCGACCAGTGGACTCTGATCGCCCCCATGAGCAGCAGGCGTAGAGGACCTGGAGTCGCTGCATATGGAGGACATGTCTATGCGGTAGGTGCACACAGAGACGAATGCTTTATACTAGATATTTCTATAGATATGTATCATTTGACTTGCAATGCTTCTGTGATGCCCTCATTTCCCTAAATGGATTAATACAGTGTCTGCCTGCCTGTCTGCCTGCCTGAGCCACACACTAAAACATTCCTCTCATGTGTCCTGTCCTCAGGTGGGAGGGTCAGACGGTAGAAACTTCCTGCGTAGCGCAGAGGCCTACAGCCCCTTGACTGACTCCTGGAGCGCCCTGCCCGACATGCTCACCCCCCGCAGCTACTTTGGCATCGCAGTGCTGGACGACCTGCTCTTCGTGGTCGGAGGTTTCAATGGCTTCAACACCATCCTCTCCAACGTGGATCGCTACGACCAGAGCAGCAACAGGTGGACTGTAGCCGAGGACATGAAGACCCAGCGCAGTTGCCTAAGCTGCTGCATAATGCATGGCCTGCCTAACATGAGCCAGTACGCTGCTCCCCGTGGAGGAGGAGGAGGAGGAGGAGGAGGAGCAGGAGGAGGAGGAGGAGGAAGAGGAGGAGGAGGAGGATGAGGAGGAGGAGGAGGAGGAGGAGCAGGAGGAGGAGGAGCAGGAGGAGGAGGAGGAGGAAGAGGAGAAGCAGGAGGAGGAGGAGGAGGAGGAGCAGGAGGAGGAGGAGCAGGAGGAGGAGGATGATGAACAGGAGGAGGAGCTGTGCTATTTTTGGGGGCCCTTTTTGGGCGGGGAAGGGCCTTTTTATGCTTTTTAGTGGTTTTTGGTGATCAAATAATTGAATATTGAACTATAATAATCAGTGCAGAAGCTCACTTATCCTTGAAAGACACTTTTCTGTTAGGACAGCAGACTTGGTTGGCACTGCTCAAAACTTACCTTTTTAAAATAGCTTTTAAATGAATTATTATCTTTATTTCATTGTCTTATTTTACTTAAATATTTTATTATAATTTGTATCATTGTTTTATGTAGTTTTTTTTATCATTTTATTTGTTCTTTTTTAATGTCAACATATTATTTAAATGATTCAAATGGCTCTCAAACATGTTCCGTTGTGATGTCACAGTATGATGTCATAATCAAACATTCTAGAACATTTGTGATGTCACAGTATGATGTCATAATCAAACATTCTAGAACATTTGTGATGTCACAGTATGATGTCATAATCAAACATTCTAGAACATATGTGATGTCACAGTATGACGTCATAATAGAACATTCTAGAACATTTGTCTACAGTATATATTCAACAATTCTCTCAGAAGATTTCTGATCTCAGAAGACAAGTGAACATATCACTTGTTGTTTCCGGCTACTTGTCTGTAAGCTTGAATATATTCTGTAGATACAATTTAAAAATCCCCACATGGAAAAGGAAACAATGTCCTGTACAATCCTTAATGAGCTGCCTCTGGAGGGAAGGCTCTGTGATGTGGTTATTAAAGTCAACAGCACTGAGTTTAATGCCCACAAGGCCCTCCTGTGTGACTGCAGTGACTATTTCAGGTAAGTTTAGCTTGGTTCAGGTTAGCTTGGTTAGTAAACAGATACAGTACTGTACTTTTACTGTAAACAGATACTATACTGTACTTATACTGTAAACAGATAATATACTGTACTTCTACTGTAAAAAATATACTATACTGTACGTCTACTGTAAAAAGACACTATACTGTACTTCTACTGTAAAAAATATACTATACTGTACTTCTACTGTAAAAAGACACTATACTTCTACTGTTTCAAGTTTCAAGTTTCAAGTTTCTTTAATAGTTGTCATACAGAAGTACAGAATACTTTCATACAAAATGCTTCTTACTGTTACGCTCCAGAGACTGTGCTAGACAAGATAGTATCAAATAACATAGTATAGCATGTAATTTAGAAGAAGAAAATGAGGTCACAGTGTTCGGTATAGACATATGTACAATGTTCTGGGTTACCATATAATATACAATACTATGCAGTGTACTAATGTACAGTACTATATAGTGCAAAGCAGAAATGGGATGAGGTACAATTTAGGTAGAATTTACAGTAAGGTGTACGAGTTGTAGTGCAATCCTTCATCAATAAATATAAAGTGTGGGGAGTGGGTGCTACAGTGTGTTTGTTTAAAGTGGGTGTGTGCTATAAAGTGTGTGGAGTGGGTGCTACAGTGTGTTTGTTTAAAGTGAGTGTGTGCGTGTGGATGTGTGTGCTATGTGCGTTTGGTGGTTGTTGTTGTGTAGTGTTCATTGTTCGTTTAGCAGCCTGATGGCCTGGGGATAGAAGCTTCTG
>NC_140183.1:1047686-1060186 GCF_963971535.1 Notolepis coatsorum | reverse complement strand
AACTGGTACTATGACCTGAATGATGGTCCTAGAGGTCAGTGATTTGATGCTCTTTTGGTGTTTTGGCGATGGTGGCGTAAGAGAGTGCTGTCTTAACGTAAGAGAGTGCCATCTTAACAGGTCGTGGGAAATCTCCCATATAGGCATTGGATTGGGTGGAGACCTGGTGACTGCATGCGAATGCCCTGTGTATGGGGACATGTCACCCATATAGAAACACACCTCTTCAATCAATATCTGAGATGCAAATACATAAATAACCTTCTTAATAAATATAATATTTATATTGTAGTGGGTTCTATAGAGACATAATTCCCCATGATATTGTTTTGATGTGTTGATGGGGCACTCACTTTAACACTATGTGGACCGTCCACGAGTTAATTCGTGATTCGATTCCACCCGTTGAGGACCAGAGCCACAAGTTAACTCGTGGCGAGTTGTTATTGTTTTATTCCATATTTATAACGCTATTAACGTCCGCGATCGACATGCAGGACGTACCCACATATTTGATTTTCGAAACATGCAATACCGGCCAGATCCGCTTAGGGGCGCCATCGCTCCACTGCAGTATCATTGAGGGCGATTGAACTGTCTGTGGGCGTTTCATATGAGCCTCGGTTCCAAACCAAGACCCTCCATCTTTGATCCCGTTACCGAACGCATATTTCAGCCTGGAATAATGGGATTTATGATTAGCCAATGGACATATCGATCTACCAGATTCCGATGACTAATGACGAAATGCTGCCGGTGATCACATGGCCTGACGGTAGTATACTATTCCCCCAAATTACAGCTGGATTGGACATTGTTTTAAAACGTAACGTGATCGATCAGTGAAAATGGCTACTTGAACACACACTGTATTGCTAATCAATAAATCATGCACAGTTACAATTAGGCCGCATCTCCATTCGATTGGGGCCCCAAAAACAGCACCGTGCAATCACCATGCACGATTTATTCAGCAACCTAGGTTGTGCTGCATCCCAATTGTTCAAAGCAAGCCTTGTCTTTCGTCTTCAAAAACACTGACAATTGGGAGTAGAATGCTTTCGTTGCTTTTGCAGTTGTCTGTGTTTTTACACAAATGAGTGGATTTTGAGCATCAGACGCCGTCGTCATGAAGGCATGGATTGTGCTTTTAACTAAAGCTTTCCCTGACCGGGAATCGAACCCGGGCCGCGGCGGTGAGAGCGCCGAATCCTAACCACTAGACCATCAGGGATAGGGCTTCTCGTAGTAAACATTGCATTCGGTGTCTTTGTCTGTTGAATCTGTCAGCAGATTTTGAAAAACAAGATACCTCTAACTTGTTTTGATTGTTAAGAAACGGGAGGCAACAGCTAGATTTGGTGGCGACTCTGGTGGGACTCGAACCCACAACCTTTGACTAGCTTCTTCTCATTGCCTAGAAGTCCAACGCGCTATCCATTGCGCCACAGAGCCACTACACTAAGGCAGCTGTTTTCAGCATACACGGTAAGAAGTACAAGTGCCATGCGGCTAAACTCTTTGGCTATCAAATTAGCCTATGACGTGGCACATAGGCACGGATGGGATTTGAACTCGAGGAAGGAAAATGGAGGAGATGTCACTGCGTCATATCACATCATATCATTGGAGTATAAATCATGCGCAGTTACAATTAGGCCGCATCTCCATTCGATTGGGGCCCCAAAAACAGCACTGTTCAATCACCATGCACGATTTATGGGCGTTGTGGACAGCGACTCCTACAGGTCGGTTGGTGCGCCTGCGCAGTAGAATCAGGAAGTGTCGGGGGCAGCGTGAGCCTCCCACGGGTTACTCCTCGCCACTGAGAGATCGAGCTGCGCAGGTGAAAAGATGCGACTGCTGTTACCTCAAGTACCGGAGGGGACTTGTGCAATGTATGACTTAGTCCACATTGCAGCCGGCTTGTGGGAGGCAAGAAACAGCGTTCCTGACAGGGGAGGGTTGAATTGGATGATACGAAATTGGGATGGGAGAAAATATAGAAAATGGGAGAAAAAGTGGATAAAAAAAAAGCAATACTATAAATTATATATATAGCTGTTAGAAAGTACATCGGTTTGTAAACAAACCTCTGTCCTCTGGCCTATAAATCGGCGCTACATGCTGGTCGTCAATGTGTTGTTAAGGAGGTTGGTTTTGGGGTTGGGCTGAGAGGAGACGCCCTGTGTGGGGTTTCATTGATAAATGTTTGATTACTACGAGCTGTCAGAAGCTAGCCCGGCATAGTTCTGACAGCTGTCACTTGTGCTACTGCGAAATAAATGACACGCGGCTTTGTGTTGTCAACTGATAGAAATTGTGTGTTTCTCTATTCCGATGATTTCTACAATATAATATATATAAATAACTGTCTTTTACTAGTACCTTACTACTATGTACTATGTTACTATCCGTATACTACTACCTACCATGCTAATATGTCTATTATACTATGCACTCAGGGTGTAACACTCAAGTTCAACACAATTTGACGAACAATGCCACTGACCACAAGCTGCCAGAGATGCACATCTCCTGCTGACCAGAAAACCACACACTTTTCTGATAGTGGGGTGCCTGGACACTCAGTCATTTAAAATGTATATGCGAAAGTTTCGTTTTCACTTCTAATTTGAAGATAAGGATCTATAAAACAATTTTGGCTTGAGTGTCAAAAAACCAGTCGAATTTAATAAAAATGTATCCAAAATGGCCACAATCGAAATCATTTCTTTAAAAACGTCTTAATGTTCACACAATTGCCGTGTAATATAATTTTGTATTGCTATTTTAAGTTAATACTGCTGTTAATCAAGCGAAACAACTTACTGTTGTTCCATGAGAAGAAAACACAGAGGAAGACAGCAAATAAACTGAGAATGCAGCACTTCAAACATCATGCAGAGCTCTATGGGAAAGCTTTTATTGTGCTAGACACAATACACGTCAAGTAGAGATATTTCTGTTGACGAGGAGTTAGTTGCGCCATGACATTTTCTCATTCCTGTCAAATAAGTTGTTAACAGATGGACAGTTCCCAGATGACAAGAATGTCTACATCACTGCAGGTGATCAAGTCCACCATGTTGGAAACAGTCCACCAATGGATCAATGCAACCATGAGGAAGCTGACACTCGTGTCCTATAATACATCTCCTAAGAACAAAGCGGGGCTCGCAACTCACTTGTAGTTCCAAGGTGATTTTAATAAACAAAAAAGGCAGTAGATGCAACGTTTCGACCTTACCGGTCTTCCTCAAGCATTTTTAAGGGCCCTCTTTGGGCGGGGGGGGGGGGGGCTTTTTATGTTTTTTGGGGGGTTTTGGTGATCAAATGTTGAATATTGAACTATAATAATCAGTGCAAGAGCTCACTTATCCTTGAAAGACACTTTCATCACTGACTTAAAAGGCCCATTATATCTCCATAAATGTTCAGGGGGGAGGGAATAAGTGCTTACCCTACAGACCCCAAGAAGTGCTGTATATTCTGTATTGTTTAATATAAATGCATTTTCTATTCCAATCCCGATTTGTATTTTAGATTCCCAAATCCCATCGGACTTGACTTCTTCGTGTCCCTCAATGAGTATAATACCAGAATTCAACTGTATGCGCCACAGCGGTTTCTATCATCATCATCATCACCACCCACTTTCTATAGAACTTCATTCGTATATGCTTCTATATAAAGTAGGTAAAACAAAAGAATAAAAGTTTTCTTTGCCCTATAGGATAGGGGGACAAAATAAGTTTTCTTTGCCCTATAGGAGGGAATATATATATATTTTGTAAACCTACTTTCTATAGAAGCAGCTGGGAGGTGCGCTGTTATAAGTGAGCATGGATTATTTAATTGATTGATTGATTGCTAATTTTATTACTGTCCGCCAGGCACGTGCACACATAGAGCCCAAGGGGTGCTTGAGCACCTGCCTTTTTGAGCCTCATAAAAAATATTTTTGAAAATAATAAATAAATAAATAAAAATCCGTTACGCATATAGACTGCCCTTCCAACTGAAAAATGTCAGGATAGAATCAAAATATTATGTAAAGAGAGAGAGATGCCCCATATTCCATTGCAGTTTGCACGGCCTCCTCAGCGTGCCTCTCCGCGGACCTATATATTTTATGCATAGCGTGGGTGGTGGTTGTTACGACCCTGGCTCATGGGTACGCAACCTATGTGTAACCAACACCAAAACTCTGTGCTCTAACTCAAAACTGCTACTAAACCAAGGAACTATTAATGTAAATGTAAACTAAAGTGCTAAGGTAAACCAACGGACAAGGACTGAAGAACCTAACAGCTCTTTCTCTAAGCACAGACAGTGCATGTGTGTTACTAGGTCTGCCTTTAAAGCTCCCCAGCAGGTAACCAATCAGCACTAATTGGCTAATTGGCAGCCCTCACCTGCATGCCCTGGTGACACAGGAGTGACCAGGCCTCTAGTACATAACACCTCCCCCACCAAACTGGTTGCCCAAGAGGCAACCACTACACAACAACCCATAAACAAAACAAAAAACAACTGTGACCCCTTAGTTGTCAGGGCCACTACCACAACAGCGATAACGGGTACCACAAACCCCGGTACTATGATCGTGAGAGGGCGTCTGCTAGCACGTTGTCCCTCCCACGATGTGGCGAATATCCAAGTTATACGCCTGGAGGAACAAACTCCATTGCATCAAACGATGGTTCGAGTTCACCATGCTGCGAAGAAAAACCAAAGGGTTATGGTCTGTATACACAACAAGGGGTAAACTGGAGGATCCAACGTAAACAACAAAATGGTTCAAGGCAAGAACCGGGTCGGCCCCTGTCGAACACGACCACCGATACCGATCTGTCAAAATCATACTGCAAACCAAAATCAACCTGAGAACTGCGCTTAACAGAACAGAACACAGCACAACAAAACCATAGATCACTGATACCACCACCGCACCCATATCCATCCCACCTGGCACTGGCAGTTCAGGATACTGCACACCGTGAACATCCAGAGTAGGCTGTACCGCCTCAGGTACAGCCCCAGTGTACCGGGAACATGGCAGTACGACAGTCACAATAACGTCTGGAACACCATCTAAAATGGCGTCACCCAAAGTAACATTGTCCTGATCAAAATGAAAATGGCTGCCAATCAACAGACCAGGTCGCGAAGGCGGCTCCTGCTCCACAGGACACAGGTAACTAGGTTGACCATCACACCTAGTGCATGGCAGAGAATCAGTGTGGACATGTGGATCAATGTCAGAATCATCAACTGACATACTGGGACCATCCCTGCCCACAAGTGAAACATTAGGGACACTAGAGCTACTGTGGGAAGGCTGGCAGCCTAAGTCAAGCTTAGTAGCCTCTCCAACTAGAACGGTGTCACATGAAACAACAACACCTCTCATAGCATCCTTCCCACACTCATCCTCCAATTCGTTCGTGGCCTCAGCCACCGTACAGGCTGGGAAGACCTTGAGACACTGCGCTGCCATATCATCTCCTGTCACATGCTTCTCCGGCACGCATGTCAACTCTGGTTTCACCACCGGGCCTAACACACAACCACAATCAAGAGAATCATTATGCAGAGGTACATCCACAGTGTGCTTTCCAAAATCCTCAACAGATACACATTTTAATTCAACAAAGAATGTGTCACTAAGTGTAATGTCCCAAGTCGAAGTATCAACAACATCACTTTTGTCCTTTGACATTTCTCGTGCCACAGCACACACAGGAAACACTCCTGGATGTTTCCGTGCCAGCTCATTAGAGACCTCAGAAACCACAGGAATGGGAGTTACAACCGGAGTAGCCAACACTTTGTCACCAGCCAAATCATTCCCTAGAATGAAGGACACCCATTTTATGGGAATGTGAGAACATACCCCCACAACAACATTGCCTGATACTAAGGGAGAATTGAGCGTGACCTCATGCAAAGGTGCATCCACAAATCCACCCCCAAAGCCCCGAACAACGACATCGGAATGCAAAGAAGAGTTTTCTGAAAACGGCAAAACCCCCTCCAGAATGAGGGACTGAAAAGCACCGGTATCTCTCCAAATTGTTATAGCCTGTTTGGACTCTAGTGCATTAGTCAGGGAAACAAATCCATTCATCATAAACCTTGAGGAACCCTCGAGCTCTTTGTCCACACGTTTGATACTTTCCCCATCCAACGTTGGCATAGCTGCATATGGTTTCTACCAGAGCCACGGTTCTGAAATTTTTCTGCTCAAGCACCGGGCATCCAGCAACGATATGACCAGGTTCTTTACAGTAAAAACAGATAATCCCTTCTGGGAATGCACCAGCAGAACCACCCCGCCTAGGAGGTGAAGTTAACTGACCAGCAGACACAGGTTTTTGGAAACGGCCCCCCTGAACAGGACGCCTATCCCCGGACTCAACACGGTAGTCCTCCAAAAACACAGACTTGTGTGTCAACACAAACTCATCGGCGACGACAGCGGCGTCGCCTATCTTCGATACCCCACGCTCATTTAGATGTGTGGAAACGGTATCAGGAACACATCTCTTAAATTCCTAGGAGAATCAACTGCCTAAGCTGCTCTCTTGACTCTGCCTTCTGAGAAGTGCACCACCTGTCAAACAGGTTCTCCTTCTCCCTTCCAAACTCAACATAAGACTGCCCCTCCGACCTACGATAACCCCTAAAACGCTGACGATAGGCCTCGGGGACCAACTCATAAGCCCTCAATATGGAAGCTTTAACCAGCTCATAATCAGCGCTTTGTTCAAGGGACAGAGCAGTGTAGGCTTCTTGTGCCCTACCAACTAAAACACATTGTAGCAGCAGTGTCCAGGCGGTATCAGGCCACTTCAATGTGGTTGCCACCCGTTCAAAAAGGGGAAAATATTTCTCCACGTCTTTCTCAAAAAATGGAGGCACCATCCTAATATTCCTGCCTACATCAAAACCGGAACGTGACTCTGAATGCAGAGCACCCGCCTGTAAGGCAGCATGCTTAAACTCAAGCTCCTTCTGCGCACGCTCGTGCACCAGCAACATTTGTCTCTCCTCCAGCAACATTTGTCTCTCCTTAAGCTCCCGCTCCTCTTTCCTCTCTTTAAGCTCACGCTCCTCTCTCCTCTCTCTCTCCTTAAGCTCACGCTCCTCTCTCCTCTCCTCACGCTCCCGCTCTAGCTGCCTTTCCTTAAACTCCAACTCCTTAATCCTCCACTCACCCTCAGCACCAGATAATAGCGGAGACACGTCATACAAAGGAGGCTCCTCCACCCTCTCCTCAAGCACCTGTTCCCTAATGAGCAAAACCCTCAAAGCACCCAAGGCAGATGGTTTCAAACGTTTCTCACTGGGAGTAAGCTCGACCTTGTAGTGCACATCAAGCTCGAGAAGCTGTTCTTTTGAAAACCTCTCCAATATGTCATGTGAAGGGTGATCCACAAAATCCCTAACGGAAGCCATCTTTTCTGCACCAGCGCCACAACCCGTTCACTTTAGAGTCACCAAAAAGCTGCCAAAAGCACCTTAGCACACACACAATCCACCTAACGAGCCACCAAAGAAACACTAAAGAACCACTGAAGAACGACTAAAGAACCATACAGAATGCCAAAGCCACTAATAATAATCATAAAGGGACGCGGTGGCAATGTGTGCTACAGAGCGCACATTTCAAGGACGCAAAAAAAACATAAAAAAAAACCACACCCACCCCAAATAGACGTGTCATACACTCAGGGTGTTAGGTGCTACCAGGTATGCTCACCAAACACTCAAACAAACAAAATAAATCCAACAAAAAATTCCAAACAGGTGCGCCTTCTAACCTGATATGACTACATATGCTTCTACGTCTAAACTGCAGAAAAAACTGGCCCACCACATGTCTACCCTAAGAAACACTAAATCAAGCCCTACAACCACACCTGCTACCAGTCAAAGATCATATACCAATCATTTCATTGACCGCCCCAGGAGTACGTGGTGCACCGGACGCTAACCAACAACCAGAAAATAATGTCCCTATCTACATGTGGTGCCCACTAAACTATATATTTTAACAGCATAAGTAGTCACATCAAATTACAAACAAATACGGCATACTCACCTGTTTGATGAAATGGCTCAGCCCCCACGTTACACCATATGTAACGAACACCACCCAAACCATAATACGATGACACCCCGTGCAACACAAAAAAAACCACCAAACAAAGTTCTAGGGGTAAAAGATCCCGGACGAGCGCCCAATTGTTACGACCCTGGCTATGTGTAACCAACACCAAAACCCTGTGCTCTAACTCAAAACTGCTACTAAACCAAGGAACTATTAATGTAAATGTAAACTAAAGTGCTAAGGTAAACCAACGGACAAGGACTGAAGAACCTAACAGCTCTTTCTCTAAGCACAGACAGTGCATGTGTGTTACTGGGTCTGCCTTTAAAGCTCCCCAGCAGGTAACCAATCAGCACTAATTGGCTAATTGGCAGCCCTCACCTGCATGCCCGGTGACACAGGAGTGATCAGGCCTCTAGTACATAACAGTGGTGATGATGATGATGATGATAGAAACCGCTGTGGCCCATACAGTTGAATGCTGGTATTACACTCACTGAGGGTCACGAAGAAGTCAGGTCCGATGGGATTTGGGAATCTCAAATACAAATCAGGATTGGAATAAAAAAGGCATTTATATTAAACAATACAGAATATACAGCACTTCTTGGGGTCTGTAGGGTAAGCACTTATTCCCTCCCCCCTGAACATTTATGGAGATGTATGGGGCTTTTAAGTCAGTGATAAAAGTGTCTTTCAAGGATAAGTGAGCTCCTGCACTGATTATTATAGTTCAATATTCAATATTTGATCACCAAAACCCCCGAAAAGCATAAAAAGGGGGCCCCCCTGCCCGAAAAGGGCCCTTGAAAATCGTGCTCGCTCGCTCGATTAAAACACACACAGGTATAGTGCCCTTTTCAGCCTTTGAGCACCTGCCCCTCTAAAGTCCTGTGCACGTCCCTGGTTCCGGCATCAACTACTGTAACTTTCTGCTGGCAGGCTTTCCCTCCAGACCCATCCAGAGGTTACAGTACGTCCAGAACACTGTCCTCCTCACCAGAACCATCCAGAGGTTACAGTACGTCCAGAACACTGTCCTCCTCACCAGAACCATCCAGAGGTTACAGTACGTCCAGAACACTGTCCTCCTCACCAGAACCATCCAGAGGTTACAGTACGTCCAGAACACTGTCCTCCTCACCAGAACCATCCAGAGGTTACAGTACGTCCAGAACACTGTCCTCCTCACCAGAACCATCCAGAGGTTACAGTACGTCCAGAACACTGTCCTCCTCACCAGAACCATCCAGAGGTTACAGTACGTCCAGAACACTGTCCTCACCAGAACCATCCAGAGGTTACAGTACGTCCAGAACACTGTCCTCACCAGAACCATCCAGAGGTTACAGTACGTCCAGAACACTGTCCTCCTCACCAGAACCATCCAGAGGTTACAGTACGTCCAGAACACTGTCCTCCTCACCAGAACCATCCAGAGGTTACAGTACGTCCAGAACACTGTCCTCCTCACCAGAACCATCCAGAGGTTACAGTACGTCCAGAACAGTGTCCTCCTCACCAGAACCATCCAGAGGTTACAGTACGTCCAGAACACTGTCCTCACCAGAACCATCCAGAGGTTACAGTACGTCCAGAACAGTGTCCTCCTCACCAGAACCATCCAGAGGTTACAGTACGTCCAGAACACTGTCCTCCTCACCAGAACCATCCAGAGGTTACAGTACGTCCAGAACACTGTCCTCACCAGAACCATCCAGAGGTTACAGTACGTCCAGAACACTGTCCTCCTCACCAGAACCATCCAGAGGTTACAGTACGTCCAGAACACTGTCCTCCTCACCAGACCCATCCAGAGGTTACAGTACGTCCAGAACACTGTCCTCCTCACCAGAACCATCCAGAGGTTACAGTACGTCCAGAACACTGTCCTCCTCACCAGAACCATCCAGAGGTTACAGTACGTCCAGAACACTGTCCTCCTCACCAGAACCATCCAGAGGTTACAGTACGTCCAGAACACTGTCCTCCTCACCAGAACCATCCAGAGGTTACAGTACGTCCAGAACAGTGTCCTCCTCACCAGAACCATCCAGAGGTTACAGTACGTCCAGAACACTGTCCTCCTCACCAGAACCATCCAGAGGTTACAGTACGTCCAGAACACTGTCCTCCTCACCAGAACCATCCAGAGGTTACAGTACGTCCAGAACACTGTCCTCCTCACCAGAACCATCCAGAGGTTACAGTACGTCCAGAACAGTGTCCTCCTCACCAGAACCATCCAGAGGTTACAGTACGTCCAGAACACTGTCCTCCTCACCAGAACCATCCAGAGGTTACAGTACGTCCAGAACACTGTCCTCCTCACCAGAACCATCCAGAGGTTACAGTACGTCCAGAACACTGTCCTCCTCACCAGAACCATCCAGAGGTTACAGTACGTCCAGAACACTGTCCTCCTCACCAGAACCATCCAGAGGTTACAGTACGTCCAGAACACTGTCCTCCTCACCAGAACCATCCAGAGGTTACAGTACGTCCAGAACACTGTCCTCCTCACCAGAACCATCCAGAGGTTACAGTACGTCCAGAACACTGTCCTCCTCACCAGAACCATCCAGAGGTTACAGTACGTCCAGAACACTGTCCTCCTCACCAGAACCATCCAGAGGTTACAGTACGTCCAGAACACTGTCCTCCTCACCAGAACCATCCAGAGGTTACAGTACGTCCAGAACACTGTCCTCCTCACCAGAACCATCCAGAGGTTACAGTACGTCCAGAACACTGTCCTCACCAGAACCATCCAGAGGTTACAGTACGTCCAGAACACTGTCCTCACCAGAACCATCCAGAGGTTACAGTACATCCAGAACACTGTCCTCCTCACCAGAACCATCCAGAGGTTACAGTACGTCCAGAACACTGTCCTCCTCACCAGAACCATCCAGAGGTTACAGTACGTCCAGAACACTGTCCTCACCAGAACCATCCAGAGGTTACAGTACGTCCAGAACACTGTCCTCCTCACCAGAACCATCCAGAGGTTACAGTACGTCCAGAACACTGTCCTCCTCACCAGAACCATCCAGAGGTTACAGTACGTCCAGAACACTGTCCTCACCAGAACCCGGAAAACACAACACATCACCCCCGTCCTCTACTCCCTTCACTGGCTGCCAATAAACCAGCGGATCACCTTCAAGGTTCTCCTGCTGGTCTATAAGGCCATAAACCACTCCGGCCCGACCTACCTCCAGGACCTCCTCTCCCCTCAACCTGCGTCCAGGTCACTCAGGTCTGGCAGCCAAAACCTCCTCGCCATCCCACGCACCAGGCTGTCGACCATGGGGCACCGAGCCTGTTCCACTCTGGGGCACCGAGCCTGTTCCACTCTGGGGCCACGAGCCTGTTCCACTCTGGGGCCACGAGCCTGTTCCACTCTGGGGCCACGAGCCTGTTCCACTCTGGGGCCACGAGCCTGTTCCACTCTGGGGCCACGAGCCTGTTCCACTAGGGCCTGATTTTTTAACTGCTCCTGTTTAAAAAAAAAACTTTTTAAATGTTTTTATGTTTTATTCTTATGTTTTATTTTATTCATTTTAATGTTTTATTTTATTTTCCTTCTGCTGTGAAGCACCTTGAGATCTCACTGAGTTTTAAAGTGTCCTATATAAATCTATTATTATTATTATCCTCCTCTGTTCTATCCTGCTGTTCTATTCTACTCCGTTCTATCCTACTCTACGGTTCTACCTGTTCTACCTGTTCTGTTCTACCTGCTCTGTTCTACCTGCTTTGTTCTACCTGCTCTGTTCTACCTGCTCTGTTCTACCTGTTCTGTTCTACCCGCTCTGTTCTACCTGTTCTGTTCTACCTGCTCTGTTCTACCTGCTCTGTTCTACCTGCTCTGTTCTACCTGCTCTGTTCTACCTGCTCTGTTCTACCTGTTCTGTTCTACCTGTTCTACCTGCTCTGTTCTACCTGTTCTGTTCTACCTGCTCTGTTCTACCTGCTCTGTTCTACCTGCTCTGTTCTACCCTGCTCTGTTCTACCTGCTCTGTTCTACCTGCTCTGTTCTACCTGTTCTGTTCTACCTGCTCTGTTCTACCTGTTCTGTTCTACCTGCTCTGTTCTACCTGTTCTGTTCTACCTGCTCTGTTCTACCTGCTCTGTTCTACCTGCTCTGTTCTACCCTGCTCTGTTCTACCCGCTCTGTTCTACCCGCTCTGCCAGGCAGCAGCTGTGATCATGTAGAGTGGGGGTGACTGCTGTTCTGCTGGGGCCCGGCCCGGGTATAGTGCTCCCAGTGTGGCCCTTGAGAGAGGCCATAATCTGCTCCTATCAGCCTTAATGGTGCCCACCGCGGAGGCCTGCATGGCAGCGTGGGGAGGGTGGAGTGGCACGCTGGAACCCA
>NC_140183.1:1025186-1042686 GCF_963971535.1 Notolepis coatsorum | reverse complement strand
CTTTAGTCGAGCACAGATTGGTTATAGCTCCAGAACCTCCATTTACAACAGGTTCCTTTTGAAATGCTTGACATTTCCTCCCCACTCCTTAGATATCGCTGGCGGGTTACAGTGCGTCATCTTTGTTTGCGTTTATCGCACATAATAAGCCACTTCGCCCGGTTTAATTGTCATCGCCTAGGTAACCAGGAGGTCTGTGGCCAACAACGCAGAAACGGCAAATTTGTCAATGGAATGTGTAAAAAGCTAGCGGTATAAATCCATCTCCTCCTAATCCCTTTCTGGGCGCTCCGGTTTTTTTTTTCTTCAAGGAGATGATTTTCATATGCACATGAGAATTTTGGGGGTATTAGTTTCTCACACATTTTACAGGCCGGCGACAGATTGGAACAGGGTTTAGAGGGGTTTGAGAGGAGGAGGAGGAGGAGGAGGAGGAGGAGGAGGAGGAGGAGGAGGAGGAGGAGTTGATGAGGAGCTTTCCTTTACTGTAAGTATTCCAGTCCACCAGGGGAGCTGCTCTCATGCTGTATATAAGCACTAGGTACTGGGTACGTCTGACACCCAGACATCTATTATTTACATTTACATTTAGTCATCTAGCGGGTGCTTTTATTCAAAGCGGCATACAAATTGAGCACAACAAGTCAGCAGGAGGGGTGAGGCTCAGTGGTATTGTTCGTGTACCAGTGTCGAGCTCGAGTGCTGCACTCTGAGTCCATAGTAGACATTAGTATAGTAGGTAGTAAAATATGTTAAGTAGCATAGTACATAGTAGTTAGTAGTATAGATATTAGCATAGTAGGTAATAGTATATGTATAGTAGCATAGTATATAGTATATAGTAGATAGTAGTATAGACATATTATCATAGTAGGTAGTAGTATATGTATAATAGCATAGTACATAATATATAGTAGTATAGACATAGTAGCATTTTGATTGATTGATTGAAACTTTATTAACAGATTGCAGAATGGGTACAGTACAGTACAGCTCAATACATACAATTGTTAAGGGGATGCAGACCAGAGAAAGGACTTTCGTCTTGTTTACATCAGGGTCCCCCATTTTCAATTCATCATAACATATATGACATACATGACATACAGATAGACAGTACTGCTACTCTATACATGTATGACATATCATATTTGGCAAATACAGTACTGTTTGTGATACAAAAGTGTCCAGAAAAGGAGTGTATATACATTTGGCGTAGAAACTGTACATTGGAGGAGGTTGGTTGGGTGGGGTGGGGTGGGGTTGGGTGGGTTGGGTGAGGGCTGTACATTGGAGGTGGGGGGGGGGTTGGGTAGGGGACACACACACATTTTACACTGTACATTGGAATATTGACAAAGCCTTACTTGGTCATTTACTGTACAACTAGGTTAGGACATTTGTAGGGGCCAGTTTCGAATTGCAGTCTCACGTAGGTGTTTTTTGAGAGTGTTTTTGGAAGTGGGTAGTGATTCACATTCCTTTACAGCTTTAGGCAGGGCGTTCCACATTGATGTGGCATAATTGCGAAACGTGTTTAGTCCCTTGTTTGAGCCGAATCTGGGTTTTACATGATTTGTGGAGCTCCCTCTGGTTTTGTGATCGTGGTATTCACTGACCTTTGGGAAGTATTTTGACATGTACATGGGTACCTTGGTCGCGTAGTGTATCTTGTAGACCAGGCCCATTGCAAGTTGCTGTACTCTGTCGTCTACTCTAAGCCATCCTAGGTTGTCAAAGTGGGCAGGGGTGAGGTGGGTTCTAGGAGTCAGGTCAAGTAGTAGTCTGACTAGCTTGTTTTGAGATGTTTGTAATTTGTTTTTTAGTGCCTTTGAGGTGCTTTGGTACCATGAGGTGCAAGCATAGTCGTAGTACCCTTGAATGAGTGCTCCTGCTAGAGTCTTCAGGGTATTCTTGTTTACCAGAGAGGAGATCCGGTACAAGAAACGCGTTCGTTGGTTGACTTTTTTTATTACATTGGATGCCATTTTGTCACAGGAAAGATTAGCCTCTAGGATGGAACCCAGGTAGGTAATTTCATCTTTCCTTGTGATAATATTGTCACCCACTGTAACCGAGAAGCCGTCGGTCTTGCTGAGTTTGTTATTTGAACCGAAGAGAATGGACTCTGTTTTGCCCATGTGTAATGATAGTTTGTTGTCGGCGAGCCATATGCAGATTTTGCCTAGTTCCGAGCTGAGGGCTTTTTCAACCTGTAACTTGTTCTTGTCAGAGACCAGCAGGGCTGAGTCGTCCGCAAACAGGAACAAGTTGCAGTCACAAGCTGACGACATGTCATTTGCATAAATTAGGAATAGTAGCGGTCCTAGTATGCTTCCTTGTGGAACACCACAGCTCACTGTGAGGGGGGGGGATAGGGTACCGTTTACTTCCACCATCTGTTCCCTCCCCTCCAGGTAGGATTGTATCCAGCTCACTGATAAACTATCAAAACCAATTGCTTTTAGCTTGTCAATCAGAATGGTGTGATTGACAGTGTCAAAGGCCTTTTGTAGGTCCAGCATGACCATGCCGCAGTATTTGCCCGCGTCCACCTCTTGTTTGATGTGGTCGTTCAAGTAGAGAAGGCATGTGTCAGTGGAGTGGGATGTTCTGAAGCCAGATTGGAATTCGTAGATTCGATTTTTTTCCGCAAGGTACTTTTCGATCTGTTCGTATACTATTTTTTCCATGACTTTCGAGATGGATGTAAGGATAGAAACAGGGCGGTAGTTACCCGGGTCTAATTTGCTGCCCTTTTTGTACAGGGGTGTTACTCTCGCAATTTTGAAGTCCTTGGGGACGTGTCCCTGTTTTATGGAGAGGTTTATTATGTGTGTGATGACTGGGGTGATGGCTGCTGCTGAGTCTCTGAGGAATTTGGAGGGGATGTTGTCATGGCCAGTGGCCTTGTTTGGTTGGAGGGCGCTCAGTTTTTTGAGTACCTCATCTGTAGTTACCATTTCCAGTTTGAAGTCGTCTTTGTGGACGCCTAGGTTCTTGTAGTATGCTACTATGTGCTCTACCCCATACTGCCCTGAGTGGGAGGGTAGTTTGTTTACCAGTGTTGTGGCTATGTTTGTGAAGAAAGTGTTTAAGTAATTGGCTACATCCAGCTTGTCTGTGATGAGCGTGTTGTCCATCTTTATGTTTATGTTTGAGAACCTGGTTTTGAGTTTTTTACTGCAGCCTAGTTGATTGTTGAGTAATTTCCAAAGTTCACGTGGTTTATTTTTGTTTTCCTCGGTTTTGTCATTGATGAAATTTTTTTTAGCAGTTTTGATCATGGAGTTTACGTCATTTCTTAGTCTGTTTCTTTCTAGTTTGAGTTCAGTCACGTGGTCTTGGAGTTCACTGCTCGTGCTTTTGGTAAGCTTTGACTGACTTTTACGAAACTCAGAGCATTTTCTGTCTCTGGTTTTCATAGCGGTCAGTATTTCAGTGTGCATCCATGGCTCAGCGCGATTTTTTACCCTGGTGGTTCTTAGGGGGGCCATGTTGTTTAGTATTGATGAAAATTTGGTTTTGAAGCCAAGCCAAGTTTCTTCAACCAGTGTACCATTGAGTTCATCTGACCAGTCCAGACTCTCCAGTTCTATACTACTATAGTACATAGTAGTATAGATATAGTCACATAGTAGGCAGTAGTATAGATATATAGTAGGGATGTCCGATATTATCGGCCTACCGATATTATCGGCCGATATCGGCATTAAAATGTGATATCGGAAAATATCTGTATCGGTTTTCAAAAAAAAAAAAAAAAAAAAAAAAATGTTTACATTTCTATAACCTTTATTTACCCAGGCAAGCAAGTAAGAACAAATTCTGATTTTATTTATTGTCAAAAGTATGCATAATGTTGTGTTAATTCCACAACAAGAGATATGTAATGTTAATTACCTGAAATTATTCCGTTTTTGGGGGGGGGGGGGGGGGGGGGGGGGGGGGGGACCTTGTATATATCGGTATCGGTTGATATCGGTTGATATCGGTATCGGAAATTAAGAGTTGGACAATATCGGTATATCGGTATCGGTAAAAAAGCCAATATCGAGCATCCCTAATATATAGTATTTGATTTGATCTCAATTGGGACAAACCTGGTTAAATAAAGGCTAAATAAAAATAGTAAATACAGTAGTAGATAGTAATATAGAAATAGTACATAGTAGATAGTAGTATATACATAGTAGCATAGTACATAGTACTAAAATACAGTAAGAAGGTGAAACAGGTACAGATACAATACAACAAACAACACAGCGAGAAGTAGGAGAAGGAACAGTCCTATTTCACCTATTTCCCCAGAATTCCTTAAATATTTTAACCGTCATGCCCGCCGGCGGAACAGACGAAAGTCACAGCACTTTGCGAGCGTCTAGCGGCTCTGGGCTGCATTTTCCGCAGAACATATTAGATATAGAATAAAGGCCTATTTGTTGCCGTTCGAATGCCACCTGGCTCGACCAAATCCGTGCCTCACTTCTCGAGTTACATGACGATATGTCAGGCGTGTGACTTTTTATGTGCAAGCGTCAGATTACCACCCCGGACTCCCGACGCTCTAGAACTGTAAATCATCCGCCGATTGCGGAAATTATTGGTCAGAGTTGTAGCCAATGAGTGTAGCTTTCCAATGATACCCCAAGTGTGCGGATAAGGTATATAGGTGAAAGGTGACGAGCGAAAACCAGAAGTGAAAAAGATTCTGAATGAATCACCGTGGATGAGGAAATGGAGAAATTAAGAGATTTTTTCTTGGCACACGTTTACCCAGATCTCTCTAGAAGACTCATTTCTGAATGGATTTTTATAAAATTTGGACCTGTATTAGTTCAAGTTCAAGTTCAAGTTTCTTTATTAGTTCAGGGTAACAGAGCATGAGGTGAGGCGGACCTTTAAAAAAGTGAATATCAGGAAAGCAGCAGGACCGGACGGCATCCCCGGCCGCATCCTAAAAGTCTGTGCCGACCAACTGGCCCCGGTATTCACTGACATATTTAACCTGTCCTCAGAACAGGCTGTCATCCCCACCTGCCTGAAGAAGTCCACTATTAGCCCATTCAGCCGAACGCACAATTGGAGGGGGGCTTCCCACTCTCCAAGACATTTACAACAAGCGGTGCATGGGTAAGGCTAAGAGAATTATCAAAGACTCCAGCCACCCAAACAACTGCCTCTTTGAACTGCTGCCGTCAGGCAAGCGATACCGGAGTCTCATGGCCGGCACAGAGAGACTCAGAAGAACCTTCTATCCTCAGGCCATCAGAATGCTAAATGACAATAACACTATGTAACAACCATCAAATGCACTCACATCACACACATCCACACGCACACACTCACTTTAAACAAACAACTCACTGCAGCACCCACTCTACACACTTTAGAACACCTAAACACACTTTATATTTATTGGTAAAGAATTTGCACTACAACCCATACCTCATTACACCTTACTGTAAATTGTACCTAAATTGTACCTCATCCCATTTCTGCTTTGTACTGTATAATATATTGTATTGTAACTCAGTTACTTCTACTCTGCATTGTACATTGTATATATGTATATACTGAACACTTTTGTCTATGTACTTGACTTGTATTTTATACTTACTATACTTATTTTATACTTATCTATTTTTATCTAGCACAATCTCTGGAGCAAAACAGAAAGAAGCATTTTATATAAAAGTATTCTGTACTTCTGTATGACTACTAATAAAGAAACTTGAAACTTGAACTTGAACTTGTTGTGAGCAGTTTCATGTAGGAACTATTTGCTACCGAACTACAGCCCCATAACAATGGTACTTTGGTAGAAAGTAGTTCCACCATGAAATTGCTCACAACAAGGTCTATTATCCTATAGGTATTATCCTGAGTAACCAGATCATGATTTCTGGAAAGAGACGTTGATTTTGAGTTTTTCAAATATATATTTTTTGGTGCTTTGAGCACCACAAGCCAAGTGCCATTCAGCTCCATTGTATTGGAGTGATCTCTCCAAAACTAAGATCTCTCCAAAACTAAGATCTCTCCAAAACTAAGATCTCTCCAAAACTAAGATATCTCCAAAACTAAGATATCTCCAAAACTAAGATATCTCCAAAACTTGGCGAATCACATAGCAGAGATAGCACTCTGGTGAAAATATGTGTAGTCTACTGCCCCTTTAGGCTGTGATCAGATTGGACACCTTTTTTGTGCACTCGAACGTAAGGTGTGGCGGTGTGTACATAGAGCATGGGGCGCAATGAGTGACAGCACTGATTACCGTTGCTACCTCAGCTAACCTTACATAAGTTACATACATTACCGTTGCTACCTCAGCTAACATTACATAAGTTACATACATTACTGCTGCTACCTCAGCTAACGTTACATAAGTTACATACATTACTGCTGCTACCTCAGCTAACATTACATAAGTTACATACATTACTGTTGTTACCTCAGCTAACCTTACATAAGTTACATACATTACTGCTGCTACCTCAGCTAACATTACATAAGTTACATACATTACTGCTGCTACCTCAGCTAACGTTACATAAGTTACATACATTACTGCTGCTACCTCAGCTAACATTACATAAGTTACATACATTACTGTTGTTACCTCAGCTAACCTTACATAAGTTACATACATTACCGTTGCTACCTCAGCTAACGTTACATAAGTTACATACATTACTGCTGCTACCTCAGCTAACGTTACATAAGTTACATACATTACCGCTGCTACCTCAGCTAACGTTACATAAGTTACATACATTACTGCTGCTACCTCAGCTAACGTTACATAAGTTACATACATTACCGTTGCTACCTCAGCTAACCTTACATAAATTACATACATTACCGTTGCTACCTCAGCTAACATTACATAAGTTACATACATTACTGTTGCTACCTCAGCTAACGCTACATAAGTTACATACATTAATGTTGCTACCTCAGCTAACATTACATAAGTTACATACATTACTGTTGCTACCTCAGCTAACATTACATAAGTTACATACATTACTGTTGCTACCTCAGCTAACCTTACATAAGTTACATACATTACCGTTGCTACCTCAGCTAACCTTACATAAGTTACATACATTACTGTTGCTACCTCAGCTAACGTTACATAAGTTACATACATTACTGCTGCTACCTCAGCTAACGTTACATAAGTTACATACATTACTGTTGCTACCTCAGCTAACCTTACATAAGTTACATACATTACTGCTGCTACCTCAGCTAACGTTACATAAGTTACAGACATTACTGTTGCTACCTCAGCTAACCTTACATAAGTTACATACATTACTGTTGCTACCTCAGCTAACGTTACATAAGTTACATACATTACTGTTGTTACCTCAGCTAACGTTACATAAGTTACATACATTACTGCTGCTACCTCAGCTAACGTTACCTAAGTTACATACATTACCGCTGCTACCTCAGCTAACGTTACATAAGTTACAGACATTACTGCTGCTACCTCAGCTAACGTTACATAAGTTACATACATTACTGTTGCTACCTCAGCTAACGTTACATAAGTTACATACATTACCGCTGCTACCTCAGCTAACGTTACATAAGTTACAGACATTACTGTTGCTACCTCAGCTAACGTTACATAAGTTACATACATTACTGTTGCTACATCAGCTAACATTACATAAGTTACATACATTACTGTTGCTACCTCAGCTAACCTTACATAAGTTACATACATTACCGTTGCTACCTCAGCTAACGTTACATAAGTTACATACATTACTGTTGCTACCTCAGCTAACGTTACATAAGTTACATACATTACTGTTGCTACCTCAGCTAACGTTACATAAGTTACATACATTACCGCTGCTACCTCAGCTAACGTTACATAAGTTACATACATTACCGCTGCTACCTCAGCTAACATTACATAAGTTACATACATTACTGTTGCTACCTCAGCTAACGTTACATACATTACTGCTGCTACCTCAGCTAACGTTACATAAGTTACATACATTACTGCTGCTACCTCAGCTAACGTTACATAAGTTACATACATTACCGCTGCTACCTCAGCTAACGTTACATAAGTTACATACATTACCGCTGCTACCTCAGCTAACGTTACATAAGTTACATACATTACCGTTGCTACCTCAGCTAACCTTACATAAGTTACATACATTACTGCTGCTACCTCAGCTAACGTTACATAAGTTACATACATTACCGCTGCTACCTCAGCTAACGTTACATAAGTTACATACATTACTGCTGCTACCTCAGCTAACGTTACATAAGTTACATACATTACTGTTGCTACCTCAGCTAACGTTACATAAATTACATACATTACTGCTGCTACCTCAGCTAACGTTACATAAGTTACATACATTACTGTTGCTACCTCAGCTAACGTTACATAAGTTACAGACATTACTGTTGTTACCTCAGCTAACCTTACATAAGTTACATACATTACTGCTGCTACCTCAGCTAACGTTACATAAGTTACATACATTACTGTTGCTACCTCAGCTAACGTTACATAAGTTACATACATTACCGCTGCTACCTCAGCTAACGTTACATAAGTTACATACATTACTGCTGCTACCTCAGCTAACGTTACATAAGTTACATACATTACTGATTGCTACCTCAGCTAACGTTACATAAATTACATACATTACTGCTGCTACCTCAGCTAACGTTACATAAGTTACATACATTACTGTTGCTACCTCAGCTAACGTTACATAAGTTACAGACATTACTGTTGCTACCTCAGCTAACGTTACATAAGTTACATACATTACTGCTGCTACCTCAGCTAACGTTACATAAGTTACATACATTACCGTTGCTACCTCAGCTAACCTTACATAAGTTACATACATTACTGCTGCTACCTCAGCTAACGTTACATAAGTTACATACATTACTGCTGCTACCTCAGCTAACGTTACATAAGTTACATACATTACCGTTGCTACCTCAGCTAA
The DNA here is from genome assembly GCF_963971535.1 of Notolepis coatsorum. Classification (NCBI taxonomy): domain Eukaryota; kingdom Metazoa; phylum Chordata; class Actinopteri; order Aulopiformes; family Paralepididae; genus Notolepis; species Notolepis coatsorum. The sequence continues at coordinate 1,033,666 of NC_140183.1, read as the reverse complement.
CCTTACATAAGTTACATACATTACTGCTTGTTACTGTTCATATCTTGGTCGTGGTAAGACCTGCTCGTACAAACTGTTTTGCTGTCGATTTCTCTTCAGACAACTCAGATTTGTAATCCCTCCCCTCGGTTGATTTGATTGGTTCCGTCGACAAGAAGGTGACATCGACGTTGGTGTGCTCCGTGGCTAAAATTTTAACTTTTTAAACTTGAGAGCGCCCGAAAAAGCGCTGCTTAAAAAACGTGAGGCGCCTGTCGCGACAACACCATTGAAAACAGTCGAAAAAAGCGCAGGACGATCACAGCCGTAAGCTTTTCAAGACATTCTATACCATTGTATGTGTTCAAATGAATAATGATACTAAGACCGGTACCTTTCTGACTGCAGGCCACAGTGAATAACTTAGTGTCACGACATGACATTTTCTGTGCATGTGATATTATAAAAAAAAAAGGAAAGGGAATATGACGGCTCCGATTATGAATTCTGATGAGATGACACTGGAAAACATTTTGCTCTTCCACTCCACTTGACATGACCTTTTGATATGATCCCGTGTTATTTCATTCATCTTTCCCTCCTCGCCCTCCCCTCACCCATCGTCTCTCCAGTACCGCTCCGCGTCCCGAGCAGAATAATCCCATCGGTGGGAACGTTTTCCCCGTGAAGCCCCCCCCCCCCCCTCGCCGTCGCTTCTCCTTATTTATTGACCGCTGACAGGCCCATGAATTCAGGGCCAAAGTGAAACTCATATAGTTATCAAAAGCATAAAATTCATTCCTATCACTTTAGGTGTCAGAGCAGAGACAAGAAGATGAAACAGGTACTCATAAAGGGCGCGGGGGTCGTAAATCAGACAGGGTGGGGGGGAGAGGGGGCCGGGGGGGGGGGGGGGGGGGGGGGGGGGCGCCACAGCGGGGCCCGGTGAGAGGCGATGGAGGCCCTTGATTAAATAAGGGGAATTAGGTATTTTTGCAAAAGTAGGAAATAACAGTGATGTATGCGCCTGTCAGCCGAGAGGCTCAACACTATTGTGTATTGTTTATTTATACTATTTCTCTTGTGTTTTTTAGTGGATCAATCTCACTCTCTCCTCTCTCTCTTATCACCCTTTCTCCCTCTCTCTCTCTCTCTCTCTCTCTCTCTCTCTCTCTCTCTCTCTCTCTCTCTCTCTCTCTCTCTCTCTCTCTCGTTCTTTCTTTCTTTATCACACCCCCCCACTCTCTCTCTATCTCTCTCTCTCTCTCCTTCTCTCTCTCTATCTCTCTCTCTTCTTTCTTCACCGTTCTCATTCTGTGTCTCTGTGAGTGACATGAGAGAGTGGACCAGAGGGGACATATCAGCTGGTGTCTACATCCTTGCTGATCAGGCTTGTAAGTATCCAACCTGTATGACTACAGGTTTTTAATTGTGGGTTTAACATGTGATGATAAAAAAGCCATCACATTATCTTGACACTATACTGTGTGTGTGTGTGTGTGTGTGTGTGTGTGTGTGTGTGTGGTGTGTGTGTGTGTGTGTGTGTGTGTGTGTGTGTGTGTGTGTGTGTGTGTGTGTGTGTGTGTGTGTGTGTGTGTGGTGTGTGTGTGTGTGTGTGTGTGGGTGTGTGTGTGGTGTGTGTGTGTGTGTGTGTGTGTGTGTGTGTGTGTGTGTGTGTGGTGTGTGTGTGTGTGTGTGTGTGTGTGTGTGTGTGTGTGTGTGTTTAGCATGAGTTTCCCCAGTGGGAAGGGAACCCCCCAACATTGGCAGTGTTGCTGTCAAGCTCTTTCCATTTAATCGACAAAAAAAGCATCATAGTAGTTTGGAGGGTAATTTCATTTTCACCACGTCAGTGTTTACAATCACAGTCACCACTAAACAGTAAAATTCTAAATCTAAGCTAAATATTGTGAAATCTCCATAATCCATATCACATCATATCATCCAAAAATATCTGATAACAATAGGATTAGAATACAAGACTGGAAAACACCATGTGGATTCTGCTACTGTACGTTGGTAAAAACCAAGAGAGAATTGAGGACCGGAGAGCAACATTATGAATCACGATGAAGAGTCCCCTCTGGCCGAGCGTTTCAATGCCACACACCATGAGGTCTGTAGGCTGAAGTGCCAGGGCATTGAGGGTGGCACTGTAGGTGGCACTGTAGGCCTCAAGCCCCTGACAAGAGGAAGCGGACAGGGACCACTTACTCTCCCAGAGAGTCGTGTTAGATTCACTCTCTACACACTGAATTCCCTGAAGGACTGAATGAGGAATTGATGTTGACTTGCTTCTTATAATATATCAATTCCACCAGTCTCGCTCTTGTGTTATCTTCACTCTGGTCCTGTATTTCTCTTCTTGTTTCTTTTCTTTTTGCTGAGATTTGGAATATTACTGTGTATAGGGAGGTGTAGACTGACGTCGCTTTAGTGTCCCGTGCGGTCCACCCGTATATATAGGGATCTAATCATTGGGAAAATGTATTATCGGCTATTGTAATAATTCTGCCTCGTGAACATTTGGCAAGCTTTCCATTTTTTGCACAAAATGAGTTTCCCTTCTATCACTAACATTATTGTTTAAGAATTTGTAAAGGTTGTTTAATTTGTCCGTAACCCTTTCACTGCCACACGACAGAAGAGTTAACCCTTTACTATTGAGTTTATTGAGTTTATTAGGATCCCCATTAGCTGTTGCATGACAACAACTAGTCTTTCCAGGGTCCAGCAATCCTCCACAATGCTGCATCATTAGCATAATCCGCGGAGCTAATGATGCTAATGATGGAAGCACCGCCGTTGGTTGTGTGATAGTAAAGGGCTAACCTTCTGTATTGTCACAGTGAAAGGGTTAACCGGCTGTCGCGTGGCGGGTGAAAGGGGTTAAAAAATAACTACACTTACCAGTAGAACGCCTGTCGTTCAGACCTGCGGCTACACTCTGGGGCAAAGCACTGCACCATGCAGCTAGCGAGCTGGCTACTAACGTTACGTACAAACAATAACGTTTATAAAACTATATACACAATATGTACAACGAAACAATGATTTACATTCGTGTTCACAGTGATTTAATATGCAGCGAATTAACGTTATACCGATTTAAATTATAAATACAAATATGGTAACGTGGTCGTGGCTCTAGTGTTGGGTGAAACAGATACTAGCCACAGATTCAGGGTCAGTTATTTTCCCATTGTACGAATTGTTAAGGTTATGGAATGTAAGGGAAGTCTGATCCTAGGTCTGCGACTAAAGCCAGGCGGGCTACGCCGTGGTGACGTGAGTCAGCAGCGCCAACGTGACGTGTGGTTCCTCAGTGAACGAAAACGGTAAAACATTGTTATTTTGCTACTTTTACGATTAATCGCGAATTGTTTCATGTCGAGCTATAGATTGTGGGATGAATACACACAGAAAGGTACACCGTGCCAACGTTCATGCTTTATTTGTTTTAAAACGAGACGATTTAGAAATGTGTCCGTTGGAAATACATTGCAAGTGAGGTGGATCGCGCGGGAAACAACGATGACGTAACCACTACACCTCCTCTATTGATGACTGTGGTATGTGTATATATATATATATATATATTGTGCCTAAAACAATAATCTATGTCATCATGAATTTCCAAATATGAAACGTCTCAAATATCTGATGAACCTATATATATGGTATATCTATATCTGATTTGATTTCTGAAACAAATGGTCAAAATGCAAAGCAGGACATATGTGTGTCTTATGTTTCTTGTTTTAAACGCATGGTTCCAGTGAAGGTCCAACGCTACGCTGGTGTCTGAGGCGTCTCCACAGCTGATGGGATCTGTAACTCTGGAGTGGGGTGACGACCTCCCACCCCATCCATCATCCGCTGATGGACATGGGAAGCGGGCCTGTGACGGGACGGGCGGGGGCTTCATGGGGGCCAGGGTGGGGGCTTTATGGGCCGGGGTGGGGGGCTTCATGGGGGCCAGGGTGGGGGTAGAGATGGGGTTAGGGATATGATCGCACAGGGAAAGGACCTGGGGTGGGGGGTGGGGGCTCCGCGCGGTCGGGGAATGGAGAGGGTGGGCCTCGAAGGAAGGGTGGGGATTCGGGGATGGAGGTAGGGATTGAGGTTATGGTTGTTGGGTGGGTGTTTACGGAGGAAGATTTAAGTTGGTGTGGGGGTTGGAGGGAGGGTTCCGTGTGGGATCAAGCAGGATGATCTCACCATGGTTCGGGTCATCTTTCATCTCTTGTTTACATTCTGATGAATGTACCCTAAAAACGAACTAAATAAAAATGTCTCAACCTCCTTGGAGTACCGTTTGGGCGGGGTTTCCCTCCACGAGGACGAATCAGATCCTGCCATTTAGGTTGTCAATCTTAGAAACGTACACAAAAATTTACTTTCAAATCGTCTGCATTTAACAGTCAAATTGACCAAACTCAATGTATCGTAAGTGGGAAGCCCACTAGGCCGCTGGATGAAACAAACGCTGAGGATTAATACGTAAACACCACCGGTCCCAGCCCTGTTACAGTAACGCCGGCGCTACAATTGTTTCCCCTCTGGACTATCGAGCTCCTGCAACAGATGGTCTCATCGGAGACGTTACATGTCCGCGACGCAGATACCTTCATTATCCTGAGCTACAGTGGTTCTGCAGGTGGCATTCTGTGAAAGAGCAAACCCGAGCCGGTCCAACAAACACCACATGATGGATCTGGTCATCAGGACCGGTGTCACTCCGTTCTCCACGCAGAGCCGTAGTGAGTCTCACAGGACCTCTTGTTCCTCTCACGCCTCTGAGAGCGGGGTCTGGCCTCATCAATCTGCCGGCCGGGCAGGAAGGAGTGAGAGAGGTAACTCTCTGTGAGTGTCCCCCTCAGCTGACCTTCATCTTCTCCTCCTCCTCCCCCTCCTCCTTCCTCCTCCTCCTCCTCCTCTCCTCCTTCATCTTCTCCTTCTCCCTTCTCCTTCTCCTTCCTCCTTCTCCTTCTCCTTCTCTCCTTCTCCTCCTTCTTCTCCTCCTTCTCCTTCTCCTTCTTCTTCTTCTTCTTTCTTCTTCTTCTTCTTCTTCTTCTTCTTCTTCTTCTTCTTCTTCTTCTTCTTCTTTCTTCTTTCTTCTTCTTCTTCTTCTTCTTCTTCTTCTTCTTCTTCTTCTTCTTCTTTTCCTCTTCTGTGGAGCTCCGGTGGAGGAGGAGGAGGAGAGAGAGAGAGAGAGAGAGAGAGAGAGAGAGAGAGAGAGAGAGAGAGAGAGAGAGAGAGAGAGAGAGATGTAGGAGCAAGCTGTGTGGACAATGAGGAGAAAAGCTCTGACTGACAGGACGGTATTGAGTGACACCACACTGCAAAGCAAGCAGGGCAGGCTGAGAAGCTCACACACACACACACACACACACACACACACACACACACACACACACACACACACACACACACACACACACACACACACACACATGAGCGCCCCCCACCACCACGCACACACCCACACAATGTCAGTGTGAAATGGGTTCAGTGACACTTGACCTGCGGCGGTCCGGACGTCTGTCAACATGTGCATATCCCATCTTTCTGTGGATGACTGTGTGATCGGTATGTTTCCCTCCGTCTGGCCGACATGCAGTCACGTCTAGACACTTCTCACACACGTTTCTGCTGCCGCGCCGCTATATTGTGCACCTCTCGTCGAAGTTTCTGTTTTTTCCAGAGTTAAACAAGGCCCCTTCCCTCCGCCGGTCAGACAGACGGCCCCCGGCTCCTCACTCGGCATGAAGAAATGAGGAACGGGCTTCACTCACTCTCACTGATAAAGCTGAGGTTTTGGGAAACGGTTATTGTTGCATTTTTCTTCCTTCTTCTTTTTATTCTGTCTACTACTTTCCTTTTTTTTTTTTTTTTTTTTTTTTTATAAAAAAAAAGATAATAATTTAACTCTGGTCGTCACTGTCATCCATAGTCCAGTGGTTCTCAACATTTTTCATGCCAAGAACCTCCAAAATGATACGCGCGATAGAGTGTGGAGGGAAATATTGAAATTAAACTATGTTTTTTTTTATCCACTTTTTCTCCCACTTTTCTATATTTTCTCCCATCCCAATTTCGTATCATCCAATTCAACCCTCCCCTGTCAGGAACGCTGTTTCTTGCCTCCCACAAGCCGGCTGCAATTGTGGACTAAGTCATACATAGCACAAGTCCCTCCGGTACTTGAGGTAGCAGCAGTCGCATCTTTCACCTGCGCAGCTCGATCTCTCAGTGGCGAGGAGTAACGCGTGGGAGGCTCACGCTGCCCCCGACACTTCTGATTCTACTGCGCAGGCGCACCAACCGACCTGTAGGAGTCGCTGTCCACACGCCCGATCCCCACCCATCAGTTCCCACCCCTAATACGGCCAATGTGATTAGTACGGACGACCAGCTAAACTGAAAGCAATGTGGACGCTGGGCTCGAACAGGCAAGCCCAGCGTCTCGGTCATTCGTGGCGAGCGCCTTGCCCACTACGCCACGTAGCCGCCCAGAAATTAAACTATGTTAAAGCCCCTACCGTACGTGTAGGACTTAAGTCGGGTCCATTGGTCGCATCTATGTTGTTTATATTGTGTTAATAGTCTGTTGGTAGCCTCTATATTATATTATATTAATAATATATTTATATATATATTATATATATTATAGAGTTACCAACAAACTATTAACACAATAAATACAACTAATATGACAATGATGATAAATGATGTGATCACAAGAAACATTGATCACAAGAAACGTGCCGACACTACTAGTTACTGATGTGGGCGACAGTAGGTAGAGCAGTCGTCTGGTAATCCAGAGGTTCCCGGTTCGATTCCCACTCATCCCGGGCCGGTGTGTCGAAGTGTCCTTGAGCAAGACACTTAACCCCTAACTGCTCCCGATGAGCAGGTCGGCACCTTGCATGGTTGCAAATTGTAAAGCGCGTTTGGATAAAAGCGCTATATACTGTAAATGCAGCCATTTACCATTTACTGTACCATGCATGTGGCGACCCACCAGAAGAAGGCCCGTGACCCGTGTCGGGTCCCGACCCATAGTTTAAGAAACTAGGATCTATGAGATCTGAGTCGCTGGTGTTGTTGTTCCGAAGGGCCAGCAGGCTGATACAGTACAGTACACATAGAGTCATGTAAATAAGGATGTGATCAACCCCTCCCCCGACCCCCCCGCATGGCAGACAAGAGGGATTGACACAGATATACACTAATCTGTACTCTGATTTATTCCTGATTGGTCTGAGCTCGACTTCTTACTCAGTTTGTCCAAATATGTATCTACAGCACTAGATGTGTGACGTCATGAGTGCGTCTCAGTATTTCTCCAGCTGTGATGGTAAGAAGCACAGTGTCACATGACGTGCTGTAGGGAGGGGGGGGGGGTCTGGGGGGAGGCCCGGGTTCATGGACGTTTGATGGTATCGTTGTGTGAATAATTTACCGTTACACTGCCACGGTAACAGTCATGTATCGCCAGGGTCATCATCCCCATGTTCCCCGGGTCCTATATTCCCGCTCCCGAAAAAAGGTCTGATATCTCCCTTCCGAAAAAGGGTCTTATGTTTTCCCGGGTCACACTGTCATTAGCCTACCTTGTTATTATGGGATGCCGTTATGACCAGGCGGTGGACCAGGATGCCTAAGATAATGACTGGAGGAGGGAAAATATTAGTTCTAGATCGTTTTAGATACCACAAACACCACTGTGTGGGAGAGCAGGCCTGGTGATCCACGTCTTTGATCAGACCTTTTTTCGGGGAGGGGGAACATAGGACCAGAGGAATTGATTGATTGATTGAAAACTTTATTAACAGATTGCAGAATGGGTACAATACAGTACGGCTCAATACACACAATTGTTAAGGGGATGCAGACCAGAGAAAGACTTTCGTCTTGTTTACATCAGGGTGGAACATAAGTACACTTCCCGTATAGCCATGATACCACTTGCACTTGCATTTAAATAACACCACGGCATAATATCAGTTAAACCACAATACCAATGGAAATATCATGGTAATTCCAGCGTCCTTTTGTCATACTATCTGATCTATAAATGCTATCTTGAACACCTGTGTGTCCAATTCTTGGTTAAAGAGGCCTTATTTGCTAACGCTAACTCGCTAACTACCCACAACAACCTACACAGCTAACTTAGCTAACGTTAGTCATGTCTGCTAGTGTCGTCGAGGGTTTCTTAACGGGAAGCCTGTTAACCCTTTCACTGCCACACGACAGAAGGTTAGCCCTTTACTATCACACAACCGACGGCGATGCTCCATCGTTAGCATCATTAGCTCCGCAAATGCGGAGCTAATGATGCTAACGATGGAGCATCACCGTCGGTTGTGTGATAGTAAAGGGCTAACCTTCTGTATTGTCACAGTGAAAGGGTTAACCGGCTGTCGTGTGGCAGTGAAAGGGTTAAAGTGTGTAAGATAAAAAGGTTTCACATGACTCCATGGTGTGTT
>NC_140183.1:1012686-1020186 GCF_963971535.1 Notolepis coatsorum | reverse complement strand
GTAGCCAGTAGCCAGTAGCCAGTAACCAGTAGCCAGTAGCCAGTAGCCAGTAACCAGTAGCCAGTAACCAGTAACCAGTAACCAGTAGTCAGTAGTCAGTAACCAGTAGTCAGTAGCCAGTAGCCAGTAACCAGTAGCCAGTAGCCAGTAGCCAGTAACCAGTAGCCAGTAACCAGTAGCCAGTAGCCAGTAGCCAGTAGCCAGTAGCCAGTAACCAGTAACCAGTAGTCAGTAACCAGTAACCAGTAGCCAGTAACCAGTAGCCAGTAACCAGTAGCCAGTAGCCAGTAGCCAGTAACCAGTAACCAGTAGTCAGTAGCCAGTAGCCAGTAGCCAGTAACCAGTAACCAGTAGCCAGTAACCAGTAACCAGTAGTCAGTAGCCAGTAACCAGTAGCCAGTAGTCAGTAGCCAGTAACCAGTAGCCAGTAGTCAGTAACCAATAGCCAGTAGCCAGTAGCCGGTAGCCGGTAGCCGGTAGCCGGTAACCGGTAGCCAGTAGTCAGTAGTCAGTAGTCAGTAGCCAGTAACCAGTAACCAGTAGTCAGTAGTCAGTAACCAGTAGTCAGTAGCCAGTAACCAGTAGCCAGTAGCCAGTAGCCAGTAACCAGTAGCCAGTAACCAGTAGCCAGTAGCCAGTAGCCAGTAGCCAGTAGTCAGTAGTCAGTAGTCAGTAACCAGTAACCAGTAGCCAGTAGCCAGTAGCCAGTAACCAGTAGCCAGTAGCCAGTAGCCTGTAACCAGTAGTCAGTAGTCAGTAGCCAGTAGCCAGTAGCCAGTAACCAGTAGTCAGTAGTCAGTAGCCAGTAGCCAGTAACCAGTAACCAGTAGTCAGTAGCCAGTAACCAGTAGTCAGTAGTCAGTAGCCAGTAGCCAGTAACCAGTAACCAGTAGTCAGTAGCCAGTAGCCAGTAACCAGTAGCCAGTAGCCAGTAGCCAGTAACCAGTAGGCAGTAGCCAGTAGCCAGTAACCAGTAACCAGTAGCCAGTAGTCAGTAGCCAGTAGCCAGTAACCAGTAGCCAGTAGCCAGTAGCCAGTAACCAGTAGCTAGTAACCAGTAGCCAGTAGCCAGTAACCGGTAGCCAGTAGCCAGTAGTCAGTAGCCAGTAGCCAGTAACCAGTAGCCAGTAGCCAGTAACCAGTAAAAAGTAGCCAGTAACCAGTAGCCAGTAACCGGTAGCCAGTAGCCAGTAGCCAGTAGCCAGTAACCAGTAACCAGTAGCCAGTAGCCAGTAACCAGTAACCAGTAGTCAGTAGCCAGTAACCGGTAGCCAGTAACCAGTAGCCATTAGTCAGTAGCCAGTAGCCAGTAACCAGTAGCCAGTAGCCAGTAGCCAGTAGCCGGTAACCGGTAGCCAGTAGCCAGTAACCAGTAGCCAGTAGCCAGTAACCGGTAGCCAGTAGCCAGTAGCCAGTAGCCAGTAGCCAGTAGCCAGTAACCAGTAACCAGTAGCCAGTAGCCAGTAGCCAGTAACCAGTAGCCAGTAGCCAGTAGCCAGTAGTCAGTAGCCAGTAGCCAGTAGTCAGTAGCCAGTAGCCAGTAACCAGTAGCCAGTAGCCAGTAGCCAGTAGCCAGTAGTCAGTAGCCAGTAGCCAGTAACCAGTAGCCAGTAGTCAGTATCCAGTAGCCAGTAGCCAGTAGCCAGTAGCCAGTAGCCGGTAACCGGTGGCCAGTAGCCAGTAGCCAGTAACCAGTAGCCAGTAGCCAGTAACCAGTAGCCAGTAGCCAGTAACCAGTAGCCAGTAGCCAGTAGCCAGTAACCAGTAGCCAGTAGCCAGTAGTCAGTAGCCAGTAGCCAGTAACCAGTAGCCAGTAGCCAGTAGTCAGTAGCCAGTAACCAGTAACCGGTAGCCAGTAACCAGTAACCAGTAACCAGTAGCCAGTAGCCAGTAGTCAGTAGCCAGTAGCCAGTAACCAGTAGCCAGTAGCCAGTAGCCGGTAACCGGTAGCCAGTAGCCAGTAGCCAGTAGCCAGTAGCTAGTAACCGGTAGCCAGTAACCAGTAGCCAGTAGTCAGTAGCCAGTAACCAGTAACCGGTAGCCAGTAACCAGTAACCAGTAACCAGTAGCCAGTAGCCAGTAGTCAGTAGCCAGTAGCCAGTAACTGGTAGTCAGTAGTCAGTAGCCAGTAGCCAGTAACTGGTAGCCAGTAGCCAGTAGCCAGTAACCAGTAGCCAGTAACCGGTAGCCAGTAGCCAGTAACCAGTAACCAGTAGCCAGTAACCAGTAACCGGTAGCCAGTAGCCAGTAGCCAGTAGTCAGTAGTCAGTAGTCAGTAGTCAGTAAGCAGTAGTCAGTAAGCAGTAGTCAGTAGTCAGTAGTCAGTAGTCAGTAGTCAGTAACCTGTAGTCAGTAGTCAGTAGTCAGTAGTCAGTAACCAGTAGTCAGTAGTCAGTAACCAGTAGTCAGTAGTCAGTAGTCAGTAGTCAGTAGTCAGTAAGCAGTAGTCAGTAGTCAGTAGTCAGTAGTCAGTAACTAGTAGTCAGTAGTCAGTAGTCAGTAGTCAGTAACTAGTAGTCAGTAGTCAGTAGTCAGTAACTAGTAGTCAGTAGTCAGTAGTCAGTAGTCAGTAGTCAGTAACTAGTAGTCAGTAGTCAGTAGTCAGTAGTCAGTAGTCAGTAGTAAGTAGTCAGTAAGCAGTAGTCAATAAGCAGTAGTCAGTAGTCAGTAGTCAGTAGTCAGTAGTCAGTAACCAGTAGTCAGTAAGCAGTAGTCAGTAGTCAGTAGTCAGTAGTCAGTAGTCAGTAGTCAGTAACCAGTAGTCAGTAAGCAGTAGTCAGTAGTCAGTAGTCAGTAACCAGTAGTCAGTAAGCAGTAGCCAGTAGTCAGTAGTCAGTAGTCAGTAAGCAGTAGTCAGTAGTCAGTAGTCAGTAAGCAGTAGTCAGTAGTCAGTAAGCAGTAGTCAGTAGTCAGTAGTCAGTAGTCAGTAGTCAGTAACCAGTAGTCAGTAGTCAGTAAGCAGTAGCCAGTAGTCAGTAACTAGTAGTCAGTAACCAGTAGTCAGTAAGCAGTAGTCAGTAGTCAGTAGTCAGTAGTCAGTAGTCAGTAAGCAGTAGTCAGTAGTCAGTAGTCAGTAGTCAGTAAGCAATAGTCAGTAACCAGTAGTCAGTAGTCACAGTCCTGGAGTCACATACTTCAGTCATCCCTGCTAGAACAACCAGTCCTGGAGTCACATACTTCAGTCATCCCTGCTAGAACAACCAGTCCTGGAGTCATACACTTCAGTCATCCCTGCTAGAACAACCAGTCCTGGAGTCACATACTTCAGTCATCCCTGCTAGAACAACCAGTCCTGGAGTCACATACTTCAGTCATCCCTGCTAGAACAACCAGTCCTGGAGTCACATACTTCAGTCATCCCTGCTAGAACAACCAGCATAGACCAGCATTGGGGATTGAATGATGCTCGTGTGACGCTGGTTTGGCTGGTGCACCAGCACGCTCACCAGCATACCAGCACCAAAACACAACATATCCTGGTCTTTGCTGGTATATCCAGAATCTGTTATGCTGGTCTTTGCTGATATAACCAGCCAATGCATGTTGCTGGTTTTTGCTGGTATATACACAGAGTTGTGTGGTGGGTGGTTGTGGTGCTTTAGTGGCTTAACCTTTGCTAGCTAGAAGTCAATACCCAGTAGCCAGTAGCCATTAGCCAGTAACCAGTAACCAGTTGCCAGTAGCCAGTAGCCAGTAACCAGTAGCCAGTAGTCAGTAGACAGTAACCAGTAACCAGTAGCCAGTAGCCAGTAGCCAGTAACCAGTAGCCAGTAGCCAGTAACCAGTAGCCAGTAGCCAGTAGCCAGTAACCAGTAGCCAGTAGCCAGTAGCCAGTAGCCAGTAGCCAGTAGCCAGTAGCCAGTAACCAGTAACCAGTAGCCAGTAGCCAGTAACCAGTAGCCAGTAGCCAGTAACCATTAGCCAGTAACCAGTAGCCAGTAGCCAGTAGCCAGTAGCCAGTAACCAGTAACCAGTAGCCAGTAGCCAGTAGCCAGTAACCAGTAACCAGTAGCCAGTAGCCGGTAGCCGGTAGCCGGTAGCCGGTAGCCGGTAACCGGTAACCGGTAACCGGTAGCCAGTAGCCAGTAGCCAGTAGCCAGTAGCCAGTAGCCAGTAACCAGTAACCAGTAGCCAGTAGCCAGTAGCCAGTAGCCAGTAGTCAGTAGCCAGTAACCAGTAGCCAGTAACCAGTAACCAGTAACCGGTAGTCAGTAGCCAGTAACCAGTAACCGGTAACCGGTAGTCAGTAGCCAGTAACCGGTAGTCAGTAGCCAGTAGCCAGTAACCAGTAGCCAGTAACCAGTAGCCAGTCGCAAGTAACCGGTAGTCAGTAGCCAGTAACCAGTAGCCAGTAACCAGTAGCCAGTAGCCAGTAACCGGTAGTCAGTAGCCAGTAGCCAGTAACCAGTAGCCAGTAGTCAGTAACCAGTAGTCACTAACCAGTAGTCAGTAACCAGTAGCCAGTAGTCAGTAGCCAGTAGCCAGTAGTCAGTAGCCAGTAACCAGTAGCCAGTAACCAGTAACCAGTAACCGGTAGTCAGTAGCCGGTAGTCAGTAGCCAGTAGCCAGTAACCAGTAGCCAGTAGTCAGTAACCAGTAGTCACTAACCAGTAGCCAGTAGTCAGTACTCAGTAGTCAGTAGCCAGTAACCAGTAGCCAGTAGTCAGTAACCAGTAGTCACTAACCAGTAGCCAGTAGTCAGTACTCAGTAGTCAGTAGCCAGTAGCCAGTGACCAGTACTCAGTAACCAGTAACCAGTATCCAATAGTCAGTAACCAGTAGCTAGTAGTCAGTAACCAGTGGTCAGTAGTCAGTAACCAGTAGCCAGTAGTCAGTAACCAGTGGTCAGTAGCCAGTAGTCAGTAACTAGTAGTCAGTAACTAGTAGTCAGTAACTAGTAGTCAGTAGTCAGTAACTAGTAGTCAGTAACTAGTAGTCAGTAGTCAGTAACTAGTAGTCAGTAACTAGTAGTCAGTAGTCAGTAAATAGTAGTCAGTAACTAGTAGTCAGTAGTCAGTAGTCAGTAAGCAGTAGTCAGTAGTCAGTAGTCAGTAGCCAGTAACCAGTAGCCAGTAGCCAGTAGCCAGTAACCAGTAACCAGTAGCCAGTAGCCAGTAGCCAGTAGCCAGTAGCCAGTAACCAGTAACCAGTAGCCAGTAGCCAGTAGCCAGTAGCCAGTAGCCAGTAGCCAGTAGCCAGTAGTCAGTAGCCAGTAACCAGTAGCCAGTAACCAGTAACCGGTAGTCAGTAGCCAATAACCAGTAACCAGTAACCGGTAGTCAGTAGCCAGTAACCGGTAGTCAGTAGCCAGTAGCCAGTAACCAGTAGCCAGTAACCAGTAGCCAGTCGCAAGTAACCGGTAGTCAGTAGCCAGTAACCAGTAGCCAGTAACCAGTAGCCAGTAGCCAGTAACCGGTAGTCAGTAGCCAGTAGCCAGTAGTCAGTAACCAGTAGTCACTAACCAGTAGTCAGTAACCAGTAGCCAGTAGTCAGTAGCCAGTAGCCAGTAGTCAGTAGCCAGCAACCAGTAGCCAGTAACCAGTAACCAGTAACCGGTAGTCAGTAGCCGGTAGTCAGTAGCCAGTAGCCAGTAACCAGTAGCCAGTAGTCAGTAACCAGTAACCAGTACTCAGTAACCAGTAACCAGTATCCAATAGTCAGTAACCAGTAGCTAGTAGTCAGTAACCAGTGGTCAGTAGTCAGTAACCAGTAGCCAGTAGTCAGTAACCAGTGGTCAGTAGCCAGTAGTCAGTAACTAGTAGTCAGTAACTAGTAGTCAGTAACTAGTAGTCAGTAACTAGTAGTCAGTAGTCAGTAAATAGTAGTCAGTAACTAGTAGTCAGTAGTCAAGTCAAGTCAAGTCAAGTCAAGAGTTTTAATTGTCACGGCATACAGGTATACAATGAAATGCGGGTGGTCTTGCCCGCAACGATGTGCAATACAGTGGTACATATAATAGAATCAAAAGAAGAAACAACATTGTGCAGTAACAGATAGCAGGTAACATGGAGTGACATCTCGGTATCTGTACATAGTTATTTACAGCGCATGTGTGACATGCTAGTTAGCTTTGGTAGTGCAATACACTGTTCCTGTTATTCTAATTTAAAGTGTCCTTTCCTTTGGCCATAAGTGTGCGTGTGTGCGACATGAGTGTGTGCCCGCTCATGTTAAAGTGTTAAGTGGCTGCTCGTGTGTGAGCGTGCACAGTGTGCGTGTCGTGTGTGTGTTCATGTGTGCTTGTGTGTGGACAGTTCAATGTTCTGAGCACTCAATGTACATTGTTCATGGCTCTGATGGCCTGGGGGAAGAAGCTGAGCCTAAGCCGCTCTGTCCTAGTAGCTGGGATTTGCAGGCGTCTGCCTGACCTCAGCAGCTGAAACAGGCTGTTATTGGGGTGGTGAGGGTCTTTCATTATCCTGCAGGCTCTGGATTTGCACCTCTTGTTGTATAGAACCTGCAGGGGGGGTAGTGCAATACCCGTGGTACGCTCGGCTGAGCGCACCACTTTCTGTAGGGCCTTCTTGTCCTGTGCCGTGCTGTTTCCATACCAGGCAGTGATGTTTCCGGTCAGGATGCTCTCTACAGCTCCTGAGTAGAAGGACTGGAGTATCTTCCCCGATACTCTGAACTTCCTTAACTGTCTCAGGTGGTAGAGACGCTGTTTCGCCTTCTTTACTACTGTGCCTATGTGTGTTGACCATGTCAGGTCCTCTGAGATGTGGACCCCCAGGTACTTGAAGCTGCTCACCCTGTCCACGGTAGCCCCGTTTATCATCAGTGGTGTGTGTGTCTCCTGCTGTCCTCTCCTATAATCCACGATCAGTTCCTTGGTTTTGCCAATGTTCAGGAGCAGGCTGTTGTCCTGGCACCAGCGTTCCAGTACCTCCACCTCCTCCCGGTAGGCCTTCTCGTTGTTGTCCGAGATCAGCCCCACCAGTAGTCAGTAGTCAGTAAGCAGTACTCAGTACTCAGTAACCAGTAGTCATTAACCAGTAGCTAGTAGTCAGTAACCAGTGGTCAGTAGCCAGTAGTCAGTAACTAGTAGTCAGTAACTAGTAGTCAATAGTCAGTAACTAGTAGTCAGTAACTAGTAGTCAGTAGTCAGTAACTAGTAGTCAGTAACTAGTAGTCAATAGTCAGTAACTAGTAGTCAGTAACTAGTAGTCAGTAGTCAGTAACTAGTAGTCAGTAACTAGTAGTCAGTAGTCAGTAACTAGTAGTCAGTAACTAGTAGTCAATAGTCAGTAACTAGTAGTCAGTAACTAGTAGTCAGTAACTAGTAGTCAGTAGTCAGTAGTCAGTAGTCAGTAACTAGTAGTCAGTAACTAGTAGTCAGTAGTCAGTAGTCAGTAACTAGTAGTCAGTAACTAGTAGTCAGTAGTCAGTAGCCAGTAGTCAGTAACTAGTAGCCAGTAGTCAGTAGTCAGTAGTCAGTAACTAGTAGTCAGTAACTAGTAGTCAGTAACTAGTAGCCAGTAGTCAGTAGTCAGTAGTCAG
>NC_140183.1:994540-1012486 GCF_963971535.1 Notolepis coatsorum | reverse complement strand
GGTGAGGCGACAGAGTGTGTAAAACTTGTGTCTGTGAGAGTTCACCAGGGTTTCCCTCTATAGGGTCAGCCGGTGACTGATGATGGTGACCTCATGTTCTCCTCATCCTGGTCCTCGCTCCATCTAGGTGGCCCCTTCAGCCTCTCTCTCTCTCTCTCTCTCTCTCTCTCTCTCTCTCTCTCTCTCTCTCTCTCTCTCTCTCTCTCTCTCTCTCTCTCTCTCTCTCTCTCTCTCTCTCTCTCCCTCTCTCCCTCTCTCCCTCTCTCCCTCTCTCTCTCTCCCTCTCTGTTCCGGCTTCGTGGGCCAAGTGTGTGTCTGTCTGTGTGGTCACCCACAACGTGTTCAAGGTGCTCCGTGACCATATGTTGGACCACTGGGGAGCGGAGCGGGGAGCGGGCAGGACCGTGTGACCTTCACCCAGGTTGAGCACTGAATACTCCAGGCTCTGCCCGCTTGGGTTCATGCCAGGTGAGGCTACAGCGAGGAGGAGGTGGCCCAGCTGACAACAAACAACACAGACACACAACAACAACAACAACAACAACAACTACTACTACTACTAGTGTTGGGTACCGTCTGCAACAAACGCCCCGTCCCAGCCTAGTGCTGCCTGGACACCTTTTCCCTTCAAATCCAAAGCTCTACTTCCTATTTTTTTTATTTGTTTCGCAATATCATATAAATTCCTTATTTTTATTTTTTTTTTGGTCTTTTTCCCCCCTCCTTTTTCCTCTGTTTTTCTCCCATCCCAATGTTAGTCGTTATGCCAATTCCCAATCCCCTTCCTGGTCGCTGCGCACTTACCCCCCACAGTCGGTCTGGGAGAGTGGAGGCTATCACATGCTTCCTCCGACACACGTCTAGCCAATCAACCGCTTCTTTTCACCTGGCAGCGCGGACTCTCACTGAGAGCGTGTAACGTGTGGAAGGATCACACTACCGCCCTTAGATCCTATCCGCGCTTAGCAGGCGCCCCGACCGAACTGTAGGAGTCGCTGTTTACAACGACCCGGACCCACCCCGCCAGCTTCTCCCACCCTCTAATACTGCCAATTGTATTAGTGTGAACGGCCAGCCAAGCTGGTGACAACCCCGGAGCTGTGAGCTGGATTCGAACAGGCGAAATAAATTCCTTATTTTGATCAATTCAGCCGAAGTTATTTCTGGGTGTTATTGCATCAGACAGGCTGGTTACTGTAGTGACACGTCCTGGTTCTGTGGGTTTCTAGGTTCTGTGGGTTTCTAGGTTCTGTGGGTTTGTAGGTTCTGTTTGTTCCGCTGGATCATTATTGCAAGTTTCTGCGATGAGTCTTTTAGTTTCAGTCAATGCTTTCTGACGTCCTGACTTGCGAACCCAAAACAGAATGCATCCCATAATAGCTATTTTATGTGTCTTAGGATCAACAAAGGACAAGAAAAGGAAAAAGGAGAAAAATAATGTATTGTTGTCGGAGCATGAAGTTAGGATGATCATAGTTTATAGCGTTGTATAATTATATTGTGTATTCATAATTATAACGGGTTCTCTACGAGGTCGCATAATACCCTCTAATTTTGAACGTGGCCGAGACTGAAGAAATAATTTCTGATGACTTATTTTTATTTAATGAATTTATTATTTGGGATGACAGAGAGTAGAGTTTCAGTTCAGCTCCCACATAATTACGTTTTTTTTATAAAAAAAATATATATATTTCAGTTAACTTATTATTTATTTATTGTTTTTGCTTTTTTGTTTTTTGTTGTTGTGCCAAAATACAAAATTACTATAAGAAACATAGTTCTGTCTTAAAAAAAACGTATATCAGATATCTCAGATATTCACATATTATTACCTTACCTTACGTCGAACCGTCCGACTACATGCCAGCTGGACCGGCTACCTTCCCCACTCCTCCAGTCCATAGCACCAGACATCCTCCCATTCCTAACTGCAACCATCAACTCCTCACTCAACTCGGGGGTGGTCCCCACCTCCCTAAAACAAGCCAGAGTCACGCCCCTCATAAAAAAACCATCCCTGAACCCTACCGTCATAGGCAACTACCGTCCTGTCTCTCTTCTCTCCTTCCTTTCTAAAACACTTGAACGTGCTGTATCCAACCAACTTACTGCTTATCTCTTACAGAATGACCTCCTAGACCCTAATCAGTCAGGCTTCAGGACTGGTCACTCCACAGAGACAGCCCTCATTGCGGTCACAGAGGCACTTCACTTAGCAAAAGCGAAAGGCCTCTCCTCTGTCCTGATTCTCCTAGATCTATCTGCAGCCTTCGACACAGTCAACCACCAGATCCTCCTCGCGGCCCTCGCAGGAATGGGAGTGGCTGGCTCTGCGCTGACATGGTTGTCATCATACCTCAATGACCGCTCCTACCAAGTGTCATGGAGAGGGACCCTGTCGGCCACCCGCCCCCTGCGGACGGGTGTCCCCCAGGGCTCGGTTTTAGGACCCCTTCTCTTCTCCCTCTACACTAAATCACTGGGTAACATTATCACGTCTCATGGCTTCTCCTACCACTGTTATGCCGACGATACTCAACTCTTCCTCTCCTTCCCTCCCTCAGATATCCACGTCTCTGAGCGGATCTCGGCCTGTCTGTCCGACATCTCCGCCTGGATGACGACCAACCACCTCAAACTGAACCTAAGCAAAACAGAATTGCTCCACCTGCCGGCCAAATCCTCCCCCCTGACCGACCTTTCCATCACAGTCGAGAATGCAGCTGTGACCGCGTCCCCGACCGCCAAGAACCTTGGTGTTGTCCTCGACGACCAGTTGAACTTCTCTGCTCACATCGCAGCGACAACCAGAACCTGCCGATTCCTCCTGAGCAACGTCAGAAGGATACGCCCCTTCCTGACAAAAGAAGCCACCCAACTCCTCGTCCAATCAACAGTCATCTCCCGCCTCGACTACTGCAACGCACTGCTCGCTGGCCTCCCGGCCACTGCCACTAAGCCTCTTCAACTCATTCAGAACGCAGCGGCCCGCCTGATCTCAAACCTACCGAAGTCGGCCCATGTCACCCCACTTCTTAGGGACCTGCACTGGCTCCCCATTGCTGCACGAATCCGCTTCAAGGCCCTCGACCTAGCATACCGTGCGGCAAAGGGAACTGCTCCCGCCTACCTCCGGTCAATGGTCTCTAACTACACACCCTCAAGACCCCTACGCTCTGCATCTTCTGGCCGCCTCAGACCTACTCCTATCCAAGCTCCGGGAGGGTCATCAAAGAGAAGTCGCCTATTCTCAGTCCTTGCCCCACAATGGTGGAATGAACTACCCACCCCAGTTAGGACAGCCGAAACACGTCCAATCTTTCGCCGTCGACTAAAGACGCACTTCTTCAACCATTATCTGAATTAAAAAAAAAAAAAAAAAAAAAAAAAAAAAATCTAACCCTAACTAACCATACTGTCATGCACTTGTCCTAATAAACTAACCTACACTGTAGCACTCAACACTTTGATGAACATTGTTACTCAGCTGATAGAGTTGTGCTCTTCCTGATGGCTTGTCGTACAGAACTTGTAAGTCGCTTTGGATAAAAGCGTCAGCTAAATGACTAAATGTAAATGTAAATGTAAATGTTACTCACCTCATCTACACTACAGTATAGACTGGATATATATATATATATATATATATATATAGTAGTGTATATATTTTATAAAATTATACAGTATGTTAGATCACTGCTTACCCAGACATATTCACCATATTCTCTGACTTCCTTGTAAGAATTGTAAATCTGGATTCACTGTGATATTCTTTACTTTAAGATTTTTGATCTCACACGATTGATATACATACAGTTTTAGCAAATGATCAAATACTGGGTGCAAAACAAACCATTGGATTTGTATATTAGTACGCTGTGATTCAAAATGTGGGCGGACGAGACGAGTCAACTGGGGATGTTGTGGAGCCAGAGAGAGAGTTATGGTTGTGGAGCAGGAGAGAGAGTTATGGTTGTGGAGCAGGAGAGAGAGTTATGGTTGTGGAGCAGGAGAGAGAGAGTTATGGTTGTGGAGCAGGAGAGAGAGTTATGGTTGTGGAGCAGGAGAGAGAGAGTTATGGTTGTGGAGCCAGAGAGAGAGTTATGGTTGTGGAGCAGGAGAGAGAGTTATGGTTGTGGAGCAGGAGAGAGAGTTATGGTTGTGGAGCAGGAGAGAGAGTTATGGTTGTGGAGCAGGAGAGAGAGTTATGGTTGTGGAGCAGGAGAGAGAGTTATGGTTGTGGAGCAGGAGAGAGAGTTATGGTTGTGGAGCAGGAGAGAGAGTTATGGTTGTGGAGCAGGAGAGAGAGAGTTATGGTTGTGGAGCAGGAGAGAGAGTTATGGTTGTGGAGCAGGAGAGAGAGAGTTATGGTTGTGGAGCAGGAGAGAGAGTTATGGTTGTGGAGCAGGAGAGAGAGTTATGGTTGTGGAGCAGGAGAGAGAGAGTTATGGTTGTGGAGCAGGAGAGAGAGTTATGGTTGTGGATCAGGAGAGAGAGAGTTATGGTTGTGGAGCAGGAGAGAGAGTTATGGTTGTGGAGCAGGAGAGAGAGTTATGGTTGTGGAGCAGGAGAGAGAGTTATGGTTGTGGAGCAGGAGAGAGAGTTATGGTTGTGGAGCAGGAGAGAGAGAGTTATGGTTGTGGAGCAGGAGAGAGAGTTATGGTTGTGGAGCAGGAGAGAGAGAGTTATGGTTGTGGAGCAGGAGAGAGAGTTATGGTTGTGGAGCAGGAGAGAGAGTTATGGTTGTGGAGCAGGAGAGAGAGAGTTATGGTTGTGGAGCAGGAGAGAGAGTTATGGTTGTGGAGCAGGAGAGAGAGAGTTATGGTTGTGGAGCAGGAGAGAGAGTTAACATGGTTTAACATTTAACATGGTCTAACATGCTCTAACATGGTCTAACATGGTTTAACGTGGTTTAACATGGTTTAACATGGTCTAACATGGTCTAACATGGTTTAACGTGGTTTAACATGGTTTAACATGGTTTAACATGCTCTAACATAGTTTAACATGGTTTAACATGGTCTAACATGGTTTAACATGGTTTAACATTTAACATGGTTCAACATGGTTTAACATTTAACATGGTTTAACATGGTTTAGCATAGTTTAACATTTAACATGCTCTAACATGGTTTAACATGGTTTAACGTGGTTTAACATTTAACATGGTTTAACATGGTTTAACATGCTCTAACATGGTTTAACATTTAACATGGTTTAACATGGTTTAACATTTAACATGGTCTAACATGGTTTAACATTTAACATGGTTTAACATGGTTTAACATGGTTTAACATGGTTTAACATAGTTTAACATGCTCTAACATGGTTTAACATGGTTTAACATTTAACATGGTCTAACATGGTTTAACATTTAACATGGTTTAACATGGTTTAACATAGTTTAACATTTAACATGGTTTAACATGGTTTAACATGGTTTAACATGGTCTAACATGGTTTAACATTTAACATGGTTTAACATGGTTTAACATTTAACATGGTTTAACATGGTTTAACATGGTCTAACATGGTTTAACATTTAACATAGTTTAACATGGTTTAACATGGTCTAACATGGTTTAACATTTAACATAGTTTAACATGGTTTAACATAGTTTTAACATAGTTTAACATGGTTTTAACATGGTTTTAACATGGTTTAACATTTAACGTGGTTTAACATGGTCTAACATGGTTTAACATTTAACATGGTTTAACATGGTCTAACATGGTTTAACATTTAACATGGTTTAAAGTTTAACATGGTTTAAAGTTTAACATGGTCTAACATAACATGGTTTAACATGGTTTAACATGGTCTAACATAACATGGTTTAACATGGTTTAACATGGTTTAACATTTAACATGGTCTAACATGGTCTAACATAGTTTAACATGGTCTAACATGGTTTAACATGGTCGAACATGGTCTAACATAGTTTAACATGGTCTAACATGGTTTAACATGGTCTAACATGGTCTAACATAGTTTAACATGGTCTAACATGTTTTAACATGGTCTAACATAGTTTAACATGGTCTAACATAACATGGTTTAACATGGTCTAACATGGTTTAACATGGTCTAACATGGTCGAACATAGTTTAACATGGTCTAACATGGTTTAACATGGTCTAACATGGTCTAACATGGTCTAACATAGTTTAACATGGTCTAACATGGTTTAACATGGTTTAACATGGTCTAACATGGTTTAACATTTAACATGGTTTAACATGGTCTAACATGGTTTAACATTTAACATGGTTTAACATGGTCTAACATGGTTTAACATTTAACATGGTTTAAAGTTTAACATGGTTTAAAGTTTAACATGGTCTAACATAACATGGTTTAACATGGTTTAACATGGTCTAACATAACATGGTTTAACATGGTTTAACATTTAACATGGTCTAACATGGTCTAACATAGTTTAACATGGTCTAACATGGTTTAACATGGTCGAACATGGTCTAACATAGTTTAACATGGTCTAACATGGTTTAACATGGTCTAACATGGTCTAACATAGTTTAACATGGTCTAACATGTTTTAACATGGTCTAACATAGTTTAACATGGTCTAACATAACATGGTTTAACATGGTCTAACATGGTTTAATATGGTCTAACATGGTCGAACATAGTTTAACATGGTCTAACATGGTTTAACATGGTTTAACATGGTCTAACATGGTCTAACATAGTTTAACATGGTCGAACATAGTTTAACATGGTCTAACATGGTTTAACATGGTTTAACATGGTCTAACATGGTCTAACATAGTTTAACATGGTCTAACATGGTTTAACATGGTTTAACATGGTTTAACATGGTCTAACATGGTCTAACATGGTCTAACATAGTTTAACATGGTCTAACATGGTTTAACATGGTCTAACATAGTTTAACATGGTTTAACATAACATGGTTTAACATGGTCTAACATGGTCTAACATAGTTTAACATGGTCTAACATGGTTTAACATGCTCTAACATGGTCTAACATGGTCTAACATGGTCTAACATAGTTTAACATGGTCTAACATGGTTTAACATGGTTTAACATGGTCTAACATGGTTTAACATGTTAGCGGAGGTGATGGCCAGCAAGAACGCAGTCTTCGAACGACAGCCGTTCCAACAGCGCTTGCTCAAGAGGCTCAAACGGGGCCAAGGACAACCGACCGAGGACCAATTGAAGATCCCAGCTCGGAGCCAAAGAGCGTTTCACCGGCTTAAGGCGTCAACGCCAAGCAGGAAACGCTTCACAAGAGGGCCTTACACCACTCTTGGAAAATACGCCACTCACCCGTGTAACCCGCGATAATGGAAGGAGCATGCACGTTCCGGATGGTACCAACCACAGAAGGATCCATCCTCTCTAGACTCACCCTCTCACCAGCCAACCCACCAGCAGCTGGCCCAGCACAGGGAACTAACACAGAGACCCGTGCGCTTGAGAGAGGGCCCGCGATGACCAAGGAACAGGCCATGACGGGATACCAAGAGCTGGATCAGGACCGGGAACCACACAGCTGCGCCCCGGTCCGGCGCAATCAGGATCAAGGACCTGCGCTCCTCAACGTACCCGCCCCAACAACTGACCTAACAGATGTATGGGGAAAAAATCCCAGGCGGCACGGCATCGGTCCCAGACCTGCCTGACTATGTCCAGACGTAATCCCCACCCGTCAGGGTGAGGACCGCCCTGCGACATTACACCTGAACCCACATTCACCCTGCCGGGGATGTGGGGAGCCCTTAGGCCGCGCAGATGGAGAGCGGCCATAGCCAGCCGCCCGCCGCCCGGTGCAGACGGGGGGAGCGTACTCCTCCCTGTCTGTCGATATACGAAACTGACGTTGTATTGTCCGTCCTGACTTGCCTCTCACCGGGTCTATTCCCATACTGGAAAAGAACCACCTCTGTAACCTCCTCCTGGGGTGAAGAGGAGGCCAAGAGGGATCACGGAATGAGCAGATGCCCTCATACCGAGCAGGCGTATCACGGACAGCGCCGTAACCGTCCTAGGACGGAACCTTCCGAGCGTGTCGCAACACACTCTGAGAGGGATGCCCATAGCACTCCACCCGTTGACTGGGAAGAGGAGTACTCTACTTCCAGTCTACAGCAACCCCAGGCTGGTAGGAACCCTGCCTGGCATGAGACCTGACGATCCACCTTGACCGCCAAGGACCAGAACGTCGGCAGGGCAGAATACACTTCGTAACCCCTGACGACGCAGAGGCCCCAGTGCGGCCTCCAAGCACTTGGTGAAGATGCGGGGAGCCAGAGAAAAGCCGAACGGCAGCCCCTGGTACTCATACGCTAACCCTGTAAGGAAGCTTAGGTAAGCCCTAGGACGGATGATCGGGGATGCGAACACGCATCCTACAGGTCTATGGAGGAGAACCAGACCCCCACCTGACAGTGTTCAACAGGTAGGAGACGATCCAAAAAATACTGAACCTTCCCATGGTCCAACATGGGTCTGACACCCCCCCCCCTCCCGATTTCTCAGGCACCAGAGAACACCGGGAGGAAAACGCCACGACGATGGCTTGCTTCGTCCACAGAGATCAGATCTCGTCGACCAGAGCTGTCACTGCTGGTGACCCTGACAATAGGATCTGTACCAAACCCGAAAACGGGTGGGGTTGTGTAAATACAAGTCCCTGCCTCAGCGTTCTCTCCATCCACCTCGACATATGGTACTGCTGTAGCCATATGTGATGACACTCCCAACGCACCCGCCGCCATGTGGCGCAGGTCCGCAAGGAACTGTAGATAGGCGGCCCGGTCCCACCCGCTGTGCGTAGCCAACCCTGGACCCGTGATAGCAGAGCGTTCCGTGTCGGGACATTTGACCCCGACACTACCCACGAGGCAATCGCACCCAAGGGGGAACCCCGACAGAAAGGGCCGGTTTGATACGGGGGAAGCTGACATCAGTTCTAGGTGACAAAAGCTCCCCCACTGAACACCCCTCCATAACATGCTGAGGAGTTGTTCTGCAGCCGGACATGCAAGGTGTGAGGCCCCCATGGGTTCCTACACACCGTAGCCCTGCAGTGATATTACTACCACCCAAATCACGCGCGCCTGCGAGACCACTGCCAATCTTTCAGGAGTGGGAGGCACCAACATGATACCTGGCCTGGCGAAGGCGAGGCCGGGGAAGCCTGCAATGTGTGCCTCAAAAGGTTTCGAGCCCCCCTGCTGACAACACTTATAGTTGACAGATGTAACACCAGGCTCAACCAACACAGCTTATGGTGTGGGAGCCGCTTGACAGCACAACATTCTCACGGACAGACCCAGGCTCAGCCATCAACTGGGTGTCAGCCCCTGTCCCCATGAGAAGCGAAAATTGGGGCCGCCCGCGCTTCAACGAAAGCACGCGGCCCGCAGCCAAAGGAAACAATCAGAGCCCCCTTTTTCCGCTGGTGTTGGGGGAGGGAGTGATCGGAGAGCGGGCTGCTCGCGACAGGACGGCGACGGCTTGTATATTCCAAGCCGAGCCCATCCAACATGGCCGATCCCTCGGCCGCCAAGGCTGTCGGCCTTGTTGACACCTGTAGATTCAACGCCCAGCATACCTCTGGCGGGGGAAAACATGGCCGCCTGTCGAGGGCCTCGTCATCGCCGCTGACGAGACCGTGCTCTCTCTTCTTCTGGCTGCACGGTGTGAGTCGGTGTGGGGCCTAGGACAAATACCGCCCGCGCTCCAGCGGAAGACCAAAATCCTCTGCGGAGAAGGGAACCCTGAGCGGTTATAGCTTGCGGCTAGGTCAAAGCTAATAACGTCAACAACCTCGCGCGATGTGTCGACGTCGGCTGGCCCTCAAGGCCCCGCCACCAGACACCATTTTTTGATAGAAAAAACAGCAATTCGAACACAGTTACTAATCACTGCCAATTCCATACCGTGGCGGTACAGGCTTTAGCAGCCCACCAGCCACTCGCCGGGCCAACCCACCTCATGGCGTCGGCCGGGCGGGGCACTGTTTCAACATGTCAAAAGCAAAGGACTGATGCTAACACGGAGCACCAGTGTCAAGTCAAGAGTTTTATTTGTCACGGCATACAAGTATACAATGAAATGCGGGTAGCGTTAGCAACCAGCAACCTCCACTGTGGTGTGCACCATGAAGGGGTTAATGAATAAATGAACTAACACCACGAACATACTGTAGAATGGGCAAGCCCATGCACACAACATTAAGGGGTGGCGGACCAGAGAGAACCAGTCCGCATTCATTCATAATATTCACAACAGCACACCAGCCCTAGACCTCAGCCCATGTACCCATGAAGGTAAACAAAGCCCCCCCGCACTACTCCCCCAGTAGACACCGATTGACCGTCAGCATGAATGGTTGAGAGGAGGGAAGACTGTAGTATAGACAGACATTCCCGTAGCAGAGAGACAGAACAGAAACAGTAGCCCCAATATAGCATAGCGTTCGACGCTAATGTGGACAGAAAACAGTCAGCTGAGCCACAACACTGGCCGCCACTAAATTCCATCCTGCAGCAATATAGCTCTACTGCCACCCGCCGGGCCGACTCGCTCTCAAGCATCGGCTTCCGGGTGGGACACCGTCCAACCCCGCCGAGGCACAGGTTCGATGCTACCTGGCTATGCTACCTAGCCACGGCACACCCGCCCTGCACCCTGTTGTCAACCCATTTACCCGTAAAAAGGGTAAAATAGGACTCAGCAAAACCCCCCACATTAGCTACCGACTGACCTTCATCAATGAACCGGTTAAGAGGAGGGAAAAGCGGCAACATCCCACGGCGGGGAACATTAGAACAGTGCCCAGCATTTCAGCATTAGTGTTAGCATTAGCATTAGCATTAGCATTCGTGTTTAGCAGCACGCTCCAGGATCGCTTGGAAACCGTCCACTTCAGGGGAACGTTCACCAAACCATCCCGCCCCTGGCGCCGACACACAACTCGGTTGTGTAACAAAACAAACCAGCATTACTAACACTAGCACCAATGCCTGATGACACAGGGCCTACCTGTGTGCGAGCCGGCTCGATAGCCAAACCTCGCACACACGCTGTCCCTCGATCTGCTGCCACAAGACGAGGGAACATCAGAATAGACCCGACGTGTCGTTGAAACATACCCCGAAGATTCCAGGGGTAAGCAAATCTCCGTAAGCACTCAATATTATCGAAACTTTTCATAACAACTAGTTGCATAGGGTGTCTTGCATCCGCTATGATGGAAACGAAAATAGAGGAAGAGTGAGTGGTGGCCACGCCCAGTACTATATAGTACAGCAGTAGGGGCGGGGCCTGGCAGGTGCTGGGTGTATTTGGTTTATTCGTTGATGGAGTACACTAGGTACATGAAATGAGGTATATCTCGGTATGGCTTAAGAGCGGGACGCGATGCCAGTACGAATATATAACATGGTTTAACATAGTTTTAACCTGGTTTAACATGGTTTAACATAGTTTAACATAGTTTAACATGGTTTTAACATAGTTTAACATGGTTTTAACATGGTTTAACATAGTTTAACATGGTTTAACATGGTTTAACGTTAGGTTATGACTATAACCAAGTTCTGTTAGTTAGGGGCGATGCTTGGCATCACTACTGCACTATCTCGCGTACGTGCACGCGTACTGAATAAACCACAAATGTACCTCTAATACCAGTATTAGTCTGACCACACCCCTCATCAGCTTACCTTCATAAGCAGGTGTGTGGTCACCTGCTCTCCTCCTTCCCAAGCTTTCACCACAAGGTGAGGACAAGGGCTGCAGCGGTCGTCTGATGCCAAGCATCGCCCCTAACTAACAGAACTTGGTTATAGTCATAACCTAACGTTCTGTATCGTTAGTGGCTTAGCTTGGCATCACTACTGCACAAGGGAGGCCAAGCGGAGCCACTTGGCTGACAAATACACCCCGCTGACAGCCCCCCAAAACCATCAGAACAGGGAGGGCCGAGCCCCCCCGACCCCCCCTAATGGAGGGTATCCCCCCTATTAGAGGCTTCACGGGAAGGCGACGGACCCGACCGTGCGAAGAGGCACTCAAGCAACTTAACGCACAGGGTGAGCAGACCGTGGCTTGACCCCACGACTACACACACGCACAACCCGCATGCCACCCGGGAACGAACGGAGGAACAACCTCGTTACTGCCCCCAGAATCACGGGGCCAAGGGCAAACCCAACCCCGTGGCAAGGCCGCAGCAGCGGAGCGCGAAGGAAGACCCAGACCCACCAAAAGGACTGGACTCCCTGGAATGGGGGCCCGGAGAAGTCCATGATGCCAGCATCAAGACCCCACCAGGTGGGCACGCAGTGCCCCGCCCCCCACATCGCCAGCGTATTCGGACAAAGGCCCCTCAGTTACTGCACCTGGTATTCCCAGGCGGAATCCCATCCAAGTACTAACCAGGCCAGAACCTGCTTAGCTTCCGAGATCGGACGAGATCGGGCGTGTTCAGGTCGGTATGGCCGTAAGCCGAGCGGGCCCCGTCCCCCCAATAGTACACCGCCTGGCACACTGACCCTGCAGAACAGGCAGTCAGCATGGCCGTAAGCACACAAAAAGGTTAACCAACGGAAGCAGGCAGCGCACCGGGGAAAAACCAGGCAACAGGCTGTTAACCCTAGCCTGGAGACTGCGGACGAGACAGGCGCCAGAGGGGACAGCTGAACACAGCCGCCCCGGCGGAAGGAGCGTAAGCTGGCGGTGTTGCATGACCAAGCCTCCATTTAACAACCCCCACCCAGAGGGGTCGAGGCAGAGAAGGCTGACACGATTGGCAGACGTCATGAACGTGCAGGGGCACCCTCAAACGGTGAACCCGGGAGTTGACACTGCTCCAACACACCAGGGAATCAACCACCTCGGTGTTACCCAATGCGGTGGTTGTTCCTATAACCCCTCAAGAAAAAACTCCAAAACACACCTGCGGGTATACACCGGCTATACCGCAGTACAAGTGTTTCAGTTTCCAAAAAGGGTTAACCCAGGCCTACGGGTCGCAAACATCACTTCGGACCGGGCCTGGCGGTACGGGAAGCACAGGGTCACCAGAGGAGGTCAAAAAACCACCCCCACAGGCCCCTCTTCGCCATGCGTGAGAGAGGAGCGAAAAATAATGGAGAACCAGCCCCTAAGCACACCGTACCTGGTATTCCCCGGCGGTCTCCCAACCAAGTACTAACCAGGACCAACCTGTGTAGCGGCCGAGATCCGACGAGATCGAGCGCGTACAGAATGGCATGGCTGTAAGCCATGACGACAGTGCTGAGTAAAAACATACCCAACCAGGGTCTCCATAGCGCTTAACCCTGTGACACCCAGACCGACCTGGCATTTTTCCCCCTGAAAAAAGCCCAAGTCCCTCAGGGTACCAGAACAGCAGATCTGCATCCCCGGCGGACAACGGGTTCAACTGATCTGGACCAGCGTGACCAGAACCAGTCCCGTGCCCTAACCACGCCGACATGCCTACTCCAGGAGAAGGGCAGATATGCGTGTTGATCTTAACATGAAAAGAAGGCGCCACCCAGACGTTCGGACGAACCGCGCCTGGTGGCCCACCCCAAGGGCGTGAGACCCCACTACATATGTTCAGATCCATCCCGTCATCATCCCCCAGACATGAACGAGAATCCGTCGACAACCCACCCAGGTCATGGGATGTGGTCGTCGGAAGAGGAAAAACCCCCATCTCAGTTGCTTTATAAAAACGCTGTTTCAACCACAAGCAACCAAGGCGTGCCAGTCAATCGCCTGTTTACAGCGAGCTAGCACTATACGTGCGTTGGGACACACCCCCATCAATGAACAGGCTATTTAGACCTGCCATTGAATCCCCAAGGCGCCCAGGGGAACGACAAGAGGGGTGTGACACTCCCTAACTCCAACACTTCTGGAATAGAAAGAAGGAAGCATCAACAGTATGTATCCCAGTCTACACAGCCGGGGTAAAAAATGTTCACATTTTTACATCCCACCACCCTCCCATAGGAAAGAGACGGGGATCCCCAGAGAGACTTCCCACGCGAGCTGTACAGATTGAAAAGAATATATTGCACCTTGAGCCATGTAAAAAACTGGTTTTAGGGCCTCCGGGGAAGAGGCACTGAACCCATACACACTCAACAAACGAATTGAATCGAATATACATACAATAGAAAAGGACCCTTCTAGAGGGTCCACTCACTTTGACAATCTGAGGAGGAAGGCTCTGTACTCTGATGGAGGCTTCCTCACATGGAAGAAGGAGTCCGAACTCACAGAAGGCCTGAATAGGCGCTTGGTGAGGAGGAGCCCTGACCACCCCCCCTGAAAACAGATCCATCACATGGACCTGAACAGCACACGGAAGTCCTACCAACAGAGACGCGCACGGTGACGTACTCTATGGCGGGGGAATTCCTGCGGTGCACACGCCCAATATACCAGGCCGTGGGACCAGGAACTCCCCCCCCCCCCCCCGTAACGTGCCGAACCGCCACGTGACGGGAACCTTGAAGGACAGGGGGTGTACCCCTGACCGACAGAACAATGGGGAGAGGAAAGGTTACCAGTTCACCCCTTTACGACCCCACACCCATGATACGACGTAACGACAAAAAGAGAATATGACACAGTCATAGTCAGCTCTATGAAGCGTTTCACAGCTCCACACAGCGCATGAGCTAACCTGCTATCTGATTTTTACTAAGGAAAAACACAGAATAGAGAGGGCTCTAAGAACCCCGGTCCAACATACACATGTGCTTCTGTGGCCAGTACAACCCAGTTGTAGGTCACATGACACACACAACCCATCATCACCTACAAAAAATGGCAAAAACACTCAACAGAGGAACGCCGTTTTTTTCACAATGAGAGAATACATCATTCTTGATTAGTATCGACCACAGGCCTTGCTAAGCACACATGACAGCAACCAAACCAATTTCCCTTTAGGAAATAAGTTTCTCCAGCAGATTTAGCACAACCTCAGCAATCAAGCTAAGAGTTACATCGTATCCCTACCACACAAAAGACACAATTAATGCACAACATGTCTGATAGGAGGTGATAAAGTCCCCAGGGAACCGGGGGGGAAAACACAATCCTCCTATTTTACCCTCAATACGGCCAGTTAAAACAGGAAAACCTGTTAATGTGTGAACACACTGTTCATTGTCATTACAGTCTGAGAAAGAACATTCTTTTACTCACTTGTCACCAAGCATAGCTTCATAGGTTAGTTGCCTTAGTAGTGAGTACACGGTACACATAAACACCATGATGTTTCTCACACAACAACCAGATCAATACATCACGATCTGCACGGAGAAGCTAACTGCCAGTGACAAAAACAGCTCACACATAACCCGCAACGTATCCTAAATGCATTGCGACAACACACGTTTTGGGAAAAAACACCGTTATTCACAATACATTTAGCAAAGTAAAACCAGAAGACGTGTTATGAGGTCTGGCCAACCCCGTACCTACCCGGAACGCAGATCAGCGAAGTGCAGTCACAAGACACCGTAGAACACAGCCGACCTGTGTTGTTCGATCCGGGCAGCGTCGCCGCTCCAACCAGTCGCTACAGTCCTCTTTGTTGACGCAATCCCCGTCCAAGCTCAGGGCAGGGTCGACGAAACATCCCCTGTCAAGGATGACGTCGCGGTCAAGAGTGTAAAACATGTTAAAATCAAAGCACGTTCAACAGAATAGCATCAAGCCAATGGCGATCAGAAGCGAGCTCCGGCGGCGCGCGAGAAGCTAAGCTACCCCGCGCCAGCCATGGCCCTAGCAGCAAGCTAACGTTTACCCAGCGACCACGACATGCTAGCCCCGCAGCTAACAGCTGACTGGCTAACAGTAGGCCTCAAGCAGGCCATGCAGCGATCCAGCAGGCTAACGCAGCAGTTAACAGCTGACTGGCTAACCGTAAGCTATGAACATGTAAACAATGACATAACACTCACCCAGACAGGCCGCCGTTCTGAACCCCTCCACACTTTTTAAGAGAAAAGAGAAAACAAGACGTCAACACCGCTTCACAACGGTGAACATCCGGCGGAATCAGCACAGTACCAACTGGCCTGTGTAGCTGACTTCGAACATGAATCTGCCGCTATCGCACATTACATGCACATATCCCCTCGTGAAGGAATACTCTCATTTGGATATGAAAGATGGGGTCTTAACACGGTGACAGAGAGAATCCACTCGTCCAGAACACACAGGGATCACCAGTGTCAATGGTCGCGGCCCACTAGTTAAAACTATAATGGTCTTCAGACCAAGGTCTCCTGTCGCCTAGGCGGCTAAACAAAGGACCCTAGCCTGGGGCCGGTTTCCATAAACTTTGTCAAGTAGCCCCCATAGCACTAACAGACAAGTGGAGCCCGCCAGCAAACACTACTCACCCAACCTGGAACGCACCGCTCCTCACAACAGCGGCATGTCCGACAGTTCAGCTGTGGCCTGACAGGTTTCACCCCAACAAACACAGCAAGGAACTGCAGTTGAGAAGCATGCAGCGGCGTGCTCCCAATACGAAAACTGGTGGAGGGTTTTTAGAATGATCATCATCTTCTAGACACTCCAGTACGAAGACAATATCGCCGTATTTTCTCGAAAATAGTGAGAGAGAAAATAAAGATATGATGTCAACGTATCCTTGTTTCCCAAGCTGTTCCTAATCCAATTTCTTCCATCATGGTGTCAAGTGTGGGGATCTACCGAGGCACCTCTTCCTTGTGGTGAAAGCGAGAAGGAGGAGAGCAGGTGACCACACACCTGCTTATGAAGGTAAGCTGATGAGGGGTGTGGTCAGACTAATACTGGTATTAGAGGTACATTTGTGGTTTATTCAGTACGCGTGCACGTACGCGAGATAGTGCAGTAGTGATGCCAAGCTAAGCCACTAACGATACAGAACATAGTTTAACATAGTTTAACATGGTTTTAACATGGTTTAACATAGTTTAACATGGTTTAACATTGTTTTAACATGGTTTAACATGGTTTAACATCGTTTTAACATGGTTTAACATGGTTTAACATGGTTTAACATCATTTTAACATGGTTTAACATGGTTTAACATGGTTTAACATAGTTTAACATGGTTTAACATGGTTTAACATAGTGTAACATGGTTTAACATGGTTTAACATCGTTTTAACATGGTTTAACATAGTTTAACATGGTTTAACATAGTTTTAACATAGTTTTAACATGGTTTAACATGGTTTAACATCGTTTTAACATGGTTTAACATGGTTTAACATCGTGTTAACATCGTTTAACATGGTTTAACATGGTTTAACATGGTTTAACATCATTTTAACATGGTTTGACATAGTTTAACATGGTTTGACATAGTTTAACATGGTTTAACATCATTTTAACATGGTTTAACATAGTTTAACATGGTTTAACATCATTTTAACATGGTTTAACATAGTTTAACATGGCTTAACATGGTTTAACATGGTTTAACATAGTTTAACATGGTTTAACATAGTTTTAACATAGTTTTAACATGGTTTAACATGGTTTAACATGGTTTAACATAGTTTTAACATGGCTTAACATGGCTTAACATGGTTTAACATGGCTTAACATAGTTTAACATGGTTTAACATCATTTTAACATGGTTTAACATCATTTTAACATGGTTTAACATGGTTTAACATCATTTTAACATGGTTTAACATCATTTTAACATGGTTTAACATGGTTTAACATCATTTTAACATGGTTTAACATGGTTTAACATGGTTTAACATGGTTTAACATAGTTGAACATGGTTTAACATGGTTTAACATGGTCTAACATCATTTTAACATGGTTTAACATGGTTTAACATGGTTTACCATCATTTTAACATGGTTGAACATAGTTTAACATGGTTTAACATCAT
>NC_140183.1:968765-989340 GCF_963971535.1 Notolepis coatsorum | reverse complement strand
ATTCCATTGGTTAACCTATTCTCTTGCCATCAGTAAAGCAGCAACCCTCCGAGGACCCCCCCCCCCCCCCCCCCCCCCCCCCTCTAATATGATCCCCCCTGAAGGCTCAGCTCAGGCCTCGTTTCCAATCAATGCGTGTGGTTGGTGGGATCATCCTGTCTCTGCAAATTAATGACTTCACTTTTTTCCGTGGTTTCATTCCATCGATTTGTTTTATTAGCCAATTGATTTCACCCCCCCCCCCCCCAGTCCCCCCCCAGTCCCCCCCTAGCCCCCCCCCCCCCCCCCCCCCACGCTTCCTCTTTGCTTATCAATATGAGAGCTGATCGCATTAATCCTGCACAATTCCTTTCCCCCTATCAGCTGATGACTTTAGATAATAGGTGGGATGGGTCATGGGGATCCTGACGGGTCAAAGGTCAGGGGTCAGTGATGACCTCCACGCACAGGTTAGAACACTTTCTCCATCGTAACTACGGAGATCACATGACTACATATAGATCACATGACTACGGAGATCACATGACTACATATAGATCACATGACTACGGAGATCACATGACTACGGAGATCACATGGACTACGGAGATCACCATGACTACATATAGATCACATGACTACGGAGATCACATGACTACGGAGATCACATGACTACGGAGATCACATGATACTATAGATCACATGACTATAGAGGTCACATGACTATCGAGATCACATGACTATCGAGATCACATGACTATCGAGATCACATGACTATCGAGATCACATGACTATCGAGATCACATGACTATCGAGATCACATGTGTTGCTGCGTCCAATGTAGTATTGCTTAAATATGAATCACGATATGAATTATTGCTGCACGATTAATCGAATCGCAATTGCAATCGTGATGTCGATGGCAATACATGTGTGTGTATGTGTGTGTGCGCTGAATGCCAAATCCAAATCCAAGCCGTTAAAGAGCCGTATATATATATATGCGCGTAATATTTGTGCACATAACATAGCAAATTCTGCCGTCATATAAATGGTTAAGAAAGGTTAGACGTACACAGTACGTACTTACTGGTCACAGGAGTGTCGTCAATAACATTTGAATGGTAATCCATTTTGTGAATCCATTTGTTGAAACAATATATTTGTTGGCAGACGGCTCCTTCTTATCAACACTGCTATCTAACGTTAGCAAGCACAGCGTGTGCAGCTCGATCTGTGTAACGTTATAAGTGTTCCGCTGGGAAAGACTGTGCTTCACTGCATACAACTTGGTTTAATCCAAAAGTCCATTGGGAAACTTTGTATTATGTAATAAGACATTGCGGGATGTCTGGTCGCGGTGCTGTTCTCCCTGTGGCGTCATGTGACTCAGGAATGTAAACAAACATGTCACCAGCCACCCGGGAGGAAATCAAAGTAACTATGAGAGGCTTCTGGGGTAAAAAAGAGTAACAAAATGAATTGTTAAGATTACAAAAATGTATCGAAAAAATGTACGTGTTAATATTGACAGCCCTATATTATATTTTTTATATTAAAATTGCATGTGCTTACGTTTGTAAGTTTGAGTTGAGAAATAAACATTTCAAAACATATTCAAAACTAAAGCCATCGGGATATTTCTCTGAAATTGCTCTCTTTCACCAAATCATGAATTCAAATATTGTCACTATATAAATGCTTGGTACTGTAGGTAAAAACGTTTGCGATGTATTTAGCTGTTAAGCTGTAAGGTCCCCTTATAAGGGGACCCTGCTTTTCTTTATCATAAATTGATCAATAGAGACCGTATTAGATCCCCATGTGGGGTATCATTGGAAAGCCACACTCATTGGCTACAAACCTGTCCGAAAATCTCCGATATCGCCAAATGATTGACGGAGCGAGAGCCCCAGGAGTCGGGGCTGGTAATGTGTACTTTGGCGCACGCCTCACATATCGGCATGTAACTCGAGAACCGCTGAACGGATTTTGTCGTAATCAACAGGCAACACATAGGGCTTTATTGCTATCTATATATTGTATTAAAAGAAATGCACACCCGAGCCACTAGAGGTCGGCAAAGTGGCGCGTCGCGAATCGTCCTCATGAGGGCCCACATGTGTTAATGTTGTGGTTTTTTTTCAAATGTATCCAAGATTAAAGACCTTAACCGTATCAAAACAGCAGTCAAAGTGTATATTTAGATTTTTACCGATGTTTTATAAGATTTACCGAAAATAAGAATTTATCGAAAATGTATTAAACATTTATTATATCTCTTTTATGGTAAAACCGTGAGGAAATGACTAGATCCAGATCTAACACTGCCATTGGAAAGAGGAGCCTTTTCCCTATACATAGATGTATGATTTGGCCATAATAAGGTCAAGGTCAAATATGAATTTATAATTAAAATGGATTATAATGTATTACTGTATCTACAAATCCTTCCGTTTAATCATCTTCCCTTTATTCATTTGCTTAGATCTTTTGTACGCTTGATCTCAATAAGGTGCTGAATGAGCTCAGTGAGTGAAATCTCTAGCAGAGCAATTGTAACATGGTGTTATTCACCGGCACAGATGCAAAATAAAATCATAATTTATATTCTCCTTTTTTGCATTACAATTTACTCAAGCCTAGTAACAGACACAATATTTCTGACACTGGGAATACATCTGAAATACATACCCCCAGGTCCCTAGATGTTCCTAGATGCCAAGAACATGCTAATTGACCTTGTAGAAGTGGAGCAATCTTCCATTTACTTAGGCATGTACCTTTAGGCGAAATTTCTGAAAATAGGGCTACAGCTTAACAGGTTAACTGTTTTCGTTTTTTTGGTGTAGAACAGCACAGTTGCACCAGATACCTTAAAATACAATTCACATTATGTCATTTCTATAATAATGTACAGATAATTTCCAGGTTGTGACTCATGTTGAACACAGAACACCAGAGAGCCGTGGAGCTGCCCATAGAGACGTGGAACAACTCCTAGGACACTCTGCAGTGACCCATAGTGATTTTACTGGGATATGGGTGCATTTTCTGATACAGAGCTATGAAACCTACATTTAAATAAAACCACATTTGGATGTGATAGCTCAAACACGAATGATATGAGCCCATTCATTTGGTCACTGATTGTCAGTGGACCGACTCTTTTTGATGACATCACAAATGCACGTCTCGATGCTCAAGGAGACAGATGTCTTATGTCTACACTGTAGATATTGACTTAACCATCCGAGATCATTGGAATAATAACAAAATGTCAATTCTAGTTTTAGGGGTGGATTTTCTATTTCAAGCTCTCTCCTATACGTTCGGTCCATTTAAAAAAAGACCAAATGTGTTTTTTGCGAATAGCAGAGAGAACCCACCCAGTGATCTGCCAAAGAGCTCGGTCGGGTCGACAAGAGTCAACAGCCATAGCCAACATTTACCCGTGTTTGGCTGATGGCCGCAGGACGGCACACAGATGTTTTGTGCACAAAGGAACCAAAGGAACAACCCCACCTTTACAACCATCTCAAATGCCTTTTGTATAAAATATCTCTTTTTCCTTGGATTCTTTTTTTGGTTCCAAGTGAACATGATGGTTAAAACATAAAGAAAAACCTTAGCAAGACAGTGCATAGTGGGGTGAAGGACATGGCCTCATGCACCTACTCCCAACCAAAGTGTCGTCTATAGGTTGAAGTATGTGGTTTTTATTAGTTTGAGATGATTGTCACGGTCCCTATATCGGTCAAACGTCCATCCTGGTCTGTGGTCTGATTAACAGCCATATCTGCCGCTCCCCCTGTAAGGCCCTTTGACGCCCGGACAATGGAGAGGAAGTGCTTTAGCCCAGCAAGCAGTCAGACTCCACTTCACAGGAGGAATTACAGCTTTTCATTCTCTGTCACTGGAGCATTTTAGTGATGCCCTCAGCGACACCCCGGGAACCAACCCAGGCTCTCGCTCGCTTTATGATGGAAGAGGCGTACGAGAATAATATGTGTAGTGTAGTTACACAAAGTGGGTGCATAATTAAAGTGCAAAACATAGTACTGTCGCAGGCAGGCAAACACAGAGAGAGAGAGAGAGAGAGAGAGAGAGAGAGAGAGAGAGAGAGAGAGAGAGAGAGAGAGAGAGAGAGAGAGAGAGAGAGAGAGAGAGAGAGAGAGAGAGAGAGAGAGAGAGAGAGAGAGAGAGAGAGAGAGAGAGAGAGGGAGAGAGAGAGAGAGAGAGGAGAGAGAGGAGAGAGAGAGAGAGAGAGAGAGAGAGAGAGGAGAGAGAGAGAGAGAGAGAGAGAGAGGGACCGGTCAACCAGTCAGTTTGAGGGCTGAAAGAGTTACATGGCTTAACACACACAGTCCTCATGTTACGCCTCATACACCAGGCAGACTTAGGATTTATGTCCTCAGCTATGCAAAGTGAAATAATGGCACATAAAATACCAAACAAAATACCCCCCCCCCCCCCCCCAAAAAAAAAGAAGAAGAAAAAAAAAAAGATACAAATGTTTGCTTGTTCAAGTTTAGCCCGTTATTCATCGCACAGCAGCAGACTAAATCTATTAGTGTAAACAGAGGCTGTGTTCTCTTGACAACTGCCGTTCCACAGACACTGGGGTATTATTCCTGTCCTTCCTGGCCCATCAAAGTGTGACACTCAGCCCTCAAAGAAAACAAGCTGAAGTAATACTGCAGGTCATAAACCGTCTGGCCTTACCCCTCCTCCCTCCCTCCCTCCGCCCCTCTCATCCCTGTGCCCTCCCTTCCTCCCTCCGCCCCTCTCATCCCTGTGCCCTCCTCCGCTCCCCCTCCTCTTACAGCAGGCAGCATAAGACGGTATAGTGGTCGGAGTCTGTGGACATAAGTCAAAGCTAACACACGTACGGCTTGACATCCGTGCTATACTCGGTCATTGTCGCAAAATAATTGACCCACAACTCCGTGTCGGTCAATTATTTTGCGACAATGACCTCGTAGCTATACATTATCCCTTACATATCTCTTGTCGTAAATAAAGGATAAATGTTTAAAAAAAAAATATATATATATATATATATATATATAAAAAGATACCGATATTTTCCGATATTACATTTTAATGCCAATATCGGCCGATAATATCGGACATCTCTAATATATATATATATAGATATACAGTAACACGCCACTTGATCAAAATCACAGTCTGGACATACTGTACCAGGGCACACACCTAAGACCAGAGGTGGAAAGTAACTAATTACATTGTTAGTTGAGAAGATTTCTTTGGAGAGCTACCTTTCTTTTTACTTTTACATTTAGGTTCACTTGGGATTTCGGAGACTAGTACTCTTACTCCTGCAGTAATTAAGTAAGGTTTATTTATACTCGCCGTGAAGGCACTGCGTTTCCCTTATTTACGAGTTACATACAGAAAGAACAGCCGTAAATAACAGCATTTTAAATCGCAACATGTCAAGAAAGAATGAGGACGATCTTACTTCTTGAGTTATATCTTTCAATAGTCTCTCCACCTCTGCCCAACACACACAGCTTAGTTACAGTGGTTCTCAACCCGAGGTCCGAGGACCCCCAGGATCCTTGGGGGAGTCCCAGGGGGTCCCCAGAACAACAGGGCCAATAAGCCTTGTGACTCTTCTCACCATAGGTTTCACTTTCTCTACAGGCAACTCAGCTACAAAAGGCTAATTTGTATCAATTTGAACCCTTTACGAAAAAGTATCATGCTAGTTTGATGGTAATTATAAATAATTTACAATGGTACCACGTTCCTACGATACCATGGTGTAATCCTATTAAAACCACGATACTGAGGGTAACGACATTCTTGGGGTCATTACGGTCATGGTAGTGTCCGAAAGAATGATACC
This sequence comes from Notolepis coatsorum, assembly GCF_963971535.1. NCBI lineage: Eukaryota > Metazoa > Chordata > Actinopteri > Aulopiformes > Paralepididae > Notolepis > Notolepis coatsorum. Next base: position 983,483 of record NC_140183.1, on the reverse strand, counting down.
ATGACCCTGTTTCATAAGACATGGTAAAGGCTGAGAGGTATTGGCCTGGTGGACGGGTCCATGTGCGTGGTGAGATATGGCCATGTCCCAGGACTGTTAAGGCTGAAGGATGACAGATAGACTGTACACCCCCCCACCCCGCCTCCTCCCCCCTCCTTCCCAAACACTTCTCTGTGTTTACCCAGCTTGTGGGAATTCCTGTTCTGTATGGAGTCATCGGGAACGTTGAGGTTCCCGTCCCACCCCTCCGCCCTGAAGGAAGGCCCTGACTTACTACTGTACATCTCGTTGTACTGTATTGTGCAATGACAATGAAGCCTTCTACTTCTACTCTTCTACAAGTGATATGTGATGGTAGAATAGAATAAAGGGTGAGTACCCTACGAAACGATATTCTATGATCACAGTATCACAAATAATCACCTAGTGTACATTATATAAAAATATACTGTGCTGTAAGTAAGTGCTGGATCCACAAAGAATGGATTGCACGGAGCAAGTTGCACCCTTACTTACAATTCATGATGAATTGAAAATGGGGGACCCTGATGTAAACAAGACGAAAGTCTTTCTCTGGTCTGCATCCCCTTAACAATTGTGTGTATTGAGCCGTACTGTATTGTACCCATTCTGCAATCTGTTAATAAAACGTTCATTCAATCAATCAATCAATCTACACAATACAGTACGGCTCAATACACACAATTGTTAAGGGGATGCAGACCAGAGAAAGACTTTCGTCTTGTTTACATCAGGGTCCCCCATTTTCAATTCATAATGAATTGTAAGTAAGGGTGCAACTTGCTCCGTGCAATCCATTCTTTGTGGATCTAGCCCGTCTTGTGAAACATGTAGCTCTGTACTGCAGCACATTGGATTTGAAATGGAACAATGGCTTTAGAATGATGTTACAGTGTACTCCAACAGGGACGTGCACAGGACTTTAGAGGGGCAGGTACTCAAAGGCTGAAAAGGGCACTGGGCCTGTGCTATTTTTGGGGGCGCTTTTTGGGCAGGGAGGGGCCTTTTAATGCTTTTTGGGGGGTTTTGGTGATCAAATATTGAATATTGAACTATAATAATCAGTGCTGGAGCTCACTTATCCTTGAAAGACACTTTTATCACTGACTTAAAAGGCCCATACATCTCCATAAATGTTCAGGGCGGAGGGAATAAGTGCTTACCCTACAGACCCCAAGTCTGTTAGGACAGCAGACTCGGTTGGCACTGCTCAAAACGTACCTTTTTAAAATAGCTTTTAAATTAATTATTATCTTTATTTCATTGTCTTATTTTTCATTATTTCTATAAATTTGACTTAAATATTTTATTATAATTTGTATCATTGTTTTATGTAGTTTTTTTTTTATCATTTTATTTGTTCTTTTTTAATGTCAACATATTATTTAAATTATTCAAATGGAACTCAAACATGTTCCGTTGTGATGTCACCAGTGTTGGGCAAGTTACTTTTAAAAAGTAACTAGTTACAGTTACTAGTTACTTCTTCCAAAAAGTTACTAAATTACTTACTCAGTTACAAATTATAAAAGTAACTAGTTACTTTAGAAAGTAACTATTGCGTTACTTTCAAGTAAATTTGTTACATAAACAACATACACAAAACTAAACTATTTTAATGTTGCTGTGGGACAAAGTGAGACTAGCCTCCAATCAAATGCCATGTATGTAGATATTATAATGACTATGTTTATAGTGGATCATACAAATACAAACACAATAGATGTTTTGGAACTTTTGATATGTATTGCCCCTCAACAGGCCACAACTGGGCAACATTAAATGATGCTTGTTAAGCACTATACCAAAAATAAATAACAAATATATACTGATTGATTGAACATTTTAATTAACAGATTGCAGAATGGGTACAGTACAGTACAGCTCAATACACACAATTGTTAAGGGGATGCAGACCAGAGAGACTTTCGCCTTGTTTACATCAGGGTCCCCCATTTTCAATTCATGACATTTATGACATACAGTACACAACATACAGATATAAGAATCTAATCTAATCATCTATTCTAAACTAATCTAATCATGACATTTAACACTAGCACAGCCGACAAGGGGTCACATGACCCCTAGGCATTTTCAATAAATGTATCCTCGTCACTCGGTCGAGCTCCAGCTCTGTCACTCAATGACTTTTCCTAAAAGTACCCGTTTTATCTGGCACGGTTTCTGAAATTTCAAAATGACTTCAGGAAAATGTAATTAAAACGTTATTCCACATATATATGGAATATATAATATGTGGAAAGTCACAGCACTTTGTTGTGAGCGTCTAGCGCAGGGGTGGCCAACCCATGGTCCGCGAGCCGCATGTGGCTCTTTGCCCGTCAATGTGAGTCTCTTCCATCCAAAAAAATAAAATAAAATTATAATATATATAAAAAATTTGATTTTTTTTTTTTTAACTCAAACCTGTGGTAAATCTCATATTTGTATATTAAGAGGTAATTATATAGTTTACACTGTTTATTTTTCTCATATTTCTCATATAAGCTGTGGGGTCATCTGACCCCTTTCGGCGGGAATCAGTGACATTTTCTCCATGGCTGTTCTAGTGTTAAGACATGCATGACATACAGATATATATATCTCTGAGCACCTGAAGACTGTGCTATTAAACCAGGAAGTGCAGCACTGTTGATAAGGCTGTAGCCTCCACTACTGTAGTGCCCTGCGCTGCAACACAACTAACACGAGAGTGAACAAAACATTTTCATGGACCCGCGGTCTGTCGTCAGTGATGTACCTGAACGCGTTCAATGAACGATCGTTCATGAACGCGTTCGTATTTTGGGCGAACTTGAACTGAACGTACTGTATATCCGCTAAATGAATGTAATTGAGAACGCGTTCATTCTCAGCCCTGTGTAACGGAGTTCAAAAGTGCGTTCATTCTCAGCACTCTATTATAACGGCGTTCAAAGATGTGCCATATTTCATAATGCATTTCAGCCGAAAACTCAGTTAAAACACTGTAAACAGGCTTAAAAATTATGCGTAAAACCACCCGATCTGGCAACCAGCCTGTCACCCCCTGCTACGTCATCAGACTCCTCCTCACAACAAGCAGTGGAACAGGAATCTGCGCGCAGAAGCCGAGAGCTGCAGCAGCAGCAGCACTCTCTCAGTCGGAGTCAGACTCTACCTCTAGACGTCACGTCGGCGTATGCATTTAAAAGAGTTTACAATTCAAACTATTTGATAAACTTCTACTTTCAGCCCGGAAATGCATTCTGATAAACTGAATTAAGGATAAGCCTCCATTTTTACAAATGTGGTATAGAGAGATCTTCGGTGTGCTACCCCATGAAAGACACTGTGCAATGCATAGAGTCAACGACGCTTCCTTTCAGGAGGTGTGGGCCCCACTATTAGACTATTTTCCTGCTGAAATGTATCGGATCCTTCTAAAGGCCCAGTGCCCCATTGTATGGACAGACCTAGGATAGGAAAAAATAAATATATGTATGTCTACATGTGAATGTGCTCGAGGCAAGTGCAAGTGCCTGTCTTGGTCTGCTTTCCTTTTTGCTTGTTTTTCTTTTTGTTTTGTTTTTGCTTGCTTATGGTGTGGATGATGGCATAGAGATGAACTGGAGGACCCCCCCCCCCCCCTTGTCCCAATGTGTGTTTTTGTAATGTAAGTAACTGTACGTGAAAAAAAATTTAAAAAGAACTAAAAAGAACTAAATTAGTTCATTTTTGAAACCATGAACTTTAGTTCAACATTTTGAATTATGAACTATGAACTGAACTAGTTCATTTTAAAAATTTTGAACTGTGAACTGAACTAGTTCATGTAGAAAGTGAACTTTCCCAACACTGCCTGTCGTTGACTGCTCGCTTGTGTTTTTTGTTGGATTAGTTTTGGATTATTTGGGCTCGCCAAACAAACTATCAAAACGTACACAGAACCGCGGTTGACTGAGTCGCTTGTGTTGTCGCTGTGTGTCAGAGTCTGGATTATTTCGAACACCCGCCCACCTCTACCTCTGATTGGCTTACCATGACATTTTACTCAACCTCAGCCAATCACGCACTGCCAACTAACCAAGGAAAAAAAGTATTGCTTCTCAGCACAGAGATCTGTCTGATGAAAAAAACAGCTTCAATCATAGTAACGCACCGCATTTTTTGGCAGTAACGGTAACAGCGTTATTAAGATTGGAAGAGTAATCCGTTAGATTGCTTTTCCGTTAGATTACTCTTCCAATCTTAATAATGCTGTTACCGTTACTGCCAAAAAATGCGGTGCGTTACTATGATTGAAGCTGTTTTTTTCATCAGACAGATCTCTGCGCTGAGAAGCAATACTTTTTTTAGTTAGTTGGCAGTGCGCGAAAATCCGATAGATTACTCGTTACTGAAAAAACGAACGCCGTTATTCATAACACCGTTATTCCCATCACTGGATGACACAGTATGATGTCATAATAGAACATTCTAGAACATTTGTGATGTCACAGTATGATGTCATAATCAAACATTCTAGAACATTCGTGATGGCACCGTATGATGTCATAATAGTACATTCTAGAACATTTGTGATGTCACAGTATCATGTCATAATCAAACATTCTAGAACATTTGTGTACAGTATATATTCAACAATTCTCTCAGAATATCTCAGATCTCAGAAGACAAGTGAAGATCTCACTTGTTGTTTCCGGCTGTTTGTCTGTAAGCTTGAATATATTCTGTAGATACAATTTAAAATCCCCACATGGAAAAGGAAACAATGTCTTGTACAATCCTTAATGAGCTGCCTCTGGAGGGAAGGCTCTGTGATGTGGTTATTAAAGTCAACAGCACTGAGTTGAATGCCCACAAGGCCCTCCTGTGTGACTGCAGCGACTATTTCAGGTAAGTTTAGCTTGGTTCAGGTTAGCTTGGTTCAGGTTAGCTTGCTTTAGCTTAGCTTGGTTTAGGTTAGCTTGGTTCAGGTTAGCTTGGTTAGTAAACAGATACCATACTGTACTTTTACTGTAAACAGATACTATACAGTACTTCTACTGTAAACAGATACTATACTGTACTTCTACTGTAAACAGATACTATACTGTATGTCGACTGTAAACATATACTATACTGTACTTCTACTGTACAAAATATACTATACTGTACTTATACTGTAAAAATATAATATACTGTACTTCTACTGTAAACAGATAATATACTGTACTTCTACTGTAAACAGATACTATACTGTACTTCTACTGTAAACAGATACTATACTGCACTTCTACTGTAAACATATACTATAATGTAATTTTACTGTAACAGATACGATACTGTACTTCTACTGTACAATATACTATACTGCACTTCTACTGTAAACACATACTATACTGTACTTCTACTGTAAAAATATACTATACTGCACTTATACTGTAAACATATACTATACTGTACTTATACTGTAAACATATACTATACTGTACTTCTACTGTAAACAGATACTATACTGTACTTATACTGTGAACAGATACTACACTGTACTTATACTGTAAACAGATACTATACTGTATATCTACTGTAAACATATAATATACTGTACTTCTACTGTAAAATAGACTATACTGCACTTCTACTGTAAACAGATACTATACTGTACTTCTACTGTAAAAATATACTATACTGCACTTCTACTGTAAACAGATATTATAATGTACTTCTACTGTAAACAGATACTATACTGTACTTCTACTGTAAAAATATACTATACTTCTACTGTGCTAAGACCCTATACTTCTACAGTGAAAATATATGACTACACAGGACAGAATGTTGCTTACTGTTTACTCATCAGATATCTCTATACTCTGCGTCCCACAGAGCCCTCTTCACTCGCTGGAGCGACTCAGAGAAAGCAGTCTACACTATCCCTGGGGTGTCCCCGGGTATGATGCAGCTCATCATAGAGTACTCCTACACACGCTTTGTGCTGGTGACAGCAGAGAACGTGGAAGAGCTTCTGGTGGCTGCAGACCAGCTTCTCGTCACTGGCATAGTAGGAGCGTGCTCTGACTTCCTAGAAGGCCAGCTGTCTCTGGAAAACTGTGTCGGCATTTGGAGGTTCGTGGACATCTACAACTGCCCTGACCTGAGGCGCAAGGCCCATCTCTTCATTGTGTGCCACTTTGAGGAGATGCTGCGCGTCTCACAGGAGTTTGTGGAGCTGTCCCCGCAGCAACTGCTGGACATCATCGAGAGGGATGACCTGAACGTGAAGAGGGAGGAGACAGTGTTCGAGGCCGTCCTCCGTTGGATCGACCACTCCTGTGAGGAGCGTAAAACACACATCCCTTTGCTGCTGCCCAAGGTAACTAATTGTATTACGGATACGCAAACATGGTTGCTAGTGCCTGAGCCACATTTATTTTTAATTTAATTTTTATTATTTTACTTTTTCTTGTTTGTCTGTCTCTTGTCAAGGTCATTATCATTCATGTTACTGTTATTATTGTTGTCGTCGCTGTTGTCATTGTTATTATTATTATTATTGTACTGTTATGTTCTGTTTTATGTATGAAAAGAAAAGAAAAGAAAAACATTTATAAAAAAATAAATAAACAATTTGTATTACTGTGCATTACATTAAAACAACACTAGGTTCCCTAGTACAGTGGTTGTCAAACATTTGGGTCCAAACTGTTCCCTAGCAACAAAAACTGTCTACAACCGATGTCTAAGTTGTACCCGCTGTCTGCTTGTCTCTTCCCAGGTTCGCATGGGCTTGATGAGGCTTGACTACTTCAGGAGCAAAGTCCAGAACAACCCTGTGGTGAGGGACAGCCACGACTGCAGGCACCTCATCCTCAGCGTCCTGAACCCCCCTGGCTCCGACAGGCTCCCAAACCCCCTGATGTGTCCACGCCGGCCCCAGGAGGTCCTATTGGCCATCGGAGGCTGGACTTATGACGGAGTCAGCACGACCATGGAGGCTTACAATATCCGAGCCGGTGGATGGATGGACGTGAGCGTTGAGGCGCAGAGTCCCCGGGCCGCCCACGGCACTGCTTATCTCCACGGGATGGTCTACTGTGTCGGTGGCTGGGACGGCGTAAGGGCTCTCAACAGTGTGCGCAGGTTCAACCCCGTCACTCGCAGATGGCTGCAGGCAGCTCACATGCACTCACGCCGCTGTTACGTCAGCGTGGTGGTGTTGGACAGCTGTATCTACGCCATGGGAGGGGACGACAGACACGTGGCACTGAACACCGCCGAGCGCTACAAGCCTGAAACCAACCAGTGGACAGTGATCTCACCCATGCTGGAGCGCAGGGACGACGCCGGGGCAGCAGCCCTCCAGGGAAAGGTGGGTGGAACTGAGGGACACAGGGTGCTAGATGAACACAAGGAACGTTAGATCAGAAATCATAAATGTCTTTATTGCCAAGTAACCTTGCACATACAAAAGATGTGTCTGGGTCCTTTCGTGCATCAACATTAACAGACAATTAAAGTAGAATGAAATCAAATGGAATATATAAACTAAATTAGAATATTCTTTCTTATTACAGGTTTACATCTGTAGTGGCTACAACGGGTGGGAGTGTCTGCTCACAGCTGAGTGCTACAGCCCAGACACCGACCAGTGGACTCTGATCGCCCCCATGAGCAGCAGGCGTCACGGACTGGGAGTCTCTGCGTACAGAGGACAAGTCTATGCGGTAGGTGCACACAGAGACAAATGCTTTATACTAGATATTTCTATAGATATGTATCATTTGACTTGCAATGCTGCTGTGATGCCCTCATCTCCCTAAATGGATTAATACAGTGTCTGCCTGCCAGCCTGCCTGCCTGAGCCACACACTAAAACATTCCTCTCATGTGTCCTGTCCTCAGGTGGGAGGGTTTGACGGTAGAAACCAACTGCGTAGCGCGGAGGCCTACAGCCCCTTGACTGACTCCTGGAGCGCCCTGCCCGACATGATCACCCCCCGCAGCTGCTTTGGCATCGCGGTGCTGGACGACCTGCTCTTCGTGGTCGGAGGCACCTCCAATGGCTTCACCCCCCTCTCCAACGTGGAGCGCTACGACCAGAGCAGCGACAGGTGGACTGTAGCCGAGGACATGAAGATCCTGCGCAGTCACCTAAGCTGCTGCATAATGCAGGGCCTGCCATTTTACATGAGCCAGTACGCTGCTCCCCGTGGAGGAGGAGAGGAGGAAGAGGAGGAGGAGGAGGAGGAGGAGAAGAGGAGGATGAGGAGCAGGAGGACGAGGAGGACGAGGAGAGGAGGAAGAGGAGCAGGAGGAGGAGCAGGAGGAGGAGCAGGAGGAGCAGGAGGAGGAGGAGGAAGAGGAGGAGCAGGAGGAGGAGGATGAGGAAGAGGAGGATAATGAGGAGGAGGAGCAGGATGAGGAGGAGGAGGAGGAGGAGGAGGAGGAGGAGGAGGAGGAAGAGGAGGAGGAGGAGGAGAAGGAAGATGAGGAAGAGTAGGAGCAGGAGGAGCAGGAGGAGGTGGATGAGGAGGAGGAGGAGAGGTGGATGAGGAGGAGGAGAGGAGGAGGAGGAGGAATATGTGGAAGAGTAGGAGGAGGAGGAGGAGGAGGAGGAGGAGGAGGATGAGGAGGAGGAGGAGGAGGAGGAGGAGGAGGAGGAGGAGGAGGAGGAGGAGGAGGAGGAGGAAGAGGAGGAGGAGGATAGGAGGAGAAGGAGGAGGAGGAAGAGTAGGAACAGGAGCAGGAGGAGGAGGAAGAGGAGGAGGAGGAGGAAGATGTGGAAGAGGAGGAGGAGGAGGATTAGGATGAGGAGGAGAAGGAGGAGGGGGAGGAAGAGTAGGATGAGGAGAAGGAGGATTAGGCAGAGGAGGAGGAAGATGAGGGACAGGAGGAGGAGGAGGAGGCGGAGGAGGAAGAGGAGGAAGAGGAGGATGAGGAAGAGGAGGAGGAGGAAGAGGAGGAGGAAGATGAGGAAGATGATGATGAGGAGGAGGAGGAAGATGAGGAAGAGGAGGAGGAGGAGGAGGAAGAGGAGGAGGCAGCAGGGGATCCATCTAAGAACCTTAAACATGTATTAGACCAAAAGAAATCCTAAGAAATTAATAAATTACTATCAGCCAAAGGTGGTGCATTTCATTCTTCTAGTAATTCAGATAATATCTGTTTTTAGTTTGTGTAATGTAATGTAATATCTGTTTTTAATTTGTGTAATGTAATGTAATATCTGTTTTTAGTTTGTGTAATATAATGTAATATCTGTTTTTAGTTTGTGTAAAGCACATAATATGGGAACTTTTATCCATTTGGTTGAGCCTGTTAGGAATTGCACCCCCAACCCAAGCAGATTGCAGATAATTCTCTCTATATGGAGGTAAAAAAGAAAATATGGTAAAAATAATTGGCATAAAAGGGCACTTTTTTATGAGGCACAAGAGGGCAGGTGCTTGTGCACCCGTTTGGCTCTATGTGTGCACGTGCCTGCTCGCTGTGCCCTTGAACAAGGTACCTCAGCTTTAACCGCTCCAGTGTTAGCTGCTCAGGGGCCAGTAGTAGAGTGCCTGACCATAGTGTCTTTATACCTGTATCACTGGACATATAAATGCATATTAAATCAAATCAAATTGATTTGTAAAGCCCGAAATCACAAGTTAATGTCCCCATGGGCCGGACAAGTCTTCTTTAAACTATTCAAGAAGAAATATCCCAATAAATCAAGAACAAAAAATCCACCATGAAATCCAAAATAAATGTAAAATAAATAAATGCAACACTCCCAGACATACCCCAGCGAAGGTACGTAAAACCTAGCAATAGGAAAAAAGCACCACAGGCAATGTGGAGGAGAGAAACCTTAGAAGGGCCGTTCAAGGGGGGATCCCCCTTCTTGGATGTCGGTGATAATAGTGTTGCTATGGATGGGTGGAGAATAAAACAGGCGAATAGTTGGTATGTATGTACATATACGTGTAATAAAACACAATGGCAACTGGGGTACATAAGAACATTTTTGAAACATTTAAATATATTACAACTCTGTACATACATGTGATTAGCATTATACTCAGTAGAACACATGTATATATCTTATACCCAGCTTAATCACTATATTAATATTACTATTGCACTTTACTGTTACATTTGCACTCAGGTTGGATGCCCCACTTATTTTCATTGTAATGTACTTATGCTGTATGATGACAATACATTTCAATGTAATGTAATCTAACTGGTACTATGACCTGAATGATGGTCCTAGAGGTCAGTGATTTGATGCTCTTTTGGTGTTTTGGCGATGGTGGCGTAAGAGAGTGCTGTCTTAACGTAAGAGAGTGCCGTCTTAACAGGTCGTGGGAGATCTCCCATATAGGCATTGGATTGGGTGGAGAGCTGGTGACTGCATGCAAATGCCCTCGTATGCCCTGTGTATGGGGACATGTCACCCATATAGAAACACACCTCTTCAATCAATATTTGAGATGCAAATAAATAAATAACCTTCTTAATAAATATAATATTTATATTGTAGTGGGTTCTATAGAGACATAATTCCCCATCAGGGATGTGCACAGGACTTTAGAGGGGCAGGTGCTCAAAGGCTGAAAAGGGCACTATACCTGTGTGTATATATTAACCGAGCGCGGAGCCTTTTCGGGCCCACTTTTTATGCTTTTTGGGGGGTTTTGGTGATCAAATATTGAATATTGAACTATAATAATCAGTGCAGGAGCTCACTTATCCTTGAAAGACACTTTTATCACTGACTTAAAAGGCCCATACATCTCCATAAATGTTCAGTGGGGAGGGAATAAGTGCTTACCCTACAGACCCCAAGAAGTGCTGTATATTCTGTATTGTTTAATATAAATGCATTTTTTATTCCAATCCCGAATTGTATTTGAGATTCCCAAATCCCATCGGACTTGACTTCTTTGTGTCCCTCAATGAGTGTAATACCAGCATTCAACTGTATGCGCCACAGCGGTTTCTATCATCATCATCATCATCATCATCATCATCATCATCATCATCATCATCATCATCATCATCATCATCATCATCATCAGAGGGAGGAAATTCTATGTTAAACTAGTAGATCACATGTCTGATATATACGACAACAACTATGGAGTTGCACAAGGGAGTTGCTTAGGTCCTTTACTCTTCTCCCTTTACATGTTACCGCTGGGTGATATCATCAGAGAACATAATGTAGATTTCCATAGCTATGCGGATGATACACAACTGTACATATCTGCTGAACCAAATGATACAGCGATTAGCTCCATTACAGACTGCTTACTGGCAATAAATAAATGGATGAGTAAGAACTTCCTGAAACTAAACGAGAACAAAACTGAAATTCTAATTATCGGCTCCAAAACTAAAAAAGAAACATTAATAAAGAACCTGGGGGGACTAACCCCTTGGATCAAATCTGAGGTCACTAGTCTTGGGGTTATCATAGATTCAGAACTGAACTTCAATTCTCATATTAGCAAAGTGACGAAAACATCGTTCTTCCATCTCAGAAATATAGCAAAAGTACGACCATTTATTAATCAGAACGATGCTGAGAAGCGAATTCATGCATTCATATCTAGCCGGTTAGACTACTGTAATGCACTTTTCACAGGTCTCCCTAAGAAAACCACAGAGAGGCTTCAGCTAATCCAAAACTCTGCAGCCCGACTGCTAACTAGAACCAAAAGGAGAGAGCACATTAGTCCAGTCTTAGCCGCTTTACACTGGCTTCCTGTAACATTTAGAATTGACTTTAAGGTCCTTCTCCTTACATACAAAGCTCTAAATGGACAGGGACCTAGCTACATCGCCAACACTCTAATAAATTACACACCAGCAAGAACACTGCGATCATCAGCTGCTGGACTACTAGAGGCTCCCAGAAGCAGTCAAAAGAGGATCGGTAATGCAGCCTTTATCAACTATGCCCCAAAACTATGGAACAAACTACCCCAAAACATCAGGGAAGCCAACTCGCTAGACATCTTTAAAAGACAGCTTAAAACCTATCTCTTTGCTCAGGCATTTCACTGATAGATATCTGCTACCACCTAGTGGCAAGAGGAAACATCAGGGATATCCTGACACAACTTGTATTTATTCTTACCCTGCCTACTCTTATACACTGCCTATCAAATTCATGTGTCGGTTATTGCACTTTTTACTTCTTACTGATGACTATTTTTAAACTGAATCATTTTAAACTATTCTTATTATTTGCTAGATCCAAATGTGAAACACTGTGATTATTTGTTCATGAATTACAGGAGTATTACTGAATAGAGAGCCTATTAGGATGCTAGATCCTAATGTGAAACACTGTGATTTGCCATATCTTGCTATGCTCGCTCATGCCTGTATTTTTTATGTCCGTTCTATTTTATAATTTTTTGACTATTTTTAAACTGAATCATTTTAAACTATTTTTACTATTTGTGTTACTGAAAACTGTAAGCGGAGAGCCTATTGGGATGCTAGATCCTAATGTGAAACACTGTGATTCTACCTGTCTATCTTTTTATGCTCGCTTATGCCTGTATTTTTTACTGTTGTGAAGCACTTTGAACTGCAACCTCTGTATGAAAAGTGCTATACAAATAAAGTTATTATTATTATTATTATTATTATTATTATCATCATCATCATCATCATCATCATCATCATCATCATCATCATCATCATCATCATCATCATCACCACCACCCACGCTATGCATAAAATATATAGGTCCGCGGAGAGGCACGCTGAGGAGGCCATGCAAACTGCAATGGAATATGGGGCATCTCTCTCTCTCTTTACCTAATATTTTGATTCTATCCGGACATTTTTCAGTTGGAAGGGCAGTCTATATGCGTAACGGTAAAAAAAAGAAAGAAAAAAAAATCTTATATTTTTTTCCAAACAGGGCACTTTTTTGATGAGGCTCAAAAAGGCAGGTGCTCAAGCACCCCTTGGCCTCTATGTGTGCACGTGCCTGTACTGCAGCACATTGGATTTGAAATCGAATAATGGCTATAGTATGAGGTTAAAGGTCAGACTTTGAGCTGTAATCTGATGATGTTTACTTCTACATCAGGTATATACTGTAATCCATATACAGTATACATATATATTTTTTTTTTCAAAATAGTGTAATTTTGTTTCATTTATTCAGAAATACCCTATTTTCTATGTAACTTCCATCAAACCCTTTCACTGCCACACGACAGCCGGTTAACCCTTTCACTGTGACAATACAGAAGGTTAGCCCTTTACTATCACACAACCGACGGTGATGCCCCATCATTAGCATCATTAGCTCCACGGATGATAGTAAAGGGTTAACCTTCTGTCGTGTGGGTTAATGGGGCAGTTCACCCAAAATAAAAACAAACAAACATATTTTAGAGATGTCTGCTGTCACTCCAATACAATGGAGCTGAACGGCACTCGGTTTGTGGCACAAACAAGATCTGATCAGAACATTTGAAATCATGACCCTGGTTAAAACATACTATAATCTATGAAATCCAACTTGAAAATGTGGATAACTCTAAGAAAAGATAACTCTATTTAAAGGGGAACTATCTTATAAATGGCCTTTTTGAGTGTTTAGCATTGTTTCCTAGCTATGTGAACTTATATTAATATGATCTATGTCTCAAAATTCTCATATTGGCGCATTCTTCCAATTCTCCTCTCACAATATTCACCCTCACTGAACTGAGTCGTTTGAAAATGTGCCTATATGTGATGTCATATAGTCACTGCTGCATGTTAATGTTGAGATAGACGACAGTGGTCCGCAGTGGTTTAGGAGGCGCCTGCAGCCCAGGCTCAAAACAGCTCGAGATCTTGAGGTAGAAAAATGCTGTTTTTGAGGACTTACAAATACAAAGAGAAATACAAAACAATGAATAAAAAAAATATATATATTACAGAGGTGTTCCATAGACTCACAGGAATTGTGTAAAAGTGCCCAAATAGTGAAAGAAATAGTAAAATAGTTCCCCTTTAACAATAATAAGGTAAACTAGGGGGAGCTCCAGTAGCTCACCACGTACCGCGAGTGCTATTTCAGCGCCGTGGACAACCGTGCTCGTCACGGATCTGGGGCTGAGCGAGTTCGAATCCCGGACTGCAGCCGTGCCTTTCCCAGAGTGTCTTCCCCCCCATCTGAACCCTTTCAGCCTGCTTCTGTCGGTCGAACTTGACCAAGTATTAATGCGATAAACGTATAAAAGAGCCAGGGAAATGGCCAAAGTTTAAAAAAAATAAAAATAAGGTAAACTATACTATATTTAAAGAAGGTATAGGTAGACTAATAAGAAGGTAAACTCTATTTAACAAATAAGAATGTATGTAAATTATATTTAACAATAAGAAGGGCTGTATACCTGACTCAGGATTGTCTTAGTCAAATCTGATTTGGCAGGCCAATGTGACGATTCAACGATTACTTTTATATAAAAAATAAATAAATACAATTATTTATATTATTTCTAGCCCTATTTTCTGAAAATCCGCCTGAAAGTACATGCCCAAGTAAATGGAAGATTGCTCCACCTCTCCAAGGTCAATTAGCATGTTCTTGGTATCTATGAACATCTATGGACCACAGCGAATGTATTCCCAGTATCAGGAATATTGTGTCTGTTAGTATGCTTGGGTAAATTATGATGAAACAGAGGAGAATATAAATTATCATTTTTCTTTGCATCTTTGAGG
>NC_140183.1:963765-966265 GCF_963971535.1 Notolepis coatsorum | reverse complement strand
GAAAAGGGTCCTCGGGGGCATGATGTCACAAACGAGGTACTATATCAGATGTTCTGTTACAGAAATGGCAGTGGCATGAAAAACAGAGGTGAGATACAGTACGGTGACAACATGTTCTCATGTGCATCTTAGACAAATCAACATTATGGGAAATGTGCTTACCGTCTTCTCCATAGTGAGACACGAAGATAGATACCGATCTCCTCACGGCAACACGGACAGCGTCCGCATCGTTTCAGTCTGTCTACATCCAGGATGCTATATTCAGCTTCCTGGGTCGTGAGAAATATGACAGTGGGTGTTTCTCATGTAACTGGGAAACTATTGGAAGTCCCTTCTTGTTTTGTGGTGCAAAGGTGACACAACCCCATAATTCCATTCAAACCACAAAGGCCTTTTATCAAGACACTCCCCTCAGAGGGCGGTGTGTGCAAAGCTAACGCGCTCGGAAAGTAATTATCTCCAAACATTAAACGTATTTTGGCTGCACTGTGCTGTTACTGTGCTGTTACTGTCCTGTTACTGTGATGTTACTGTCCTGTTACTGTGCTGTTACTGTGCTGTTACTGTGCTGTTACTGTCCTGTTTTCTGTACTGGTCCTTTCGTCCGGTTCTGTCCTGTTACTGTCCTGTACTGTCCTGTTACTGTCTGTTACTGTGCTGTTACTGTGCTGTTACTGTCCTGTTACTGTCCTGTTACTGTCCTGTTACTGTCCTGTTACTGTCCTGCTACTGTCCTGTTACTGTCCTGTCACTGTGGATGTTACTGTCCTGTTACTGTCCTGTTACTGTCCTGTTACTGTCCTGTACTGTCCTGTCACTGTCCTGTTACTGTGCTGTTACTGTCTGTTACTGTCCTGTTACTGTCCTGTCACTGTGATGTTACTGTCCTGTTACTGTCCTGTTACTGTCCTGTTACTGTCCTGTTACTGTGATGTTTACTGTCCTGTTACTGTCCTGTTACTGTCTTGTTACTGTCCTGTTACTGTGATGTTACTGTCCTGTTACTGTCCTGTTACTGTCTTGTTACTGTCCTGTTACTGTGATGTTACTGTCCTGTTACTGTCCTGTTACTGTGATGTTACTGTCCTGTTACTGTCCTGTCACTGTCCTGTTACTGTCCTGTTACTGTCTTGTTACTGTCCTGTTACTGTGATGTTACTGTCCTGTTACTGTCCTGTCACTGTGATGTTACTGTCCTGTTACTGTCCTGTTACTGTGATGTTACTGTGATGTTACTGTCCTGTCACTGTCCTGTTACTGTGCTGTTACTGTGATGTTACTGTCCTGTTACTGTCCTGTTACTGTGATGTTACTGTCCTGTTACTGTCCTGTTACTGTGATGTTACTGTCCTGTTACTGTCCTGTTACTGTGATGTTACTGTCCTGTTTCTGTCCTGTCACTGTCCTGTTACTGTGATGTTACTGTCTGTTACTGTCCTGTTACTGTCCTGTTACTGTGATGTTACTGTCCTGTTACTGTCCTGTTACTGTCCTGTTACTGTGATGTTATGTCCTGTTACTGTCCTGTTACTGTGATGTTACTGTCCTGTTACTGTCCTGTTACTGTCCTGTTACTGTCCTGTTACTGTGCTGGACTGTGCTAAGCGGTGCTAAGCGGTGTCTCGGTCGCGGCTGAGGGAGAGACAGGGCGCTTTGGGAAAACCGCTGGCACCAAATTAGCGTAAACAGGAACACAAAGAGAAACGAGGGCGATGAGTGGAACAGAAAATTGTCAACAGGACCCCGGTGAGGAATTTCAATTTCAATATCTCATTATCCCTGTCAGACGGGGAGAGGTGACAAAAACCCTGTCTTTGTTCTCCTCGCTGTCTCCCGCGTCTCCTGTCAATTAATTTCCAGCGTACCAATATGACTAATTGTCTCTCCGCTGCTCCAACGCCACACAAATAGTAATTTAGCCGCGTGTTAGAGGGGGCCGGGTGGTCCTGTGGGTGTTCACGCTGCCCATTTATGATATTTGAACACAATGGGGACTGTGTATAATTCAGGTGTTGACGTTAGCGGCGGTGAACACACGCAAGCCTCGCCTCACAGACATCAGCGTCTCTGCGTCTGATCGCGGTCTCGTAACACCCGCGTAATACCGGCCGCACTTTCCTCTTTTGTGAGGCACGGCATTATGTCTTTCCTTTCTGTCATCAGGAGCGTTTCTTTGTTTAGCGTGCTGATATTAGCATCATAATCAGACGGGAGAGAGCGAGAGAGAGAGAGAGAGAGAGAGAGAGAGAGAGAGAGAGGAAGAGAGAGAGAGAGAGAGAGAGAGAGAGAGAGAGAGAGAGAGAGAGAGAGAGAGAGAGAGAGAGAGAGAGAGAGAGAGAGAGAGAGAGAGAGAGGCGGTCACGTCGGTTGATTTATGCGCGCAGGCCACATATTCTGTGTGCTGTGGTTTCACAGAGATATTTGCATGACCATTAACCGATCGTTCATGTGCAAACTATAACCTTCCCTTCCAGGTAACTTCAGCTGAGGCAAAACG
>NC_140183.1:945867-963565 GCF_963971535.1 Notolepis coatsorum | reverse complement strand
GATAACTGATGAAAACGATACATGTAGGACTGAACTATAAATCTACTTCATATTTACGTTATTGATATTGCAAGATGAAAGAAGACAATATCCATATTGCAAGGGTCCTTAAATTATTTTAAGATACATGAGTGAGATTGAGATGGATGTGCTTCACTCACACCCAGAGATACTATAATACATATAAGGTCTACATAACACATACAAATATTAGTTCTACATAACACATACAAATACTAGTTCTACATAACACATACAAATACTAGTTCTACATAACACATACAAATACTAGTTCTACATAACACATACAAATACTAGTTCTACATAACACATACAAATACTAGTTCTACATAACACATACAAATACTAGTTCTACATAACACATACAAATACTAGTTCTACATAACACATACAAATACTAGTTCTACATAACACATACAAATACTAGTTCTACATAATACATACAAATACTAGTTCTACATAACACATGATGTAAATACTATGTATTATTAATACATGATGTAAATACTATAGTCTATATAATACATGATATAAACACTATAGTCTATAATTCAGTGGTTCCCAAAGTCGGGTCGCGACCCAAAGGTGGGCCGCGAGCAGCCACGGATAGGCCGCGAGATGATTAAAAAAATAAAAAAATAAAAAATAAAAAAAAATAAAAAAAATATTTTTTATTTTTTTATTTTTTATTTTTTTATTTTTTATTTTTTTATTTTAATTTTTTTTGTCAGGTCACTGAACTTAGAAGCAGGCCAGGACAGTGTTCTAGTTGTATTCTAAAATTCTATTCTAGTGTATTCTAAAATGTGACTATATGGTTTTATATTAACTTAATAAATAAACAAAAACGAAAAATCTACTTATTTCAACGAACATTTCAAACTAAATAACAGATTATGCACATAAAACGCTGAAAACAACCGAAGCAACAATAGTATTTTAATGAGGCTATTATTATTATCATTATTATTTTGCAACAAGTTAGCCTCTCATAAATAGCACATATAAATTAATAACTAACTTGAACTAACTTAATAGGATTGAAGTGATATTTGGCTTAAAATCGGTCGCCTGGCAAAAAAAAAAAAAAAAAAGGCCAGACGATGTGCATTGGGCCGCGGCTCTCTGACGCCTTATTTTCTGGGCCCCGTTCTGAAAAGTTTGGGAACCCCTGTGCTATATCAGGGGTGGCCCGTCAATGTGCGGCTCTTCCATCAATACAAAAAAATCTTTTTTTCTCCTTTTTTTGCTTTTTTTTTTTGCTTTTTTTTTAAGTCACTCATTCCATAAGGACGTAGAATAAACATTTACAATTTTTTTAAATGGTCCATTTGCATGTTCTTGGAATCTGAATCTAGGGACATAAATGGATCAGTGTCAGAAATAGTGTGTCTGTTACTAGGCTTGAGTAAATTGTAATGAACCAAAGGAGAATATCAATTCTATTTAAATTTTTTTTTATCTTTGACTGTGAATAACACCATGCTAAAATTGACCAGACCTGGAAAATCTAAGCAAATGAATAAAGGGAAGATGATTAAACAGAAGGTTTTGTAGATACAGTACTTAATTATGCCATATTTTTTATAATGTAAATTTCTCCACCATTTTTCATCATATTGCAAAACCGTTTTTTGCAAGACGTTCACAGAAAAGTAGAGAAACTAACTGTGTTCTGATTTATGGCAATAACATTCAGGTTTGTGGGAGATAATCCCAAAAAATAAGAGAAATTAAAAAGTAAATCCAGAAGTCAGGTGATTGACAGGGGCTCAGGGACGTGCACAGGACTTTAGAGGGGCAGGTGCTCAAAGGCTGAAAAGGGCACTGGGCCTGTGCTATTTTTGGGGGCCCTTTTTGGGCAGGGAGGGGCCTTTTTATGCTTTTTGGGGGGTTTTGGTGATCAAATATTGAATATTGAACTATAATAATCAGTGCCGGAGCTCACTTATCCTTGAAAGACACTTCACTGACTTAAAAGGCCCATACATCTCCATAAATGTTCAGGGCAGAGGGAATAAGTGCTTACCCTACAGACCCCAAGTCTGTTAGGACAGCAGACTCGGTTGGCACTGCTCAAAACTTACCTTTTTAAAATAGCTTTTAAATGAATTATTATCTTTATTTCATTGTCTTATTTTTCATTATTTCTATAAATTTGACTTAAATATTTTATTATAATTTGTATCATTGTTTTATGTAGTTTTTTTTATCATTTTATTTGTTCTTTTTTAATGTCAACATATTATTTAAATTATTCAAATGAAACTCAAACATGTTCCGTTGTGATGTCACCAGTGTTGGGCAAGTTACTTTAAAAAAGTAACTAGTTACAGTTACTAGTTACTTCTTCCAAAAAGTTACTAAATTACTTACTCAGTTACAAATGATAAAAGTAACTAGTTACTTCAGAAAGTAACTATTGCAACATACACAAATCTAAACTATTTTAATGTTGCTGTGGGACAAAGTGAGACTAGCCTCCAACCAAATCCATGTATGTAGATATTATAATGACTATGTTTATAGTGGATCATACAAATACAAACACAATAGATGTTTTGGAACTTTTGATATGTATTGCCCCTCAACAGGCCACAACTGGGCAACATTAAATGATGCTTGATGATATACTGATTGATTGAACATTTTAATTAACAGATTGCAGAATGGGTACAGTGTAGTACAGCTCAATACACACAATTGTTAAGGGGATGCAGACCAGAGAGACTTTCGCCTTGTTTACATCATGGTCCCCCATTTTCAATTCATGACATTTATGACATACACAACATACAGATATAAGAATCTAATCTAATCATCTATTCTAAACTAATCTAATCATGACATTTAACACTAGCACAGCCGACAAGGGGTCACATGACCCCGAGGCATTTTCAATAAATGTATCCTCGTCACTCGGTCGAGCTCCAGCTCTGTCACTCAATGACTTTTCCTAAAAGTACCCGTTTTATCTGGCACGGTTTCTGAAATTTCAAAATGACTTCAGGAAAATGTAATTAGAACGTTATTCCACATATATATGGAATATATAATATGTGGAAAGTCACAGCACTTTGTTGTGAGCGTCTAGCGCAGGGGTGGCCAACCCATGGCTTGCGAGCCGCATGTGGCTCTTTGCCCGTCAATGTGAGTCTCTTCCATAAAAAAAAAAAAAAAATTATAATATATATTTTTTTTAATAAAAAAATTGGAAAAAAAAATGTGTAACTCAAACCTGTGGTAAACCTCATATTTGTATATTAAGAGGTAATTATATAGTTTACACTGTTTATTTTTCTCATATTTCTCATATAATCTGTGGGGTCATCTGACCCCTTCCGGCGGGAATCAGTGACATTTTCTCCATGGCTGTTCTAGTGTTAAGACATGCATGACATACAGATATATATATCTCTGAGCACCTGAAGACTGTGCTATTAAACCAGGAAGTGCAGCACTGTTGATAAGGCTGTAGCCTCCACTACTGTAGTGCCCTGCGCTGCAACACAACTAACACAACAGTGAACAAACATTTTTCATGGACCCGCGGTCTGTCGTTGACTGCTCGCTTGTGTTGTTTGTTGGATTAGTTTTGGATGATTTGGGCTCGCCAAACAAACTATCAAAACGTACACAGAACCGCGGTCTGTCGTTGACTGAGTTGCTTGTGTTGTCGCTGTGTGTCAGACTCTGGATTATTTCGAACACCAGCCCACCTCTACCTCTGATTGGCTTACCATGACATTTTACTCAACCTCAGCCAACTCACTGCCAACTAACCAAGGAAAAAAAGTATTGCTTCTCAGCGCAGAGATCTGTCTGATGAAAAAAACAGCTTCAATCATAGTAAGGCACCGCATTTTTTGGCAGTAACAGTAACGGCGTTATTAAGATTGGAAGAGTAATCCGTTAGTGTTATGGTTTGTAACCGACCCCAATCGCACAACACAAGACAGGTATGAGAGTAAGCCAAAACAGGGCAAATATTTATTATAGAACAAAAAGCGGCACAGTCCCTTTAAGGGAAAACACAAAAACACTAGAGTCAAGGAAATATGGAAAATGCGGCACTGTGCCTTTAAGAGGCGAACAGGCTAAGGGACTAAGGCTAAGGGCCAGGGCTAAGGACCAGGGCTAAGTGTCAGGGCCAGGACCAGGGGCACTGGAGAGGGGGACAGGGACAGAGGCCCGGAGAGGCGGGCTGGAGACAGGGACAGAGAACAGGGTTAAGGCCTTGGACAGGGCGAGGGCCAGAGCTGCTTACAGGGATGAGGACAGGGTTCCGACGGCAGAGGCCTGGCACGGTGACAGGGGCCCGACGGCGGAGGCCTGGCATGGGAACAGGGGCCCGACGGCGGAGGCCTGGCACGGGAACAGGGGCCCGACGGCGGAGGCCTGGCACGGGGACAGGGGCCCGACGGCGGAGGCCTGGCACGGGGACAGGGGCCAGACAGCGGGGGCCTGGTACGGGGACAGGGGCCCGACAGCGGGGGCCGGGCACGGAGACAGGGGCCAGACAGTGGGGGCCGGGCACGGAGATCCTCCTCCTCCTCCTCGGATACTTCAGACGGGCAGCACAGAACAAAGGGGGTCCCAGGGGACCGGGATGGGAACACGCCGTCCTCCCGTGGAATACTAGGGAGCGACGACGAGCCTCACCCCAGGAACGAGGATCACGAAGAGACGCCTTCCTCCCGTGGAATCGGGAGCGATGGCGTGCCGCCTTGACGTCTGGAGTGGGAACACAGGAAACCTCCCGTAGAGAATTAGAGAGCGAAGACGGCGTCCCACTCCAGGCAAACGGCGACAGGTGGTGATGGCTGGGCCGTCGTCTCACGCCGGAGACGCGGCAGGTGATGGTGACGTACAGAATGGTAACGTACAGAACTCCATGAACACTGAACACAGATACAGAACGACCCGACCAGGACTGGAAGGGAGGTCCAGGTATATAAAGCCCTCTGGGGCGCTAATCATAAACTATGACAGCTGCGTGAAGGTAGTCCAAGGGTGGGGGCTGGTGAAGAGTAGAGGAGAGTAAATCATCGCAAGGGTGGGGGCTGGTGAGGGAGAGTAGACAGGGAAAAGTTCAGGGAACAGGCGAATCCTCACTGTTAGATTGCTTTTCCGTTAGATTACTCTTCCAATCTTAATAACGCCGTTACCGTTACTGCCAAAAAATGCGGTACGTTACTATGATTGAAGCTGTTTTTTTCATCAGACAGATCTCTGCGCTGAGAAGCAATACTTTTTTTCCTTGGTTAGTTGGCAGTGCGTGAAAATCCGTTAGATTACTCGTTACTGAAAAAACGAACACCGTTATTCCCATCACTGGATGACACAGTATGATGTCATAATAGAACATTCTAGAACATTTGTGATGTCACAGTATGATGTCATAATCAAACATTCTAGAACATTCGTGATGGCACCGTATGATGTCATAATAGAACATTCTAGAACATTTGTGATGTCACAGTATGATGTCATAATCAAACATTCTAGAACATTTGTGTACAGTATTCAACAATTCTCAGAATATCTCAGATCTCAGAAGACAAGTGAAGATCTCACTTGTTGTTTCCGGCTATTTGTCTGTAAGCTTGAATATATTCTGTAGATACAATTTAAAATCCCCACATGGAAAAGGAAACAATGTCCTGTACAATCATTAATGAGCTGCCTCTGGAGGGAAGGCTCTGTGATGTGGTTATTAAAGTCAACAGCACTGAGTTTAATGCCCACAAGGCCCTCCTGTGTGACTGCAGCGACTATTTCAGGTAAGTTTAGCTTGGTTCAGGTTAGCTTGGTTCAGGTTAGCTTGCTTTAGCTTAGCTTGGTTTAGGTTAGATTGGTTCAGGTTAGCTTGGTTAGTAAACAGATACCATACTGTACTGTAAACAAATACTATACAGTACTTCTACTGTAAACAGATACTATACTGTATGTCTACTGTAAACATATACTATACTGTACTTCTACTGTAAAAAAATATACTATACTGTACTTCTACTGTAAAAATATAATATACTGTACTTCTACTGTAAACAGATACTATACTGTACTTCTACTGTAAACAGATACTATACTGCACTTCTACTGTAAACATATACTATAATGTAATTTTACTGTAAACAGATACTATACTGTACTTCTACTGTAAAATATATTATACTGCACTTCTACTGTAAACAGATACTATACTGTACTTCTACTGTAAAAATATACTATACTGCACTTATACTGCAAACATATACTATACTGTACTTATACTGTAAACAGATACTATACTGTACTTCTACTATAAACATATACTATATTGTACTTCTACTGTAAACAGATAATATACTGTACTTATACTGTAAACATATACTATACTGTACATCTACTGTAACATATACTATACTGTACTTATACTGTAAAATAGACTATACTGCACTTCTACTGTAAACAGATACTATACTGTACTTATACTGTAAACAGATACTATACTGTACTTCTACTGTAAAAAGATACTATACTTCTACTGTGCTAAGACCCTATACTTCTACAGTGAAAATATATGACTACACAGGACAGAATGTTGCTTACTGTTTACTCATCAGATATCTCTATACTCTGCGTCCCACAGAGCCCTCTTCACTCGCTGGAGCGACTCAGAGAAAGCAGTCTACACTATCCCTGGGGTGTCCCCGGGTATGATGCAGCTCATCATAGAGTACTCCTACACACGCTTTGTGCTGGTGACAGTAAAGAACGTGGAAGAGCTTCTGGTGGCTGCAGACCAGCTTCTCGTCACTGGCATAGTAGGAGCGTGCTCTGACTTCCTAGAAGGCCAGCTGTCTCTGGAAAACTGTGTCGGCATCTGGAGGTTCGTGGACATCTACAACTGCCCTGACCTGAGGCGCAAGGCCCATCTCTTCATCGTGTGCCACTTTGAGGAGATGCTGCGCGTCTCACAGGAGTTTGTGGAGCTGTCCCCGCAGCAACTGGTGGACATCATCGAGAGGGATGACCTGAACGTGAAGAGTGAGGAGACGGTGTTCGAGGCCGTCCTCCGTTGGATCGACCACTCCTGTGAGGAGCGTAAAACACACATCCCTTTGCTGCTGCCCAAGGTATCTAATTGTATTACGGATACGCAAACATGGTTGCTAGTGCCTGAGCCACATTTATTTTTAATTTAATTTTTATTATTTTACTTTTTCTTGTTTGTCTGTCTCTTGTCAAGGTCATTATGATTCATGTTACTGTTATTATTGTTGTCGTCGCTGTTGTCATTGTTATTATTATTATTATTATTATTATTATTATTATTATTATTATTATTATTATTATTATTATTATTATTATTATTATTATTATTATTATTATTATTATTATTATTATTATTATTATTGTTATTGTACTGTTATGTTCTGTTTTATGTATGAAAAGAAAAGAAAAAAAACATTTATAAAAAAATAAATAAACAAATTGTATTACTGTGCATTACATTAAAACAACACTAGGTTCCCTAGTACAGTGGTTGTCAAACATTTGGGTCCAAACTGTTCCGTAGCAACAGAAACCGTCTACAACCGATGTCTAAGTTGTACCCGCTGTCTGCTTGTCTCTTCCCAGGTTCGCATGGGCTTGATGAGGCTTGACTACTTCAGGAGCAAAGTCCAGAACAACCCTGTGGTGAGGGACAGCCACGACTGCAGGCACCTCATCCTCAGCGTCCTGAACCCCCCTGGCTCCGACAGGCTCCCAAACCCCCTGATATGTCCACGCCGGCCCCAGGAGGTCCTATTGGCCATCGGAGGCTGGACTTATGACGGAGTCAGCACGACCATGGAGGCTTACAATATCCGAGCCGGTGGATGGATGGACGTGACCGCTGAGGCGGAGAGTCCCCGGGCCGCCCACGGCACTGCTTATCTCCACGGGATGGTCTACTGTGTCGGTGGCTGGGACAGCGTAAGGGCTCTCAACAGTGTGCGCAGGTTCAACCCCGTCACTCGCAGCTGGCTTCAGGCAGGTCCCATGCACTCACGCCGCTGTTACGTCAGCGTGGTGGTGTTGGACGGCTGTATCTACGCCATGGGAGGGAGAGACGGATGCGTGGTACTGAACACCGCCGAGCGCTACAAGCCTGAAACCAACCAGTGGACAGTGATCTCACCCATGCTGGAGCACAGGGACGACGCCGGGGCAGCAGCCCTCCAGGGCAAGGTGGGTGGAACTGAGGGACACATGGTGCTAGATGAACACAAGGAACGTTAGATCAGAAATCATAAATGTCTTTATTGCCAAGTAACCTTGCACATACAAAAGATGTGTCTGGGTCCTTTCGTGCATCAACATTAACAGACAATTAAAGTAGAATGAAATCAAATGGAATATATAAACTAAATTAGAATATTCTTTCTTATTACAGGTTTACATCTGTGGTGGCTACGGGTGGGAGTGTCTGCTCACAGCTGAGTGCTACAGCCCAGACACCGACCAGTGGACTCTGATCGCCCCCATGAGCAGCAGGCGTTACGGAGTGGGAGTCGCTGCGTACGGAGGAAAAGTCTATGCGGTAGGTGCACACAGAGACAAATGCTTTATACTAGATATTTCTATAGATATGTATCATTTGACTTGCAATTCTGCTGTGATGCCCTCATCTCCCTAAATGGATTAATACAGTGTCTGCCTGCCTTAACCACACACTAAAACATTCCTCTCATGTGTCCTGTCCTCAGGTGGGAGGGTTTGACGGTAGAAACAAATTGCGTAGCGCGGAGGCCTACAGCCCCTTGACTGACTCCTGGAGCGCCCTGCCCGACATGATCACCCCCCGCAGCTGCTTTGGCATCGCGGTGCTGGACGACCTGCTCTTCGTGGTCGGAGGCATCAATGACTCGACCACCCTCTCCAACGTGGAGCGCTACGACCAGAGCAGCGACAAGTGGACTGTAGCCGAGGACATGAAGATCCTGCGCAGTCACCTAAGCTGCTGCATAATGCATGGCCTGCCATTTTACATGAGCCAGTACGCTGCTCCCCGTGGAGGAGGAGAGGAGGAAGAGGAGGACGAGGAGGAGGAGGAGAAGAGGAGGATGAGGAGCAGGAGGAGGAGGAGGAGGAGAGGAGGAAGAGGAGCAGGAGGAGGAGCAGGAGGAGGAGCAGGAGGAGCAGGAGGAGGAGGAGGAAGAGGAGGAGGAGGAGGATGAGGAAGAGGAGGATAATGAGGAGGAGGAGCAGGATGAGGAGGATGTGGATGAGGAGGAGGAGGAGGAGGAAGAGGAGGAGGAGGAGGAGGAAGATGAGGAAGAGTAGGAGCAGGAGGAGCAGGAGGAGGTGGATGAGGAGGAGGAGGAGAGGAGGAGGAGGAGGAGAGGGGGAGGAGGAGGAAGATGTGGAAGAGTAGGAGGAGGAGGAGGATGAGGAGGAGGAAGAGGAGGAGGAGGAGAGGAGGAAGAGGAGGAGGAGGAGGAAGATGTGGAAGAGGAGGAGGAGGAGGATTAGGAGGAGGAGGAGAAGGAGGAGGGGGAGAAAGAGTAGGATGAGGAGGAGGAGGATTAGGCGGAGGAGGAGGAAGATGAGGGACAGGAGGAGGAGGAGGCGAAGGAGGAAGAGGAGGAAGAGGAGGAGGAGGAAGATGAGGAGGAAGATGAGGAAGAGGATGATGAGGAGGAGGAGGAGGAGGAGGAATATGAGGAAGAGGAGGAGGAGGAGGAAGATGAGGAAGAGGAGGAGGCAGCAGGGGATCCATCTAAGAACCTTAAACATTTATTAGACCAAAAGAAATCCTAAGAAATTAATAAATTACTATCAGCCAAAGGTGGTGCATTTCTTTCTTCTAGTAATTCAGATAATATCTGTTTTTAGTTTGTGTAATGTAATGTAATATCTGTTTTTAGTTTGTGTAATGTAATGTAATATCTGTTTTTATTTTGTGTAATGTAATGTAATATCTGTTTTTAGTTTGTGTAAAGCACATAATATGGGACATTTTATCCATATGGTTGAGCCTGTTAGGAATTGCACCCCCAACCCAAGCAGATTGCAGATCACTCTCTCTATATGGAGGTAAAAAAGAAAATATGGTAAAAATAATTGGCATAAAAAGGGCACTTTTTTCTGAGGCACAAAAGGGCAGGTGCTTGTGCACCCGTTGGGCTCTATGTGTGCACGTGCCTGCTCGCTGTGCCCTTGAGCAAGGTACCTCAGCTTTAACCGCTCCAGTGTTAGCTGCTCAGCGGCCAGTAGTAGAGTGCCTGACCCATAGTGTCTTTATACCTGTATCACTGGACATATAAATGTATATTAAATCAAATCAAATTGATTTGTAAATCCCGAAATCACAAGTTAATGTCCCCATGGGCCGGACAAGTCTTATTTAAACTATTCAAGAAGAAACATCCCAATAAATCAAGAACAAAAAACCCACCATGAAATCCAATATAAATGTAAAGTAATAAATGCAACACTACCAGACATACCCCAGCGAAGGTAAGTAAAAACCTATAGCAATAAGAAAAAAGCACCACAGGCGATGTGGAGGAGAGAAACCTTAGAAGGGCCGTTCAAGGGGGGATCCCCCTTCTTGGATGTCGGTGATAATAGTGTTGCTATGGATGGGTGGAGAATAAAACAGGCGAATAGTTGGTATGTATGTACATATACGTGTAATAAAACACAAATATGTGCATGCAATAGCAACTGGGGTACATAAGAACATTTTTGAAACATTTAAATATATTACAACTCTGTACATACATGTGATTAGCATTATACTCAGTAGAACAAATGTATATCTTATACCCAGCTTAATCACTACATTAATATTACTATTGCACTTTACTGTTACATTTGCACTCTGGTTGGATGCCCCACTTATTTTCATTGTTTTGTACTTATGCTGTATGATGACAATACATTTCAATGTAATGTAATATAACTGGTACTATGAACTGAATGATGGTCCTAGAGGTGATTTGATGCTCTTTTGGTGTTTTGGCGATGGTGGCGTAAGAGAGTGCTGTCTTAACGTAAGAGAGTGCCGTCTTAACAGGTCGTGGGAAATCTCCCATATAGGCATTGGATTGGGTGGAGAGCTGGTGACTGCATGTAAATGCCCTCGTATGCCCTGTGTATGGGGACATGTCACTAGGGTGACCAGATGCAAAAAGTCCAAAAGCAGGACAACAGTAAGATTTTGGTGGGACAAAGTGGGACAAAGTGGGACAGATAGATAATGTAATTTTTTTTATTAGAATAACTCGTCTTCACCGAATAGATAAAGGTTAAATCAAAATAAATACAAATTAAATACAGAATTATATCTCTCCACATTCATCTTGGCACTGGCAGCCGGCTTGTTACCACCTAACATCTGTTTTAAATATTCAAACTTTATCACTTGACAGGAATGTCTTGTGTTCGATATTTTTTTTTTTGCTTCGAAAAGAGGGACATCCTCTCCATATGTGGGACGCGGTCTCAAATGGTGGGACAGTACAACCAGAAGGGGGACACCTGGTCACCCTACGTCACCCATATAGAAACACACCTCTTCAATCAATATCTGAGATGCAAATAAATAAATAACCTTCTTAATAAATATAATATTTATATTGTAGTGGGTTCTATAGAGACATAACTGGTGTGAGCTGGGTAGGGTAGTTTTTCGAAATTTGAAAGCCCTGAGTCTCTTCCTTCAAAAGACTACACTCACTTTTGGCTGTGCCACTTCCTCCTGTCAATATGCGCCGGTTTCCGACTCAATGCCCTGAGATTTCTATAATCTTATATTTCACTAATAACAGTTAAAATAATTGGTAAACAAACGTAATGCTGAAAATATACACTTTTACTGTATATCTCGGGCTTAAGAGGTTAACCCTGTGAGGCCCAAATTAAAAAGACATTAGCAACTTCAGAGGCCAGAGGGTGGGACATATAAACACATTTACTATCAAATAGCATTGTGAGGCTGAACAACAGGACCAATTGACTATACATGTGCTTAAAGGGGAACTATCTTATAAATGGCCTTTTTCAGTGTTTACCATTGTTTCTTAGCTATGTGGACTTATATTAATAGGATCTATGTCTCTAATTCTCATATTGGCACATTCTTCCAATTCTCCTCTCACAACATTCACCCTCACTGAACTGAGTCATCTGAAAATATGCATATCTGTGATGTCAGAGATTTCTCAGCGGCATAATAATGTGGCAGTTGGCACCCAGCCTCAAAACAGCTTAAGATCTTGAGGTAGAAAAATGCGGTTTTTGAGTACTTGATTAGAAGTACAAAACAATGCATTTTTTTTTTTTTTTTTAAACCTAGGTGTTCCATAGACTCACAGGAATTGTGTAAAAGTGCCCAAATAGTGAAAGAAATAGTAAAATAGTTCCCCTTTAACATTTTTTAAATAAATAAACATTATTTTTTTAAATGGCTAAAAGTGATTTTGTAATTTTGCAACCGTGGGTCTCACAGGGTACTTTTAACCCTGTGAGGCCCAAATAAAAAAGACATTAGCAACTTCAGAGGCCAGAGGGTGAGACCTATAAACACATGAAGGGTGCCGTGACTGAAAAAAAAGGTTGAGAAACGCTGGTATATGGTGTGGCTCTTTGTGGTACCACAGTCATTTTTGTGGCTCTTAGTCTCTGACTGGTTGGCCACCCCTGGTCTATATAATACATGATATAAACACTATAGTATATATAATACATGATATAAACACTATAGTATATATAATACATGATATAAACACTATAGTATATATAATACATGATATAAACTAGAGCTGGGCCGTTAACGGCGTTAACGTGCTGCGTTAACGCTATACTAGTATCGCGCGATAATATAATTAACGCATTAATCTAAAAAAAAGAAATTTTTTTTTTTTTTTCTTTTTTTTTTTTACATTTTTTTTTTTTACCTTTATTTACCCAGGGTAGGTTCGCTGAGCACAGATGCTCTTTTTCAGGAACGCCCTGCTTCACATTCACACAGTTCCATTCACACCTGGGAGCTGCCCAGTACAACCACAGTTGACACCATTGGCCACTGAGCAACTCCACTGGAGCAGTTGAGTCAAGCCATGTCACATAGTTCAAGTTTGAAATGATTCTTTCTGTTTTGCTCCTGAGAGTGTGCTAGATACTGTACTGTACTGGTAATATTATTTATTTGTGTTAACTTCTGAATAAAACAACTTATTAAACACAAGTACATCTTATTGAACATTATTTTGATATTTCATTACCAATTATCATAGCAAAACAGCTTTTTCAAACAGTCTGTAATGCATTTTGGAAACGGGAGATGGGCTCATGGTGTAATGGGCCACCTGGCCTGAGAAACATAAGGAGGAAAGAAAAAGTAAGGACTTACTTCTGGTCATTATTTGGGTAGAACACACATATTTTGAATGCCTTCGGCAGGTTTTTTTCTTTTTTTTTTTTAGCCATTTTAATCTAGATTAATCTAGATTAAATCCAGGATTGCAGATAGATTAATCTAGATTAAAAAAATTTATCTATGCCCACCTCTAATATAAACACTATAGTATATATAATACATGATATAAACACTATAGTCTATATAATACATGATATAAACACTATAGTCTATATAATACATGATATAAACACTATAGTCTATAATATAATACATGATATAAACACTAGATAATACAGAGGATATGACATGATGCATTAGGGCTACAGCAGGTGCATGTATTCCTGCTACTACTGAGTAGAGGTAGATTCTAAACGTAAGGATCTCGTCCAGATAAACCATTTAAATCATTTGTATATTGAATAACAATTTGTATGAATAAGGTTTTTACACCAAATTGTTCAATAAATCACTGAAAATGGCTCAGCAGCATCTTTATTATTATTATTATTATTATTATTATTATTTTACATTATGCCCGTTGAGAACGCAAGGATCTATGACTATTTAAATTGGCAACAAGCACCCGTTGATTTTGCTAGGAATTTCAATTAGCTTATATTCTGTCAAGACATGTCAATTCCTGCTCAGCTTTCTGTGTATGTTTATTTTTTTTATCTACTTTTTCTCCTCCCTTTTTCTGTTTTTTTCTCCCATCCCAATTGTAGTCGTTATGCCAATTCCCCCCTCCCCTTCCTGGTCATTGCGCGCATTTGCCCCCCACTTGTCGGTCTAGGGAGCCCTGAAGTCTATCACATGCTTCCTCCGACACATGTGGAGACAGCCAGCAGCATCTTTTCACCTGCCAGTGAGGACTCTCATTGGTGAGGTGTAACGCGTGGGAAGATCACACTACCCTCACCATCTCCCTCCCTCGCTGTGCAGGCGCCCTGACCGACCTGTAGGAGTCGCTGTTTACAACGACCAGGACCCACCCCACCGGCTCTCCCACCCGCTGACTCTGCCAATTGTGTCAGTATGGACGGCCGACCAAGCCGGAGGCACCGCTGGCAGTTGGATTCGATCACACTGTCTATGCGGTGGTAGACAGACACTTAGTCCGCTGCGCTACCCGGCCACCTTAGCTTTCTGTGTTTGTTGAAGCTAAATATATCAAGTTACCACATTCTGGACCTGATACTGGACCTGATACTGGACCTGATAGTGGACCTGATACTGGACCTGATAGTGGACCTGATAGTGGACCTGATACTGGACCTGATAGTGGACCTGATAGTGGACCTGATAGTGGACCTGATACTGGACCTGATACTGGGACCTGATAGTGGACCTGATAGTGGACCTGATACTGGACCTGATACTGGACCTGATACTGGACCTGATACTGGACCTGATAGTGGACCTGATAGTGGACCTGGTACTGGACCTGATACTGGACCTGATACTGGACCTGATACTGGACCTGATACTGGACCTGATAGTGGACCTGATACTGGACCTGATACTGGACCTGCTACTGGACCTGATACTGGACTTGATAGTGGACCTGATAGTGGACCTGATACTGGACCTGATACTGGACCTGATAGTGGACCTGATAGTGGACCTGATACTGGACCTGATACTGGACCTGATAGTGGACCTGATACTGGACCTGATAGTGGACCTGATACTGGACCTGATACTGGACCTGATAGTGGACCTGATACTGGACCTGATAGTGGACCTGATACTGGACCTGATACTGGACCTGATACTGGACCTGATAGTGGACCTGATAGTGGACCTGGTACTGGACCTGATACTGGACCTGATACTGGACCTGATACTGGACCTGATACTGGACCTGATAGTGGACCTGATAGTGGACCTGGTACTGGACCTGATACTGGACCTGATACTGGACCTGATACTGGACCTGATAGTGGACCTGATAGTGGACCTGATACTGGACCTGATACTGGACCTGATAGTGGACCTGATACTGGACCTGATACTGGACCTGATAGTGGACCTGATACTGGACCTGATAGTGGACCTGATACTGGACCTGATAGTGGACCTGATACTGGACCTGATAGTGGACCTGATAGTGGACCTGATACTGGACCTGATACTGGACTCTGGTGACAAGTTCTGCACAAATAATAACAATCTGCGTCGTCAAAGTTATGCCTCCGAGAGGAGTTAGTTAACTGTACCATAAAAAAAACATGTTTTTGCGTGAGGGATCTACTATATATATATATATATATATATATCTTGAAATACAATACTGCAAGTTATACCACAATTGCAATATCTGCTAAAACTATGGCAACATTTTTGGTCCATATTGGTCATAGAGTTGGGTTGGGAGGTATATTGACCCTATTTCAACATATACCTGTATGGATCCACAGAAAGGGAGACATATAACACCATCATGACCAACGCTGCCAACCGGTGAGACAGTTCTGGATGAGAACCACAGCATTATTACAACGGTACAAGTACACGTCAAACACACGTCATGCCACAGTGTATTCTGCACTGGAGAGACACATACTGGCAACTACTACAGCCAGCCCTCCAAACCCACCGCTTCAATCTGGCTTTTCACCTCTAATTCTGTCGGTTTTATTTTTATTTTGTCATGTATTATTTTTGTTCTGTTTTTGTTTTGCCATCGTTTTGTCTCTCCTGCCCATGTAAAGCGTCTTTGAGCACCTGGAAAAGCGCTATATAAAATAGATGTATTATTATTATTATTATTATTATTATTATTACAGTAATGTGTATGAAATCACCCAGCCCTCGTACAGAGAACTGATAGAAGTAGAGAAGTAGCGAAGTGAGTGTGGGAGGAAGAGGAGGATGAGAGAGGAAGAGGAGGATGAGAGACGAAGGTGCTGTTGTGTGGACAGCAGGGATATATTTCCTACGGCTGATTAAATTAGCAGGGGAGGAATTATGACTGCGTCTCAGAACTGCACAGCTGTAAAAAAAGAAATAAAAATAAAAATCACCCCTGACTCTCAGACACGGTGCTCAGATTTCAATTTCGGCTCAAGTCCCTCCAGCTACACCTGCTCACCTCACAGAGCAGGGGCCACGATTAGCAGCTAGCCACTCCGACCGGGGAGGCAGAGCGAATGACATCCCCGCCTAAGCCCCTCTAAGCCTGGGGAGGCTGTGGGCAGAGAGAGGCCCCGCCGCCCAGCTCCTCTCTCCCCAGCCATCCATGGCCTCCGCAGGTGGACGGACCGCAGACAGGCGAGGGAGGGTGGATCCTAAACGGTATTAATGCGTCGTGTTTATCCCAGTGAGGCGGGAGGCGGCTGGGATGACCGACGGGCGGTGGGTGTGTGTGTGGGGCTGTAAGTGCTCATAATGCAAACGTAAATAAATAAATAGAAACCATGGAATATTTCGCTTCGCAGCTGGAAGAGCAAAGCTGGGATGAGACCGGGAGCCATGTCCTCTGGATAATCACACCCACCTGGCGGGCCTTGTCCTGGAGCCACAGGGAGCTCTGCCCACCGCGGGCCTTGTCCTGGAGGGAGCTCTGCCCACCGCGGGCCTTGTCCTGGAGGGAGCTCTGCCCACCGCGGGCCTTGTCCTGGAGGGAGCTCTGCCCACCGCGGGCCTTGTCCTGGAGCCGGCAGAGAGCTCTGCCCACCGCGGGCCTTGTCCTGGAGCCACAGGGAGCTCTGCCCACCGCGGGCCTTGTCCTGGAGCCGGCAGAGAGCTCTGCCCACCGCGG
This sequence comes from Notolepis coatsorum, assembly GCF_963971535.1. Taxonomy (NCBI): domain Eukaryota; kingdom Metazoa; phylum Chordata; class Actinopteri; order Aulopiformes; family Paralepididae; genus Notolepis; species Notolepis coatsorum. Next base: position 946,382 of record NC_140183.1, on the reverse strand, counting down.
GCCTTGTCCTGGAGGGAGCTCTGCCCACCGCGGGCCTTGTCCTGGAGGGAGCTCTGCCCACCGCGGGCCTTGTCCTGGAGCTGGCAGAGAGCTCTGCCCACCGCGGGCCTTGTCCTGGAGCCACAGGGAGCTCTGCCCACCGCGGGCCTTGTCCTGGAGCCGGCAGAGAGCTCTGCCCACCGCGGGCCTTGTCCTGGAGCCACAGGGAGCTCTGCCCACCCCGGGCCTTGTCCTGGAGCTGGCAGGGAGCTCTGCCCACCGCGGGCCTTGTCCTGGAGCCACAGGGAGCTCTGCCCACCCCGGGCCTTGTCCTGGAGCTGGCAGGGAGCTCTGCCCACCGCGGGCCTTGTCCTGGAGCCACAGGGAGCTCTGCCCACCGCGGGCCTTGTCCTGGAGCCTGCAGGGAGCTCTGCCCACCGCGGGCCTTGTCCTGGAGCCACAGGGAGCTCTGCCCACCGCGGGCCTTGTCCTGGAGCTGGCAGGGAGCTCTGACCACCGCGGGCCTTGTCCTGGAG
>NC_140183.1:925867-940867 GCF_963971535.1 Notolepis coatsorum | reverse complement strand
GGGGCTGTTTTTTTTTCACAATCTAATATTATTTTTATTATTATTATTATTATTATTAAAAAAAAATTACAAGTCGATTATTCATTTCAATATAGAATATTCGTTGACAGCCCTACAAGTACAATTAGTTACTGCACACTACATCCCCCCTGAGTGGAACATGGAAAGCCAAACTTTCCCCCACTGTACTGAAAACCCGTAACCGAACCTTGACTTCAAAACCGAGGTACGTACCGAGCCGTGGTGTTTGTGCACCGCTGCACCCCTACTGAGCAGCATCCGTACACGTTTGCCCTCAGCGGCCCGCCGCTCACATCTTCCCGTGACCTCTTCCAGTTCCACCTAAAGTTAACGGTTCGCCAAAAATGTGTTTCACCCAAACACAACCACCAAGACATTCCCTGACAGAACTATTGTTTTTCGTGCGTAGATCGCCAAATGTATCACCTCGTAATACGAGTTTCACGTTAGCAGCTAGCATTTCCTGGAGGAGGCGTGTGGCCGGCTGGGACATATAGCGACCGTGATATAGGTTTGCAGGATTAGTTACGTCACACAGATTAAAATGTTAAGGTCGTACAGAGAAGTCACCCCCCCCCCGTCAGTGGAAGAATGTGAACAGGCTCTGGCTCTGGTTAATCGTCGGTATAGTGTGATAGTATAATGGTTAACCTTCTGTAGTGTGGCAGTGAAAGGGTTAACCTGCTGTCGTGTGGCAGTGCATGGGTTAACCTTCTGTAGTGTGGCAGTGAAAGGGTTAAGGAGGAGTTAACCGTAACAACAAAAACACCCTTTGGAGCGGAGGGGGCCTTTACATGTTTAGGGTTAGGGTATGGTGATGGTTATGGTTAGTGTAAGGGTTAGGTTTAGGGTTAGGATTAGGGGTGGGGTTAGGATTAGAGTCGGGAACTCACCAATTGGTAGTATATGCTAGGACAGTGGTTCCCAAAGTCGGGGTTGCGACCCAAAGGTGGGGCGCGAGCAGCCACGGGAGGGCCGCGAGATGATTAAAAAAAATAAATAATAATTTTTTTTTTTTCAGGCCACTGAACTTAGGCCCCGTTTAGACGGAAACGCTAGCAGGTGAATCCGCAAAAATATTTTTACGGATGTGCCTTTCGTTTATACGGAAACGGCGTTTTTACGGGGTGAAACCGCAAAAAAGTGAGACTACCTTCCAGGCTGGAATTCCTAGAAACGCACAAGCTTTGCGCTCTCGTCTAAACTGTTAAACCGTATAAATCTGTTAAAACGATGACGAAAGGGTTGTCACGGCTCTGGTCGCGCGTACTGCTTACGTCACAGGTAGCAGGTATGCGCCAGTAGCCGAGACGTAAACAAAGCAAGTATGTCTGACTATATCAACGGAGATCACCTGAAGGCTACATTGGCAGTACTTTTAACCCTTTCACTGCCACACGACAGAAGGTTAACCCTTTACTATCACACAACCGGCTGTCGTGTGGCAGTGAAAGGGTTAAATACACAAGAATCTGTCCCACGGCGTGAGTGGACCCACTGTCTGCGAGTGACTCTGCTTTGGTCCAATCACATTCCCCATCCACAGTCTGCGAATCAGAGGCAGAGTAGGGCGGGTCTTCACAGCATGTCATGTGACATATGCGCCAATCGTGTGACAGCGGGGCTCCGTCGTTACAGCGTCGTCTGCACGGAGAATTCCACCCCAAAACGCTCGTCTAAACATAAAATTAAAAGTGAAACCGCAAGATGACTTTTGCGGTTTCTGTTCACAAAACGCTCGTCTAAACGTAGCCTTAGAAGCAGGCCAGGACAGTGTTTCTAGTTGTATTCAAAAATTATATTCTATTGTATTCTAAAATGTGACTATATGGTTTTATATTAACTTAATAAATAAACAAAAACGAAAAATCTACTTATTTCAACGAACATTTCAAACTAAATAACAGATTATGCACATAAAACGCTGAAAACAACCGAAGCAACAATAGTATTTTAATGAGGCTATTATTATTATCATTATTATTTTGCAACAAGTTAGCCCTCTCATAAATAGCACATATAAATGAATAACTAACTTGAACTAACTATTTTCTGGGTCCCGGCCTGAAAAGTTTGGGAACCCCTGTGCTAGGACAACTCGGCACTCAGTGGACAGCCTGCGCTGCATGGATCTATCTATCTCGCTCTACCCTCGTTCTAAAATCCTTCTTCTCTTCTCTTTGCTCGTATAGGAGACGCAGGTTTGCTGCCGAGCTGTGCCAACCACTCCTCAGGAGCCGCTCCCCGTTCGGGTCCAACAACAGTCGTCTCGTTGCTCTGCATGTCTAGACGACAGGAAATGCAACATTACATTTGTTTACAACCAACAGGAAGTAGAAGCAGAAGCTGTTATGTGATTAAAGAGTGCTACCCAGAGTGTGTGTGCGCGTGTGTGTGTGCTTGTGTGGCTCAACCCGCAGGCTTTGGCACTGATGGACCTGATATAGAACCAAGTCAGCCGAGCAGAACTGCTGCCAGAGTCAGTGAGAGGCACAGACGACACTCCTCTCACCCCCAGAGAGAGTCCATCGTGATGAACAGTGGGCCGACACAACCGTGCTTGTCTATGTGTCATGATTGAGTGTGCGTGTGTGTGTGTGTGTGTGTGTGTGTGCGTGTGTGTGTGTGTGTGTGTGTGTGTGTGTGTGTGTGTGTGTGTGTGTGTGTGTGTGTATGTGTGTGTGTGTGTGTGTGTGTGTGTGTGTGTGTGTGTGTGTGAGTGTGTGTGTGTGTGTGTGTGTGTGTGTGTGTGTGTGTGTATGTGTGTGTGTGTGTGTGTGATTGTGTGCGTGCGTGCATTTGTCTGTGTATGCATGTGTATTTGTCTGTGCATGTGTCTGTGTGTGCATGTGAGTGTGTTTGTGTGTGTGCGCCTATGTGTGCGTGCGTGTGTGTGTGTGTGTGTGTGTGTGTGTGTGTGTGTGTGTGTGTGTGTGTGTGTGTGTGTGTGTGTGTGTGTGTGTGTGTGTGTGTGTGTGTGTGTGTGTGTGGTTGTGTGTGTGTGTTAACTCAGACGCCCAGATCCCCTCAGCACCCTCTTAAATCTATACCCAATAAAAATCAGCGCCGTCTCGAAAAACAAAAGCCAGAGAAACATCTGTAAAACATTGATTTTGCAGATTGCAAACCAACTGCATAGCTAATGAGAAAATAAATCATTTTTGATTAATTAACCTAAAAATTGGAGAATCTAAGCCGCCACCAGGGAGATGACAGGCTCCGATCGCTAGGACATAATAGCAGAGCCCAGAGCGCCACACTGCCTGATCGCTAGGATATACTGCAGAGCCCAGAGCGCCACACCGCCTGATCGCTAGGATACACTGAAGAGCCCAGAGCGCCACACTGCCTGATCGCTAGGATATACTGCAGAGCCCAGAGCGCCACACTGCCTGATCGCTAGGATATACTGCAGAGCCCAGAGCGCCACACTGCCTGATCGCTAGGATACACTGCAGAGCCCAGAGCGCCACACTGCCTGATCGCTAGGATATACTGCAGAGCCCAGAGCGCCACACTGCCTGATCGCTAGGAGATACTGAAGAGCCCAGAGCGCCACACTGCCTGATCGCTAGGAGATACTGCAGAGCCCAGAGCGCCACACTGCCTGATCGCTAGGAGATACTGCAGATACTCAATAGTAGAGCCCAGAGCAGCTTGCTCCTTCCAGCTTCACTGACCTGGAGAGGAAAGGCTTTTAACTAGGGATGTCCGATATTATCGGCCTACCGATATTATCGGCCGATATTGGCATTAAAATGTGATATCGAAAAATCGATATCGGTTTTAAAAAAAGTTTATTTTTTTATTTAATTTTTTTTTACATTTCTATAACCTTTATTTACCCAGGCAAGCAAGTAAGAACAAATTCTGATTTTATTTATTTTCAAAAGTATGCATAATGTTGTGTTAATTCCACAACAAGACATATGTAATGTTAATTACCTGAAATTATTCAATTTTTGGGGGGGAAACCGTGCATATATCGGTATCGGTTGATATCGGTATCGGAAATTAAGAGTTGGACAATATCGGTATATCGGTATCGGTAAAAAAGCCAATATCGAGCATCCCTACTTTTAACCCTTTCACTGCCACACGACAGAAGGTTAACCCTTTACTATCGCACGGTGATAGTAAAGGGCTAACCTTCTGTATTGTCACAGTGAAAGGGTTAACCGGCTGTCGCGTGGCAGTGAAATGGTTAAAATACTTGTGATCAAAGCAATAGTGACCGACGGTGATGACCGTCGTCAGCCCATTTGATCCCGCAGAGGTCTTCTATCAGTAGAGACGCTCCACAGCACCTGACCTCTGACCTCAGGGCGTCAGCCGAGAGCCAGGTCCAACGCATCACTCCGCTCCAACATTCACTAATTAGGGAAATAAGGTGCATTAGCTGTTAATATTAAAAAGGAGCGTGGAAGTTCCACCAATGTGGCAGCAGTTTAGCAACACCACGATTGGCCATCGACAGGCATGTGACCACAAGGGAGAGGAATGATTGGAGTATATAGACGATTTCGCTGGCATTTTGTTGTTGCTATAACAGTTTGGGCCCATATACGTATGTCCTGTTCAACTATTGCATTATTAGCAAATAATGTGAAAGGGAATAAACTTGGGTCCTTTTCAGAATGTTCTTGTCGTCACTTTGAAACAGTCTATAGGAAAGTGTCGTACAACAAACACACAAGCACACTTATGAGCAAGCACATGCGTGTACACGCACACACGCACGCACACACGCACGCACACACACACACACACACGCACGCACGCACGCACGCACGCACGCACACACACACACACGCACACACACACACGCACACGCACACACACACACGCACACATACAAACACACACACACACACACACACACACACACACACACACACACGCACGCACACACACACACAAACACACACACACACACACAAACACACACACACACAGGCTGAGCTGCATTCACAACACAGCTGCTTCTCAAGGTCAATAAGAGTTGTTTATTTGTTCAATTGTTTTTTTTTATTTCCATTTAATACTCTGGAGACACTGATTTTATACTGATCTACTTGAATAGCACCACCAGAGCGTTTCACGGTGTGGAGAGGGTGGAATATTTCCACACACACTCAACAAAGAAACACTGTCCATCACTGTTTTATTAGTGTAGTTTTCCGTCGCTGATTACAATCCCAAGTCTTTTCACTGTCGGTGACTTATTGCCTCCTTTTTTATTCTTTTTTGGAAACAGAGCGGTTCCGCCTTGTGGCAGGTTCTCTGTCAAATAACTCTCATCCCGTAGGAGTACATGTGACCTTTAACCTGCGGAGTACATGTGAACCTTTAACCTGCCCCATCCGCTCTGTGAGATGGCCCATATTTACTGTAACGTATAATATAACTGATAGGGCATACAGACCCTCAACTGCACCTTTGATTATACTTTTTACTTTCGATATTCTTATATTCAGAGTTAATTATATTGTTTACACTGCCTTTTTTTTTTTTTTTTTTTTTTTTTTTTACTATACTTGTATTGCCTATATTTATGTCTCTCTACTATTAGCCTGCCCATACCTGTACCTCCCCTCCCCCATGCTGCTATGATGCCCGCATTTTCCCCAAGGCGGTCAATAAAGTAATATCTTATCTTATCTGAATGACGTAAAATACTGCTGTAAAGCAGGGTCTGAATGACGTAAAATACTGCTGAAAAGCAGGGTCTGAATGACGTAAAATATTGCTGTAAAGCAGGGTCTGAATGACGTAAAATATTGCTGTAAAGCAGGGTCTGAATGGTGTAAAATACTGCTGTAAAGCAGGGTCTCAATGATGTAAAATACTGCTGTAAAGCAGGGTCTGAATGATGTAAAATATTGCTGAAAAGCAGGGTCTCAATGATGTAAAATACTGCTGAAAAGCAGGGTCTGAATGACATAAAATACTGCTGTAAAGCAGGGTCTGAATGACATAAAATACTGCTGTAAAGCAGGGTCTGAATGATGTAAAATACTACTGTAAAGCAGGGTCTGAATGATGTCAAATACTACTGTAAAGCAGGGTCTGAATGATGTAAAATACTGCTGTAAAGCAGGGTCTGAATGATGTAAAATACTACTGTAAAGCAGGGTCTGAATGATGTAAAATACTGCTGTAAAGCAGGGTCTGAATGATGTAAAATACTACTGTAAAGCAGGGTCTGAATGATGTAAAATACTGCTGTAAAGCAGGGTCTGAATGACTCACGATATCTACAGTATCATCACATTGCACAGCCACTATGATCGAGCTCAGTTGCAGCAGAGCTGTAGCTCCAGCCCACTGGCCTCTGATGGCAAGACAGTGGACCATTGTGACGCTGAACTGACACGGATTTATGACCGTCGTCACAGTTCCCAGAATGCAATGTCACTCTGTCACCCCCCCCCCCCCCCCCCATCAATCTCGCAACTCTGACTGGACAAGAAGAGGGTAAAACATGATAATAAAAACGAGTGGCAAGAATGATGCTTTTATTCCTTATGTCCCTTTTTAACAGTTGTCTTTGTTCCATAAGGTCAAATGTCTTAAATGACTACTACTACTACTACTACTACTACTACTACTACTACTACTACTACTACTACTACTACTACTACTACTACTACTACTACTACTACTACTACTACTACTACTACTACTACTACTACTACTACTACTACTACTACTACTACTACTACTACTACTACTACTACTACTACTACTACTACTACTACTACTACTACAACTGCATAGGTTAGATTAGATTAGATTCAAATTGATTGTCATTATGTACAGTACAACTAAAATAAGTTTGGCATCCAACCAGAGTGCAAATGTTACAGTGAAGTGCAGTAGTAATATACAATGTACAGGTGATTAAACTGGATATAAAATATATAAATTAGTACTACTGAGTAATAGTGCCAATGAGATGTTTGTACACAGTTGTAGTATTAATATGTACAGCGATACAGGTATAAAGACACGGTGTGGTACTAAGTCATACTGGCCCGCAGCATAACTTTTAAGAGTTGGTAAGGGATATGTACAGACATACTGTACATATAGTATCTACAGATATGAGAATATATGCAGGTATGTACAGACAGATGTGGATAAATATATACAGTAAGTATAAATGTATGCAGTATATACAGCATTATTGTACATGCTATCATACAGAGTTACTGTATATGGGTAGACTATAGTTACACGGTACGCGGAAACCATATAGAATCTGCTAGATTCCGATGACGACGTCTGCAACAGGTGATTGTAACAGCAACACGTTTGAATGCCCATACTGAAATATGGCTGTGTGACATATTTTAACATCAAGACACTTCCAAGACAAATATACCACCCCTAACAACGGCCCTTCCGTAATCAACATGGTAAATGTTAAACAATGAATTTGATAACCTGGCCAAATCTAATGGTCCGCTTCATATAATGCACATGCTGTACCCAGAACAACACAGCTATATCAGTAACAAAACAAGCATCATAAAAGTCTACATGGATAAAAAGATGACATTAGATTCAAATGTGTTTTCATTGTACAGCACAAGTACACTACACGTACTTTCATGACTGAAGTTGACAGTTTGGAAGACTATGGAGGTTTGTATTCTTGAGGACATCCTGGTCCTCCTGTTAAAGGCCCAGCCCTCAATCCAGATGTGACCTAGAAGGTGTCGTATAGTCTGATGGTAAAGGAAGGTGTCTCTGTGGCCCTGCGTCCAGCCAGTTCCGTCAACAAGTATGAACAGACACAACCTCCCAATGGCCCACGCTGTGAACGGGCACACTAGTATGATAATAATATTATATAATAGGTAATAAAAAAAGAAAAAAGCTTAATTGACTAATTAAACTTATCAAGGACATAGTTGGTATAGGCTACAAATGATTCTAGGTTGGGACTTGCATTGAATCCTCAGTTACACGAGCAGTGTTGTCTATTCTGTTACCAAACACAGAAACTAGTGCTCGATTCTAGCGCAAGGAATGGTTGTATGTTTTGAATTTGTTTAAATTTGCACTTTAGTGCAAGTAATGGTTGTATGCGCTGAACCATCAAATTTACTTTATTTAATTGGATAGGGGGGCAGGTATTAATAAGAATGTATTCTTCTTCCTGCTCCTTTTCGCTTATGGGGGTGTATTTGATTATAATAACTAAATGAATTATAGGAATTTGTAATGTGCTGTAATACACGACCATGTGCGAAACAAAATAAAAAATGAAATGAAATGAAACACAGGTTCAAGTCCAGAACACATAAAACCTGTCAGAGACTATGGCTGCCTGACCCCCCCCCCACTTCCCCATTCTCTCTCGTAACCTGTGAGGTTTCTGTCCTTGCCTTCTCACTCGTTCTGTTCCTTTAACCACCCTCGCTTTGTTTTCATTAATTTTTTCTGTCAAGTATTTCAATTCCCTCGTTCACACGTTTCTCCCCGCTGACGTCATCTGAGACGTCGCTGATTGGTTCCCTCACTTCCCCACGCTTTTCAATCACATTCCCCAGCTGTCACTGCCTTTCAATCAATCGATCCCTCATTATTTATACCCCGTTTTCCCCACCCTAAGTTGTTGGTTCGTCTTGATTTGTCGCTGGATGTTTTTCCCCGTTGCTTCTGTTTCACTGTGCTAATCTCCAGGAATTTCCTAGAAGCCTTCGCTTGGATACCTGCTCCGTGGCGCGCGCTCGCCTCCACTTGTTCCTGTTCCTTTACGCAGCTCGTCTGGGTGAGTTTTTCTAGATTGACTGTCTTGACCTATTTCCGATTTTCGTGTGTAAGCCCTTACACTGAAGTCTACCACCTTTTTGTCAGACAGTCACTCACCCAGCCATTATCGTTTTTGCTCTTTCCTTTTTTGGAATAATATCTCGGGGATCTTCCACCTCCCACTGTGTATTGACACGAAGATATTATTTCACATTTGGACTGTGTTTGGATTTTTGCTCACTGTGTATTTACACGAAGATATTGTTTCACATTTGGACTGTGTTGGATTTTTGCTCACTGTGTATTTACACGAAGATAGTATTTCACAATTGGACGGTGTTTGGATTTTTGCTCACTGTGTGTTTACATGAAGATATTCACTTGGGCTGTTTTTTGGAATATTGCTCATCACTGTGTTGTTTAACACGAAGAATATAACACCCTGTCCTCCAGCTCGTTTCAAGTCTGCTCTGTCACTGACCCGTTCCCTCTCTCCCTCTCTCGGTCTTGCACAACATCTGAGAGGTCCGCCGTGAGAATCTGCAGAGCGGTACAGAGGTCTGCTCCTGCTTCCCAAGACTACCCTTCTGGGAGAAGCTGCAGAGCAGCAGAACTTTGCCCCTTGTTCATTGTACCTGTTTCTTGTTGACCTGCTTTCCCTGTTTCACTTATTCTAGTCACCAAATAAACAAGCCCTTGTATTTGGCAACTCTGAATCCAACTCTCTTGTGTCGTTGCGTTTGGGGTCGGTGTCAAACCATAACATTACGAACCAACCAATGACGACCCCAGCCGACACAGAGAGAGTAGTCACCTTGGGCATCGAGGGGGTGGTAAGGCGTGCCCTACGCTTCCATCGCGCTCCAGGCAATGTACCTGTTAACCGTCTCTTTGTCCCCAACTCAGTCCGGTCCCGGGTCCTCCAGTGGGGCCATACCAGCCGGTTCGCCTGCCACCCGGGCGTTCATCGCACGTTCTCCCTCCTGGCTCGTCGATTCTGGTGGCCCACCATGAGGAACGACGTCAAGGGGTTCGTACTGGCCTGCGCAGTCTGCGCCCGCAAGAGAGTCAGCACAGCAGCGGCAGTCCAGTTAGAGTCAGCCAAGGAACACGCCCTACAGCTGGATGCGGCTGCAGCTGCTGTACAGGGACTCCGAGAGCAGGTCCTGCTTGTTCAAGGTTCAATGGCCGCTTTGGCGGGACAACAGTCCGACATTCTCGCTCAGCTTCACTCGCTGGGCGACACCGTTAATGCCTTTCACCTCTCACACCCTTCAGGAACATTCCCCGCAGCCCCAGCAGATCTCGCATCTCGGGAACCCCTTCTCTCCGTCCCACGGCTGTTCGACGGTAATCCCGAGGAGTGTGCCACATTCATCATGCAATGTGAGTTGGTTTTCCGTCATCAACCAAGCCGTTTTTCTGCTCGTGGGTCCCAAGTGGCTTATATAACCAACCTACTTTCAGGCCATGCTGCCCAGTGGGTCACTTCCTCCTGGGCAATGGAGGCAGATTTTTTGTTCTCCTACCCAGACTTCGTGGCGGAGCTCCGCAGAGTGTTCCACCATCCAGCCCGAGGTCTGGACCCTGGAGCCCGGTTGGGGACCTTCCGACAGGGGAGCGGCAGGGTGACGGACTATGTCATGGAGTTTCGACTGGCGGCGGTGGAGAGTGGATGGAACGAACCTGCTCTTCGTCTAACCTTCATGAGGGGGCTCTGTGACGCAGTCAGGGACCAGCTCGCGACCCAGGAGGAACCTGGTTCCCTCGAGGACCTGTTCAGCCTCGCCATCCGCGTCGACGGACGCCTCCAGGAGAGAAGACGTGAGAGAACCCGACGGGGACCCCCAGACGCACCCCCCGAGGACCACGACCTCGAGGAGGATTTCGGTACCCCAGACGCACCCCCCGAGGACCACGACCTCGAGGAGGTTTTCTTTACCCCAGACGTACCCCCCGAGTACTACGACCCCGAGGGGGTGTTCAGGGAGTCCAGGGCTCAGGTCTTTCCGCCTCGCCGGCCTTACGACTGTGCCGTCGACCGCCGCTCAGGGGCTCCCCTTCCCAGCGGCCGCCTCTACAGTGCTGTCCGTCCTGCCCCCTCCGTGACTGATGGGTTTGTTCCCTCCCGAGCCGTGACCAAGGAGGAACCCATGCAGCTGGGACGCAACCGCCTTAGCCCGGCCGAGCGGGAGTCCAGGCTCTTCTCCGGCCGTTGCCTCTACTGTGGCCGGGATGGACACCGTGTCTCCAATTGCCGTGCCCGGCCAAGAGGACCAGGCTCGCCAAGACCCCGGGAGATCCTGGTGAGCCGTCTTTCCTGTCCCCCGCCCCGGAGGCCCGCTGGTGAGTCGCCTCCGGACCTCTCGTCCATACCCACCCGTGCACCACCCAACCGTCTGGCGGACGTCACCCTAGCCTGGGCGGACCAGCGGGCGACGGTGGGTGCACTCATGGACTCTGGTGCTGAGGGGAGTTTCATGGACGTTGGGTTTGCCACCCGGGCCGGCATTCCGCTTGAGGACCTCGAGAGGCCCTTGGAGGTCTTCGCAATGGATCATCGCCGCCTGGCTGACGTCACTCAACGCACCTGTCCAGTCCTTCTCACCGTTGCTGGTGACCACGTTGAGAGGCTCCAGTTTTTCGTCACCAGCTCTCCTCTTGTCCCTGTGGTCCTGGGCAGGCCCTGGCTCGCGCTGCACGAGCCCCACATCGCCTGGTCCTCCGGTGCCATCAAGGGGTGGAGCCCCTCCTGTCGTGCCCGGTGTCTTCGGGTGCCGTCCAGCCCTCTCACCGGGTCCCAGTCCTCGTCTCCGGCCTCCCTCGCCGGTTCTCTGTCCCTGTGCCCGGCCTCCGCTGTCGGGTCCCAGTCCCCGTCTCCGGCCTCCCTCGCCGGTCCTCTGTCCACGTCTCCGGTCCCCCTCTCCGGGCCTCTGTCTTTGTCCCCCTCTCCAGTGCCCCTGATCGCCGGCTTCCTTGGGTCCCGTCCGGGCAGGCCGGGGCCGTGTGGGTCGCCGGGTGCTGTAGGGTTTGGCTCTTTCCCCACCACGGGCTTCTTGGAGTACTGTGATGATTGGTCCGCTGCTCCAGACGTCTGAGCGCGCCTGTCGTGGTGCCGACCGGCGCCGGGTTCCTGCGCCGACTTACCGCCCTGGGCAGAGGGTGTGGCTCTCCGCAAGGGACCTCCCGCTACGGTCCTCGGCCAGGAGGCTCAAACCCCGTTTCGTCGGACCTTTCGAGGTCCTGAAGGTACTCAGTCCGGCGGCCCTGCCCCTGAAGCTTCCTGCATCCATGCACATCCGCCCCGTGTTCCATGTCTCCCGGGTTAAGCCCGTCTCCCTCAGTCCCCTTTTGCCTCCAGCTCCTGATCCGGCGCCTCCCGTGTTGGTGCTTGATCACCGACTTCCATCGGGCCCATCCTGACGAGCCGGGTCGGCCTGGTCGCCGGGCGGCTCCCGTTGAGGGGGGGGTACTGTGAGGTTTCTGTCCTTGCCTTCTCACTCGTTCTGTTCCTTTAACCACCCTCGCTTTGTTTTCATTCATTTTTTCTGTCAAGTATTTCAATTCCCTCGTTCACACGTTTCTCCCCGCTGACGTCATCTGAGACGTCGCTGATTGGTTCCCTCACTTCCCCACGCTTTTCAATCACATTCCCCAGCTGTCACTGCCTTTCAATCAATCGATCCCTCATTATTTATACCCCGTTTTCCCCACCCTAAGTTGTTGGTTCGTCTTGATTTGTCGCTGGATGTTTTTCCCCGTTGCTTCTGTTTCACTGTGCTAATCTCCAGGAATTTCCTAGAAGCCTTCGCTTGGATACCTGCTCCGTGGCGCGCGCTCGCCTCCACTTGTTCCTGTTCCTTTACGCAGCTCGTCTGGGTGAGTTTTTCTAGATTGACTGTCTTGACCTATTTCCGATTTTCGTGTGTAAGCCCTTACACTGAAGTCTACCACCTTTTTGTCAGACAGTCACTCACCCAGCCATTATCGTTTTTGCTCTTTCCTTTTTTGGAATAATATCTCGGGGATCTTCCACCTCCCACTGTGTATTGACACGAAGATATTATTTCACATTTGGACTGTGTTTGGATTTTTGCTCACTGTGTATTTACACGAAGATATTGTTTCACATTTGGACTGTGTTGGATTTTTGCTCACTGTGTATTTACACGAAGATAGTATTTCACAATTGGACGGTGTTTGGATTTTTGCTCACTGTGTGTTTACATGAAGATATTCACTTGGGCTGTTTTTTGGAATATTGCTCATCACTGTGTTGTTTAACACGAAGAATATAACACCCTGTCCTCCAGCTCGTTTCAAGTCTGCTCTGTCACTGACCCGTTCCCTCTCTCCCTCTCTCGGTCTTGCACAACATCTGAGAGGTCCGCCGTGAGAATCTGCAGAGCGGTACAGAGGTCTGCTCCTGCTTCCCAAGACTACCCTTCCGGGAGAAGCTGCAGAGCAGCAGAACTTTGCCCCTTGTTCATTGTACCTGTTTCTTGTTGACCTGCTTTCCCTGTTTCACTTATTCTAGTCACCAAATAAACAAGCCCTTGTATTTGGCAACTCTGAATCCAACTCTCTTGTGTCGTTGCGTTTGGGGTCGGTGTCAAACCATAACATAACCGTTATCTTTCAGACGCTTGTCCCGTGATCTGCTCACAAAGATATTGTACATCATGATTCAGCGTTCTCGTCTGTATAGTATATATATTTTAGAAGGGGATAGCGTGTCTTGTTTTTCTAAAGTAAAGAGAGGGGGGGGGCAGTGAGAGAAGTGTAAATCCCCTGGATGAATGTGCCCTCGGAGCCACTCAGAGCCATGGTAACCGGGGCGGACTGCCATGCCGCTCAGAGGCGCCGCGGGGTGACATTACAGAGGGCAGCGTCTAGCATCACTTCCTGATCCTTCTGCTCTAGGTCCGACAACACGGCTCGACCATCTTTCATATCAGATTAAAGTGAAACATTAAATTATATATAATGTATATATAGTATATATGTATCTACACAGGTCCTGTTTACATACCTGTATATACCATATCTATATCTGTATGTATCCACCGTTCCTACTCTTACTAGTTGTGATCGACCACTATGGCTTCCGTAGTGTGATTGATTGATTGATTGATTGAAAACTTTATTAACAGATTGCAGAATGGGTACAATACAGTACGGCTCAATACACACAATTGTTAAGGGGATGCAGACCAGAGAAAGACTTTCGTCTTGTTTACATCAGGGTCCCCCATTTTCAATTCATCATAACATATATGACATACATGACATACAGATAGACAGTACTGCTACATCTATACATTTATGACATACCAGATTTGCAAATACAGTACTGTTTGTGATACAAAAAGTGTCCAGAAAAGAGTGTATATTTGATGTATAAACTGTACATTGTATTGTGTGTATTTATGCAGTGTATTTATACCTGCATCACTGTACATGTACATACATCAGATTATCATTATTACTCAGTAGTACTAATTTATTATTCTTTAGCAATGATTGGAGACAGATTTAAAAAATAAAAATCACTTCTCCTGTACTGTAAAGCCCAAATCCGGAATAATTTTGACTATATAAATGTGGAATACATTCACATACATGCTCAAATGCTAATAATTAAAAACTCATATTTACCTGTTGTGATATTCCTTGTATCAAGGGATCACAAGGGCCTAGTCTATCAAAGAAAACATGTCTCCATTCCTATTTTTATTTGTTTTATTCAGTTGGGAGGCTATCCATTTGTTCAAATCTGGATTACGTATTTGGCCTTTAAAACCCAATCCAATTTCATCATATCATGTCCTTAGAAAGCCTTGGGAGACGAACACTTCATCGCTGAAAATCCCACAAACGTGGTTAATATCATGAAAAAGGCCTTGTGTCAAACGGCAGGAGTGTGTGAATCATATTCAGTTTTTTTATCAAGAAAGAACATCAATATTGGATTTTACACCGGTAATTTCTCATGAGAAAAAAAACACAGAGAGAAACAGAGAGCCGAGGCAGATGCTCTCACATGACACCCCAAGGCTACATTCTTGGCTAATTTATGAAGTGGACAGAATAGGAGCCCTTTTCACTCCCCAACAAAGGAAAGGCCTTGTCGGGCCTGGGAGGCTACACACTGTCACACAATCATCAGGTCACAATACTGGGAAGTCTATGTAACACTTTAATTTCATATTTCTC
>NC_140183.1:905325-920325 GCF_963971535.1 Notolepis coatsorum | reverse complement strand
TCCGGCCCAAATCCACAGTTAAACACAGTTGTGTGTTGTTCTATGTCATACCCTGTGTGTTGTGGTATGTAGCGTAACCATTTCCTCCTAGTGTAACCATTTCCTCCTGCACAACTTATTCTAAACCCCTAAATCCTTACACACACACACACACACATACACATTTCCTTTTTATCTATTCTTTTATTTTGCAATGGGATTGGTTTTTCTCATTGAACGCATTCCTTTTCATTAGGACACAATTATCTTAATTAAGTATCTGTTTTATTATAAATGTATTCCTCACTCATTGTATGCCTTTTTTATACTTTGTACTGTTTTTAATACATTTTGTATTTGGAATATTGGTTGTGGTTAGGGTTGTTTTATTGCACATATTGCACACTGTAGCACTTTGATATTACCTGTTAATGAAAAGTGCATTACAAATTATTGATATTATTATTATTAAACATAGTTTAACAGGAAGAAGAATAAGATTGCCCTGTGTCTGCTGAAGGTACAGTTGCTAACAGTTGAAATTATTTAAAAACACTATCAATCTCTTTGCACAGACATTCAATGACACGTACATTGACACACACACACACACACATACACACACACACACACACACACACATGCGCACTCACGCACGCACACACACACACACACATACTGTACACATGCGCAGTTTGCGCACACACACACACGAGGCATAACACAAACAGAGCATGTTAGAACCACACACAGACCGCACACACAAGCACACAGCATAGGAGTGTTTAATATATCTGTCCAAGGTCAAGCCTGACAAGGAATTCCAATGAGATTAAGTGTCATCAACGCAGCTTTAGCCCTTTTCTATGCATTGTTGTAGGAGTCCCATATGACCAAGATCTGAGAAGAGCAGGGACAACGTATACCAGCCATTCAACACGTTAGCAACTGTTCTCTAGCTAGACGTGTATCAGTCATTCAACACGTTAGCAACTGTCCTCTCTAGCTAGCAGTGTACCAGCCATTCAACACGTTAGCAACTGTCCTCTCTAGCTAGCAGTGTACCAGTCATTCAACACGTTAGCAACTGTCCCCTCTAGCTAGCAGTGTACCAGTCATTCAACACGTTAGCAACTGTCCTCTCTAGCTAGCAGTGTATCAGTCATTCAACACGTTAGCAACTGTCCCCTCTAGCTAGCAGTGTACCAGCCATTCAACACGTTAGCAACTGTCCTCTCTAGCTAGCAGTGTATCAGTCGTTCAACACGTTAGCAACTGTCCTCTAGCTAGCAGTGTATCAGTCATTCAACACGTTAGCAACTGTCCTCTCTAGCTAGCAGTGTATCAGTCATTCAACACGTTAGCAACTGTCCTCTCTAGCTAGCAGTGTACCAGCCATTCAACACGTTAGCAACTGTCCTCTAGCTAGCAGTGTACCAGTCATTCAACACGTTAGCAACTGTCCTCTAGCTAGCAGTGTACCAGTCATTCAACACGTTAGCAACTGTTCTCTAGCTAGCAGTGTATCAGCCGTTCAACACGTTAGCAACTGTCCTCTCTAGCTAGCAGTGTATCAGTCATTCAACACGTTAGCAACTGTCCTCTCTAGCTAGCAGTGTACCAGCCATTCAACACGTTAGCAACTGTCCTCTAGCTAGCAGTGTATCAGCCATTCAACACGTTAGCAACTGTCCTCTCTAGCTAGCAGTGTATCAGCCATTCAACACGTTAGCAACTGTCCTCTCTAGCTAGCAGTGTATCAGTCATTCAACACGTTAGCAACTGTCCTCTCTAGCTAGCAGTGTACCAGATGAGGTACTCAAAAAAAATGAGCGCCCTCCAACCTAACAAGGCCACTGGCCATGACAACATCCCCTCCAAATTCCTCAGAGACTCAGCAGCCGCCATCACCCCAGTCATCACACACATAATAAACCTCTCCATAAAACAGGGACACGTCCCCAAGGACTTCAAAATTGCGAGGGTGACCCCTCTGCACAAAAAGGGCAGCAAATTAGACCCAGGCAACTACCGCCCTGTTTCTATTCTCACCTCCATCTCGAAAGTCATGGAAAAAATAGTCTACGAACAGGTCGAAAAGTACCTGGTGGAAAAAATCTAATCTACGAATTCCAATCTGGCTTCAGAACATCCCACTCCACTGACACATGCCTTCTCTATTTGAACGACCACATCAAACAAGAGGTGGACGCGGGAAAATACTGCGGCATGGTCATGCTGGACCTACAAAAGGCCTTAGACACTGTCAATCACTCCATTCTGATTGACAAGCTAAAAGCAATTGGTTTTGATAGTCTATCAGTGAGCTGGATGCAATCCTACCTGGAGGGGAGAGAACAGATGGTGGAGGTAAACGGTACTCTATCCCCCCCCCCTCACAGTAAGCTGTGGTGTTCCACAAGGAAGCATACTAGGACCGTTACTGTTCCTAATTTATGTAAATGACATGTCGTCATCTTGTGACTGCAACTTGTTCCTGTTTGCGGACGACTCAGCCCTGCTGGTCTCTGACAAGAACAAGCTGCAGGTTGAAAAAACCCTCAGCTCGGAACTAGGCAGAATCTGCACCTGGCTCGCTGATAACAAACTATCATTACACCTGGGCAAAACAGAGTCCATTCTCTTCGGTTCAAATAACAAACTCAGCAAGACCGACGGCTTCTCAGTTACAGTGGGTGACAATATTGTCACAAGGAAAGAAGATATTACCTACCTGGGTTCCATCCTAGAGGCTAATCTCTCCTGTGACAAAATGGCATCCAATGTAATAAAAAAAAGTCAATCAACAAACTCGATTCTTGTACCGAATCTCCTCTCTGGTAAACAAGAATACCCTGAAGACTCTGGCAGGAGCACTCATTCAAGGGTACTACGACTATGCTTGCACCTCATGGTACCAAAGCACCTCAAAGGCACTAAAAACAAGATTACAATTTACAAACATCACAAAACAAACTGGTCAGACTACTGCTTGACCTTACTCCTAGAACCCACCTCACCCCTGCCCACTTTGACAACCTAGGATGGCTTAGAGTAGACGACAGAGTACAGCAACTTGCAACGGGCCTGGTCTACAAGATACACTACACGACCAAGATACCCATGTACATGTCAAAATACTTCCCAAAGGTCAGTGAATACCACGACCATAACACCAGAGGGAGCTCCACAAATCATGTTAAACCCAGATTCAGCTCAAACAAGGAACTAAACTCGTTTCGCAATTATGCCACAACAATGTGGAACCGAACGCCCTACCCACAGCTGTAAAGGAATGTGAATCCCTACCCATCTTAAAAACCGCTCTCAAAGAGCACCTACGGGAGGCTGCAATTCGAAACTGGCCACAGTAAATGTCCAAACCCCCCCACCCAACCCCATCCAATGTACAGTTTCTTCCCCCCTCGAATGTATATATTAGGGCTGTCCCCGACTAAGGATTTGTATAGTCGACTTGTGCCGATAGTCAACTATTAGTCGACTATAAAAAAAATTAAAAGTATTAAAACAAATTATTAATATTTTTTTTTTATCATTCCATTTGGGCTGTGGGGGGTGCTTAATGTCTGAAGGAGTCGACTGTAGGCTTCTTGTCCTCTGCAAAAGCATGCAATTGGTCCACTGATGGATACATCTTGATATGTGTCTAGTCTAGTGTGTTCATTAGACGGGTGAAATCCTCTTTCAGTGCCTCTGTGCCTGTTTTCTTAGGCAGTTAGCCGCTGGTTTGCGTGCCATTAGCGTTAGCCACGCTTCTAGGCTTCTTTTCTTTTGGAAAAAATAATAAAAAAAAATAATAAATAAATATATTATAATATATATTTTTTTGCATTCGACTACGGCTCCTTTCGATCGATTAGTCGACTATTCGACTAATCTGGGTTAGCCCTAAAATGTATATATTTTCTTTTAGGATCTCTGTCAGTAGTATATTTGTATATCTTGTATGTCATAAATGTCTGGATGTAACAGTACTGTATATCTCTGTATGTCGTGTATGTCATAAATGTTATGATGAATTGAAAATGGGGGACCCTGATGAACAAGACGAAAGTCTTTCTCTGGTCTGCATCCCCTTAACAATTGTATGTATTGAGCTGTACTGTATTGTACCCATTCTGCAATCTGTTAATAAAGTTTTCAATCAATCAATCAATCAATCAGGTATCCTCAGTGTTTATCATGTGAATCATCTCCAGATTGGTTTGTGTATAGTTCTTTAAAAAGAGTCCTTCCCCCTTTCTTTCATGACATGTTAGCCCACAATTACCAATTTCACAATTACTCCACACATATAGTTATGTAGTTGTGGAACTCTTTGCCTCTACATATTATGGATTTTTCTCACCAATATTTCCCATATGGGCTCCCTGTGTGTGTGTGTGTGTGTGTGTGTGTGTGTGTGTGTGTGTGTGTGTGTGTGTGTGTGTGTGTGTGTGTGTGTGTGTGTGTGTGTGTGTGTGTGTGTGTGTGTGTGTGTGCGCGCGCGAGCAGGGGTCGGGGGATTTTATATTGATGTAAGCGGACTATCATTTTGCTTCTTGGAGAATGCCACATACTGTACAAGCCCTAGAGGGTCGCATTTCTTTGTGGACTATATTGTATTATATGTAATTGTTTGTATATGTGTAAATAAACAAAAGAAAAAATAAAGAAAGGAAACAACCAAAGTCTGCGAACACTGCTGTCCAGGCTGCCAAACACACGAGCCTTCTCTTCAGTCTACTCTGTCTCTGCATGTCCTGTAGCTGTGCTGCACGCAGCCTTTAAACTCTGGTACCTGACCAGTCACCACATCCAACTCCACTTTAACTGTGCTGCACGCAGCCTTTACACTCTGGTACCTGACCATCACCACATCCAACTCCACTTTAACTGTGCTGCACGCAGCCTTTACACTCTGGTACCTGACCATCACCACATCCAACTCCACTTTAACTGTGCTGCACGCAGCCTTTACACTCTGGTACCTGACCATCACCACATCCAACTCCACTTTAACTGTGCTGCACGCAGCCTTTACACTCTGGTACCTGACCATCACCACATCCAACTCCACTTTAACTGTGCTGCACGCAGCCTTTACACTCTGGTACCTGACCATCACCACATCCAACTCCACTTTAACTGTGCTGCACGCAGCCTTTACACTCTGGTACCTGACCATCACCACATCCAACTCCACTTTAACTGTGCTGCACGCAGCCTTTACACTCTGGTACCTGACCAGTCACCACATCCAACTCCACTTTAACTGTGCTGCACGCAGCCTTTACACTCTGGTACCTGACCATCACCACATCCAACTCCACTTTAACTGTGCTGCATGCAGCCTTTACACTCTGGTACCTGACCAGTCACCACATCCAACTCCACTTTAACTGTGCTGCACGCAGCCTTTACACTCTGGTACCTGACCATCACCACATCCAACTCCACTTTAACTGTGCTGCACGCAGCCTTTACACTCTGGTACCTGACCATCACCACATCCAACTCCACTTTAACTGTGCTGCACGCAGCCTTTACACTCTGGTACCTGACCAGTCACCACATCCAACTCCACTTTAACTGTGCTGCACGCAGCCTTTACACACTGGTACCTGACCATCACCACATCCAACTCCACTTTAACTGTGCTGCACGCAGCCTTTACACTCTGGTACCTGACCATCACCACATCCAACTCCACTTTAACTGTGCTGCACGCAGCCTTTACACACTGGTACCTGACCATCACCACATCCAACTCCACTTTAACTGTGCTGCACGCAGCCTTTACACTCTGGTACCTGAACATCACCACATCCAACTCCACTTTAACTGTGCTGCACGCAGCCTTTACACTCTGGTACCTGACCATCACCACATCCAACTCCACTTTAACTGTGCTGCACGCAGCCTTTACACTCTGGTACCTGACCATCACCACATCCAACTCCACTTTAACTGTGCTGCACGCAGCCTTTACACTCTGGTACCTGACCATCACCACATCCAACTCCACTTTAACTGTTCTGCACGCAGCCTTTACACTCTGGTACCTGACCATCACCACATCCAACTCC
The DNA here is from genome assembly GCF_963971535.1 of Notolepis coatsorum. Lineage (NCBI taxonomy): Eukaryota > Metazoa > Chordata > Actinopteri > Aulopiformes > Paralepididae > Notolepis > Notolepis coatsorum. The sequence continues at coordinate 914,257 of NC_140183.1, read as the reverse complement.
ACTTTAACTGTGCTGCACGCAGCCTTTACACTCTGGTACCTGACCATCACCACATCCAACTCCACTTTAACTGTGCTGCACGCAGCCTTTACACTCTGGTACCTGACCATCACCACATCCAACTCCACTTTAACTGTGCTGCACGCAGCCTTTACACTCTGGTACCTGACCATCACCACATCCAACTCCACTTTACCTGTGCTGCACGCAGCCTTTACACACTGGTACCTGACCATCACCACATCCAACTCCACTTTAACTGTGCTGCACGCAGCCTTTACACTCTGGTACCTGACCATCACCACATCCAACTCCACTTTAACTGTGCTGCACGCAGCCTTTACACTCTGGTACCTGACCAGTCACCACATCCAACTCCACTTTAACTGTGCTGCACGCAGCCTTTACACTCTGGTACCTGACCTTCACCACATCCAACTCCACTTTAACTGTGCTGCACGCAGCCTTTACACTCTGGTACCTGACCATCACCACATCCAACTCCACTTTAACTGTGCTGCACGCAGCCTTTACACTCTGGTACCTGACCATCACCACATCCAACTCCACTTTAACTGTGCTGCACGCAGCCTTTACACTCTGGTACCTGACCATCACCACATCCAACTCCACTTTAACTGTGCTGCACGCAGCCTTTACACTCTGGTACCTGACCATCACCACATCCAACTCCACTTTAACTGTGCTGCACGCAGCCTTTACACTCTGGTACCTGACCATCACCACATCCAACTCCACTTTAACTGTGCTGCACGCAGCCTTTACACTCTGGTACCTGACCATCACCACATCCAACTCCACTTTAACTGTGCTGCACGCAGCCTTTACACTCTGGTACCTGACCATCACCACATCCAACTCCACTTTAACTGTGCTGCACGCAGCCTTTACACTCTGGTACCTGACCATCACCACATCCAACTCCACTTTAACTGTGCTGCACGCAGCCTTTACACTCTGGTACCTGACCATCACCACATCCAACTCCACTTTAACTGTGCTGCATGCAGCCTTTACACACTGGTACCTGACCAGTCACCACATCCAACTCCACTTTAACTGTGCTGCACGCAGCCTTTACACTCTGGTACCTGACCAGTCACCACATCCAACTCCACTTTAACTGTGCTGCACGCAGCCTTTACACTCTGGTACCTGACCATCACCACATCCAACTCCACTTTAACTGTGCTGCACGCAGCCTTTACACTCTGGTACCTGACCATCACCACATCCAACTCCACTTTAACTGTGCTGCACGCAGCCTTTACACTCTGGTACCTGACCAGTCACCACATCCAACTCCACTTTAACTGTGCTGCACGCAGCCTTTACACTCTGGTACCTGACCTTCACCACATCCAACTCCACTTTAACTGTGCTGCACGCAGCCTTTACACTCTGGTACCTGACCATCACCACATCCAACTCCACTTTAACTGTGCTGCACGCAGCCTTTACACTCTGGTACCTGACCATCACCACATCCAACTCCACTTTAACTGTGCTGCATGCAGCCTTTACACTCTGGTACCTGACCATCACCACATCCAACTCCACTTTAACTGTGCTGCACGCAGCCTTTACACACTGGTACCTGACCATCACCACATCCAACTCCACTTTAACTGTGCTGCACGCAGCCTTTACACTCTGGTACCTGACCATCACCACATCCAACTCCACTTTAACTGTGCTGCACGCAGCCTTTACACTCTGGTACCTGACCATCACCACATCCAACTCCACTTTAACTGTGCTGCACGCAGCCTTTACACTCTGGTACCTGACCATCACCACATCCAACTCCACTTTAACTGTGCTGCACGCAGCCTTTACACTCTGGTACCTGACCATCACCACATCCAACTCCACTTTAACTGTGCTGCACGCAGCCTTTACACTCTGGTACCTGACCATCACCACATCCAACTCCACTTTAACTGTGCTGCACGCAGCCTTTACACTCTGGTACCTGACCATCACCACATCCAACTCCACTTCTACAGCTGTAACTGAAGTATAGACAGGTTTCTTGTGTGAAACCTTGAATGTGTTCAAGTCAATCAAAAAAACTCGCTGAATTAAGTGACTGATTTGCCCCGTATTTGCATTGAGCAGGATTATGTTCCTTTTTGCCTCCTTGATGCGTGAGTCTGCTGTGGATGAGAAAGCTGTCTATTAGTAGTTCATTAAAGTAAGTAAAAACAAGACTATAGGCTTACAGTACGTAGCACTGCTGGACCCAGCATCAAATCTTGTTTTAAAAGAGAACAAAAATAAAACACAGTATGAAATCTGTGATGTCATCAGGTATAAAGTGGAACTGCCACAATGATATGGAAAATAAAAATAAAGAAAATGACAATATGCACTAGAGACTGATTTTGCAAACCTTCAGAATGTTTGACTTTTTATATCCAAATTATTCTACACGGTGTTCTCAGGTCAGAAACAGAAAACCAACCCATATACTCAGAATATTCCTCTTCTGGGTCATGGGTAACTCCTGGTGTGCCTAGCCTAGCACCCACAGGTATGTTGTGGCTACCGGAAGATGATATTAGGCGTGTTCGAGATTGATTTGGGCTCGCCCTCGAAAGTAGACGAGAGTAGACGAGTGCAGCCGGGGGGAGGAGTCAGAACGTCGGACACTTCAGATTTGACGACAGCCTGCTCGGCCAGTCTCGCACGGCAGATATCACGTTCACGTTCGCACTGTATTAATATACCATATTTATATACCATCTTGTTGCACGCTCCTGCCCACCACAGCGTGCACGCACACACAACACAATGCTGAATAATTCTGTTTGCATCAATATATTATATATACTGTATAAAACAGAATTATATATACAGTATATATTGAGGTAAAGCAGAATTATTCAGCAGTGTATGTGTGTATACAGTATCAGCTGCTGCATCGTTAATGAGCTATAGATTTATATGGAATTCGTTAATCTATTCTAGTCGGTTAACTGTGAGCCAGACGGCTTAGAGAAGTACTGTACATAGAGCGGTAATGCTCAGATTGCTCATTGAGTCATGACTATAAATGCAAAACGTAATTGTCGTATTTATTATCATTATAATTATTTAATTCCTATGATAGAAACACTCTGTCTGTAGAATCGACTTGAAGAAGCTCTTGGTACCCAAACTCCTGTATCCAATAATAATAATAATAATAAATCTATCTGATAGTGTTACGATTGGCGTGTTTCGATAGTATGGTGGAGTGTGGAACCCAGTTGCAGCAGATAACGGAGAGATAACTTAACAGGAAGCAGGAGACGGCGTTGAGATGATAACAAGGTTTACTCAAACAGAAAACAAGGAAACACGACTGACACACAGGTAACATTAAACAATGAACCAGCAAGTGTATGCTGGCCCAGAACACTTAAATACAAACACTAATTAGACACAGAGGGTAATTACTAACAGGACACAGGTGTGGTAGACAGAACTAACAGAACACAGAGCACACAGGGGGAACAATAACAATTGTACAAACTGAGACAAACGAGACTAAAACACATTTACAAAACACAGACAGTAGGGACACAAGACTAACACAGTGGAAATAATAAAGACAACATAGACAATGAATAAATCAAACATAAATGGCAGCAAATCATGTTAATCAGGTGAGTGAGCTGATGCCAGATCTGCCACATCTGGATCAGCCCACCGGTTGGCAATGTTGAAGTGTGAAGTGGTGAATGGAAGGGGGGTTGAGAAGGTCCGACACCTGGACCAGCCGAACCGGGAGGAGGGTTGCCGTCCGATCCCGCGGGACCGGAGGAAGTGTTACAGATAGAGGGGATAGACGGGTAGACGGGACCCGTACTGTATTGTACCCATTCTGCAATCGGTTAATAAAGTTTTCAAGGTAGCACTTTATAATAACACCCTGTTATATGTATAAGGTATTTGTAGATAATGAACTAATCATGAACAAACCATTTATATACAGTCATAAATTATTATTAAATCATTTATAACTATATTTGTATACCATTTACAAAGTATTTATAACGCATTAGTGGATAATGAACTAATCATGAACAAACCATTTATATACATTCATAAATGATTATTAAATCATTTATAACTATATTTGTATAACATTTACAGATTAGTTCTACATTATTTATAACTCATTATCAACATTGTTTGTACTTGATTTGTTCATCATTAAATAATGTTGTTTAATGTGTAGTAACACATTTGTAGATGCTTTGAAAAATGGATATGAAAAAACGACTATACTGTACCTCCATTTATTTGTTCATGTTCAACAAATGATTTGTTAAGACATTCATAAAACATCTATAAATCATTTGCAGATGCTATTGTGTGCCCTAATCTGAAGTGAAGCCTATTCATCATTAACAAATGTCTAATACAGTTAATTATTTGTTTACTTTTTCATCACCTGTTACAAATGTTGTAGACAGGATACACCCTTCTTTGTGACATCAAACAGTGACAGAATTAGGACTATAGATAAATGCAATTTTATTAACATATAAAATACATGTGCACACATAACATAGTGTAACGTGGGGGGCACTAGGACCCAGGAGTACCCTGGCCAGGTAGAGTATCTAGAGAGGAAGTCTCACGCGAGTGAGACTTGACGTCACGTGTGTTGCTGTCTGTTTGAATGGAAGCACGATACATGCAGAACCAAGTTATCCGTGCTGCTCCTGCCCCACGCTTTTAATAAGGTATGAGCAGGTTAAACACCTGCTCATACTGCGGTATGTGATGATGACACGACACACAAGAGTAATAATTATTTGTATTTTCAGGCTGTATCGGCGCCTATACAGTCTGAAAATACAAATAATTATTACCCTCGTGTTCATCACATACCGCAATATACTGAGCACTGAGCACACATTAGGAACAAATGTAACGTTAGCGCCCACCACATCAAGTATGTCTACACAGAGTTGTTTGTAGGTCAGAAATGATGGAATAGATTTACCAACAAAAAATGTGTTTAACCTGCTCATACCTTATTAAAAGCGTGGGGCAGGAGCAGCACGGATAACTTGGTTCTGCATGTATCGTGCTTCCATTCAAACAGACGGCAACACACGTGACATGAATGAATGAAAACTTTATTTAACAGATTGCAGAATGGGTACAATACAGTACGGCTCATTTCGCCATTTAGTTTCATTCTAAATTGACTGTCATTTCAATAATGATACTACTATCATCTACCACTATAGGGGTGTAACGGTACATGTATTCGTACTGCACTGTTCCGGTTACGGGACCTCCGGTTCAGCACACTGTGTACCGAACAAGTACAATGTTACTTTAACCACTAACAGAACGCACAAGCAGAACTTTTTTTTTTATGTGCGGAACTTCATTCAAAACCCCAAGTTCATCCCCCAAAATATAACTTGTGCAAAGCACCGGATGCTGTTGGTTCAGCCCACACACACACACACACACACACACACACACACACACACACACACACACACACACACACACACACACACACACACACACACACACACACACACACACACACACACACACACACACACACACACAGACACACACACACACACACACACAAAGAGGTGCTCATGCACGCACACACATCCATGCACAGTACACACATACACACGTTACCGTCATCACGTCACAAATCATGACATGAACATTTGCCATCTCTTCATATGACACGATATTATCATGTCTGACTGGCAGATCCCCTCAATATGTTTTGTTTGTGGGCTGATCCGTGGAAGCGGCCTCCCTGTCACCGTGTCACTTTACATCTGGTGTGATGCCTCTCACGCTGTGTCTGACACGTGGCCCTTCACTGGGACGAGCCACGGGCATTTTGTCGTGCCCTCTCGCGTGCCAACTCAAAGTCCAATTACATCCAAGATACTAATTTAATTACAGCGGCAGATTAAATTGGTTTATTCAATTAATTTCAATTATAGACTTGATTGGACCGGTCAGATCAGATTTGACTCGTCTCATGTAACGGCCTGTCCGATCACATTTGATCTCCGCCCGCCTCGTTTTAAAACAAAGTATAAGCAGCTCCAGGATATAACCAAATATTTTCGGTTCACTTCACTCGTCTGAATGTGCCGTTTAATATCTTGCGGCGTGCGATAATTGGGGAACCAAACAGTCTACTTTCAATACATGATCACAGCCACTTAGCTGAGTCCCCCAGCTACAAGATTAATTACTTATGCATCATGTCCACAATTATGCCTGCCAAACAGGTGTGTGTGTGTGTGTGTGTGTGTGTGTGTGTGTGTGTGTGTGTGTGTGTGTGTGTGTGTGTGTGTGTGTGTGTGTGTGTGTGTGTGTGTGTGTGTGTGTGTGTGTGTGTGTGTGTGTGTGTGTGTGTGTGTGTGTGTGTGTGTGTGTGTGTGTGTGTGTGTGTGTGTGTGTGTGTGTGTGTACGTACGTGCTTGTGATTTTGAGGTTCAGCTGATGCTTTTGTCTTGCAGTGCAGGGGACCATACAGACGCACACATGCACACACACCCTCACAAACACACACACATTTTAAAGAGTAGGTCAGATTATCCTTCACAATGCTGTGTTACTATGCCTCTCAGTCTGTCTCATTATTCAACATTTAGACTAAAGTTCCCAGTATAAGTAAAGACTCAATCTTCGCTATCTGCAAGGTGCAGCCTGAGTGAGTAACCAATAGCCTACGTCATCATAATCGTTCCCTTTCCTGTGGTGAAAATGTGTTTTTCTTCCCTGTTTACCAGTAATTGTGTCCTTGATACTGCATGTGGGGGTTAATAGGGAAACTGCGCTTCAACAAAGGATTTTATGTTTTGTTAACGTTCCAATTTCTAAAAGCCAAATTGCTAACACTAAATGAGCAGATGTTGCAGAGAATGCACTGACACCTTGACCGTCGGGTGATCTGATCTGCGACGCTAAGCTATTTTTGGTATAGATTTTAACTGCCGCTTTGAAAAATCAAAGCGCCCTTGTTCACTGGAACCACAGCCTGTATGAACACAGAAAGAACTAGGAGCGATCTGTTAATAGTCCAGCCGTGCAGCTGCGGGAGATCCAGTAGAGATGAGAGCAGCCTGAAATACATCCGCCGTGAGAGGTCTCCTGAAGCCCCTCCCCTTCCACTGCCCCCCATGAGACCCTATTTCTAAAAAAATTATATATATATATATATATATACGGTCGTCAATGGCGAGAGACAAATTAATGTTTTATCCCGTGTTGAATTATGCCATGAATTACACATATGATGTCTGTCAATTTAAAAAAGTGTAATTGACAGCTAACTTAGCTATAACGTCACGTTATATGCATCGTCAGAAGCTATCGCTAATGTTTAGCTAATGTTAGCTAACGTGCGAGTCGAAATGATCTTTTAAACTGACGAACATCATAACGGTATAGGCTAATCCATATCACAGCTCAAACGGGTTCAAAAGATTATTTGTCTCCCGCCATTGTACATATTATTTTCCAAAATAAGGTCTGGCTACCGATGAACGACATATGTGTGATTATTATCCAGGAGACGGGCTGCAGTGACGGCAGAGAACCAGGAGGTGGAGCTCCTGCAGCCGTCACCGGCTCTGGGATGAACCAGCAGACCTGGGCGACTCGACCAAATGAACGGAGTGAGATGTAAAAATGGCTTATAATTATTTGCTATGTTTAGGGTCTTAGAAACAAATTGACACTTTTAAACTTGGAATGTCATTCAGTGGATCTTTTTTAAAAGGGATATTCTTGTTATATTTTTTGTGCATACTGATGACGTATTTCACCTTTTTTTCTTTTCTTGACGCTTTACAAACAACAACGGTAAGCTATAGGCTAATGATTTGGCTAGTTTTGACATGACATTTAGAAAATATTGCATTTTACAATATTGGAAATTGGCATTCCTGATATTTAAAGGCGCTATAGATAACATTCAGCCACTAGATGTCGCACTAGAGCACCAGCATGGTCGTTGGTTTAACCAATCATGTGCCTTCCATGTGGGGAAATGGGAAGTAGAGAGGGGACACACGCATGCAACGTGTAAACAACAACATTCCTTTTGGACCCACCAAAAAAAATTTAATGATAAAATCATGACTCTATATTTTTTTGGAGGGTGGCAATATTTTTATTCCACACCTTTCTAAATGCTCTGTGGATGTTTTTTTTTTTATTTTTATTATTACTCTACATACAAATTGTATCCTTAGCATGCACCTTTGAGCTGTTGATTGCCACATTGCACGTGTCAGTTTCGCTAATGACGTCAATGACGTGCGTTTTCACTTGAGGACATCACCTCCCATTGGTTTTCCACCCTGCCGCTCCGCTTCCCACACCCAGCCTCTTTGATCGTTATCCCGGAGAGCGGCTGCCTCTTCCCCCGCTGCAACGCCTCGAACGGGAGCATCATTTACCTTGCGGCTCCGTCGTCACAGTCCGGCCTCCTCCCTGCATGGATCCGCATCTAGACCGTGTTTGAGAGAAGGAGGTCGTGTTAATAGAAGTCAGACGGTGCTCTTCAGTATAAAGATGTAGAAGTGCTTTTCTTACCTTGCGACACAAATCCAGAGGCGGAAATGGCTAAAACGGTTGTTTGGGTGATTACACGTTTCTTCTCTCCCTCCCTCCCTCCCTCCCTCCCTCCCTCCCTCCCTCCCTCCACTATGCTCTCCTCTCAATGAATGGCCAGAGTGCCCCGTTAATAGCTTGGGCTCCAGCTATGCAGCGGACATTTTCATACAGCCTGTGTTTCTCAAAAGGGGTACAGGATAAAATAATAATGACACATGTCACAAACCAAGCCCCGATGCAATATATTAGTCTTGTTTTATTTAAATGAACGGTCGGTAATTGAATTTACCAA
>NC_140183.1:894399-896899 GCF_963971535.1 Notolepis coatsorum | reverse complement strand
ATATATACCAAATCAGAATCAGCCATGTATGTACAGTAATCTAACATAAAATAGATTACGTTATGTTTCGGCATGGGGAGGCTGTGACATTCTCACAGCTTACTAATGTAATGTACTGTAGTGTTAACAGTTTATTATTTTCATTTATCATTATTATTTTCAGTTTGCTTTGTTCTTTTTTTATTTCTCAAATGACAACGTAGCGATCTTTGAATGACAAATTGTCTTTTGAATCCCTCTAGTAACATAATTAAATACAAATGATCTCGTGATTCTTATTTATATCCGTTTGAAATAGCCTTTATATCCTTGTGTCCTTAGCAAAAAGAAAGGTTGATCCTAACACATTCTTCAAATGTTGTTAATGATTGTAATTACTCTTTATTGATAGATTAAAATAGAAAGATTTTTTTTTACAAATATGTAGCCTACTGTATGTATGACAAAATGTAACAATAACATTACACAACATTTCCCTCTTTTGTTCAGAGTTCGGAAAATCCAGTATTATGTCAAATCACAGGGTGAATTTAGTTAGGTCCATAATTTCACCTGAATGTTTTTCAAAACACCAAAGTGATTAACGAAATGTCTTAGGATATTGCTGTAAGTTGTTTTTAAATAGGCCTATAATTAAACAAATCTGTGTGTGTGTGTGTGTGTGTGTGTGTATTTGTGTGTCTGTGTGTGTGCATATGTGCATGTATGTGTGTGTACATGGATGTGTGTGTCTGTGTGTGTGTGTGTGTGTGTGTGTGTGTGTGTGTGTGTGTGTGTGTGTGTGTGTGTGTGTGTGTGTGTGTGTGTGTGTGTGTGTGTGTGTGTGTGTGTGCACAGGCGTTTATGTGTGTGTGTGAGGTCACGGGGATAAGAAAGCTCCCACTTGCCAAGCTAATTGTATGAATGAATAAAAGAGATTGACAATAATACCATGCTAATAACTAATCAGCTCAACACAATGCCGACTCATTTGTGTTGACCTTTCAACCCTCCATTATGTAAATGAGCGGCGCTGTCCGCTGCTCGGCTAAGGAGTGTTTCACCCCCCCCCCCCCCCGCTGTCACGTGTCGGCGCCTCTTCCAATCGCTCGCTCCTTTTCATTTGTTTGTTTACGTTCCAGTTTAGCGTCGACTGTTTGAGGATGAGAGCAGAGCTCACAAGCTGCACTGCTAGTTGGATGTTGATTATTTGGAAATATTACATTTCTTTATTTACAGAACACCACATAGAGCATATGTATACAGTATACATATTTCTTTTTTTAAATATGTCATCTTGTTCGAATCAAAAATAAAAAAGACGTCTTGGAGAAGCTCGTTGATCTTATTTCCTTCAGCTTATTCATTTAATTGTGTATATATCTTCCTCCGTCACGGTCTCTGGTTAACACCACACACACTCAAATCAAACGTCTTTCAGAGGCATCGGCCTGGGAGAGGAGCGTCAAGCCTTTTCTGTTGATTATTAATTAAGTTAAAGACACCAGACCCTGATGCCGGTATAGCCTGTGCCCCCCCCCCCCCCCCTTAGCCAGAAATTACAGGAAGAGTGATGAATTTCTCCACTAATGACTCATTATAATTGACACAAAGGCTTGATGTACACCGAGTGTCCTTTGAAACGTCCAGCTCAGCCTCTCTCCCTTCACAGGAGTCGCTGCATGCTTCACACTGTGCACCGCAGACGAAGAACCATATACTGTAACGCCCTTTTAGGTGTTCAGAGGAGCAACATTGTCAAACCGTCGTACGGTATCTAAAGATGGTACGTGGCAGTGTTTCATACGCGGCTCACACGGTAAAAGACAGTAGAGGTTGAGCACTTGCTGTTCACATGTCACATTCACACCGACACAGTGATTTGGATTGACTTTAAAAACACAGACTTGTCTGTCCAAAACATTTCAAAACCATGTTTATGTTTCTTCATCTCAAGGTGTTTAATTACCGTCCCTGAAATACAGTATTTTCCATGTTTTCTGTTATTATTTCATTCTTACTATAGTCACACTTGTCAACGTAACAAGAGCACAGTGCTTAGCCAATGGCACAGGTGTTTAGGAGTATTCCACTGCAGGGATGGAGCGCGGTGCGTTGGTGTGTTACAGGGGGGATCGTTCCTTTACTCCAGAAGAGTGACATTCTGAAGCGTGTGCGTTACAAGAAGAGCGTAGCATCAGCCTCCTTCCACCAGTTACCTTCCCCCTCCGGGATCCTATCGAGTCTGCTTTGTTCCAGCATCATCAGCAGAAGCTCTTTCTCGTTAATCAATTACTTACGTGTGTTATTTCAGTGAAATAAATTCATGTATTTGTATATATGTCTAATAAGTTGAAAGTAATTTTTTTTGTATTCTTGTATAGGAACAAATCATGCTTTTCTACTGCCAGTATAGGAAGACCATTGTGCAATCAACAATCATGTCTTTATTAGATTAGGGTGACGTTCTGTACACACATGCCTCTTCCTCTTCTCACTCACCATTGTGTTTTATTTAGGG
>NC_140183.1:864399-891899 GCF_963971535.1 Notolepis coatsorum | reverse complement strand
TGTGTTGCTGCCGCAGGAAACAATCCTGATTCAAAACATATTTTTTTATGACATAATAATCACTCCCAGCCAGCACTGTACGATATTTCAGCGCAGAGAGAGTCCCAAGGAAACGGCCGGGTGGTGTTTTATTCCCGTGTTTAGACGCCGGGCTGAAGGGATTACCTTAGCGATGCTAAATGAAGACTCTCGGGCGGTTGAGACGCGGTGGAAATGACGCGGCCCGATAGCAGAGGAGAATCCTAATGGGGCCATCAAAGGCCTGATTTGTACCCAACAGACAGAGGCAGCTGTGAATTGTATGAAATATTGGAAATCAATAGCTTCTATGGAATTTCATTAAGCGGCAGTATCCACAATTGATAGGCCCTCATAATTTGATGGATTGCACAAAGAAAACTATTAGCTGGGCTCTATGGAGAGGGTGCGCGAATGCGCAAAACCGGGGTCTTGAGAATTGGTGAACTGGGGCAATTTGTTTGGAGTAAAAAAAATAGAATAAAAAGAATATTGATTTTGGTTATGTTAAAACCAAAAAAAAGAAAAAAAAGAATCAAAGGTTATATCTTTGCGGAGCTGCCCTGTAAAATATGTGTGGATTCCTTATTGATTATTTATTCATTAATTCTCCTACCCCCCTTCCCCTACTCTCTCTCTCCCCACCCCGCCCCTCCTCCCCCAGCCCGTGGTGAGGTGCTGGAGGACGCCGACAGCGGGAACGAGAGCCGCAGTGGGAGCGAGGAGACGCACGTGTGCGAGAAGTGCTGCGCCGAATTCTTCAAATGGTCCGACTTCTGTGAACATTTAAAAAGCTGCACCAGGAACCCCCTGGTGCTCGTCGTGAAGGAGAACACTGAGTGTACCCTGGACCCCTCCCAGGAGGAGTACCCCCCCGCCGAGCCCTCCCCGGTCCCCAGCTGCCCCAGCGACCAGGCGGACAGCAGCGAGGACCCTGGAGAGGGCGGCCACAGCCCTGCCGGGGAGGGCGATGAGGTCCCAGAGATGACCACCGTGGTGGAGGGGGTCGGTGCCCTGGAGACGGAGGACGAGGAGCCCATGGAGCTGGAGCTGTCGCCTGAAAAGCCCCTGGATCCCGAGGAGAGAGACGCCGCCTCCCCGCAGCCAGACACCACCTCCCTACCTCAGCTCGGCGAGGCCGCTCCCTCCTCGGTGACCGGCTGCTACACCATGCCGAGCACCAACGTCACCCTGGAGACGCTGCATGGCACGCGGGTGGCAGTGGCCCAGTTCTCCCAGAGCGTGCGGGCAGCGGTGGGCGGCGGGGTCTCCACCATGGCCATCCCCATGATCCTGGACCAGTTGATGGCTCTCCAGCAGCAGCAGATACACCAGCTGCAGCTGATAGAACAAATACGCAGTCAAGTGGCTCTGATGAACAGACCGCCCGCGTCACAACAGCCGTCCCTCAACCACCACCACCACCACGCCCATCACAGCACTTCTGCGGGGTCCCACGGTCCTGCACCCTCCTGTGTCCCCCCTGTACCCAGCCAGCTTCGGCTACACAGCTTCATCACTCCCCCGGTCCATCAGCTGCCCATCAGGCTTCCAGCCACTCTCAGCGGTCAAGGCCCTTCTTCTCTGTCCTCAGCGATAGACCGGCCTCTCTCTCATGCACAACAAAGCAGCAGTCAGCAGTGCCACTCTTCGATGCCCCACACATCCTCTGCAAATTCCCCGTTCCATCCGCCGAGTGGCAACGGACTGTCGTCTCTCCTGCCGCCTTGCTCGTCTTCGGTTTCAAACCACAGCAACCATAACAGTAGTAGTAGTAGTAGTAGTATAACAGGGGGCAGTGGCATCAGCAGCAGCTCTGCCCTCCCTAGGAACTCCACCACGCCTCCGTCGCTAAGCCACAGTAGCCTCCTGAACTCTGCCTCCAACCTACCACTGATACCTCACAGCTGCTCCAGCAGTGTCATCTTCCCCAACCCTCTAGCCAGTATAGCGGCCACGGCCAACGCTCTCGACCCCCTCGCGGCTCTGATGAAGCACCGCAAGGGGAAGCCCCCGAACGTGTCCGTGTTTGACACTAAGCCCAGCTCTGAGGACCCCTTCTTCAAACACAAGTGTCGGTTCTGTGCCAAGGTGTTTGGCAGTGACAGTGCCCTCCAGATCCACCTGCGCTCCCACACTGGCGAGCGGCCGTTCAAGTGCAACATATGTGGCAACCGTTTCTCCACCAAGGGGAATCTCAAAGTCCACTTCCAAAGGCACAAGGAGAAATACCCACACATTCAAATGAACCCTTACCCCGTGCCAGAGTACCTAGATAACGTGCCCACCAGCTCGGGCATCCCGTATGGCATGTCTCTGCCCCCGGAGAAGCCTGTGACCACGTGGCTCGACAGCAAGCCTGTGCTGCCCACCGTCCCCTCGTCAGTCGGGCTCCAGCTCTCCTCCACTCTGCCAAGCATGATGGGAGGGTTTGGTGATTCTCCGAGCCTCACCCCACTCAGCAGATCCCCCCAGAGGCTGTCTCCGCCCTCCAGCGAGTGTGCATCTCTGTCCCCTAATATTCTCACTGATTCTGTCTTGACCACTACTTCGCCCTCCCCGAAGCCTAACCTAGGGATCGACGCGCCTCCCCACCTGAAACCCGAAGGTGTTCATCTGCCCCCAAATTGCTGTGCCCGGCCGGGGGAGAACACCACCACCACTACGACAGTGACTCAAGTGGTCCTCTCCTCCTCCATCTCCTCCATCACCTCCACCACATCCACCAGCACTGGCCAGGCCAGCACTGAACCCATCACCGCTCCCGACTCGGTCTCTCACCCCATCCTCCCCATGCTCTCAGACCAGTTCAAGGCCAAGTTCCCCTTCGGAGGGCTCCTAGACTCTATGCAAACATCAGAGACCTCAAAACTGCAGCAGCTGGTGGAGAACATCGACAAGAAGATGACCGACCCCAACCAGTGTGTCATCTGCCACCGCGTTCTGAGCTGCCAGAGTGCCCTCAAGATGCACTACCGCATTCACACCGGCGAGAGGCCCTTCAAATGCAAGATCTGCGGACGGGCGTTCACCACAAAGGGAAACCTGAAGACACACTTCGGCGTCCACCGGTCCAAACCGCCGCTCCGCGTCCAGCACTCCTGCCCCATCTGCCAGAAGAAGTTCACCAACGCCGTTGTGCTCCAGCAGCACATCCGTATGCACATGGGCGGGCAGATCCCCAACACCCCGCTGCCCGAGAGCCAACAGGAGATGGACACGGACCTGTCCTTCGACGAGAGGAGCTTAGACGCAATGAGTTGCTACGACGACGACCTCCTGGACGAAATGGAGCAGGCCATGGAGGACGAGGCGGACCTGAGGGAGGGTGAAATGGACCCGACTAAACCTCTTCATCCATATTCGCCGGGGAGTTCCCCGCCAATCTCGGTCATCTCCAGCCTCGCCGCCTTGGAGAACCAGATGAGGATGATCGACTCCGCCGCCAACATGACCCATTCGTTTGGACAAAAGCCTGTGCAGAACGGCAACCGGTTCGCCGGAGAGGGAGACTTCTTCACCAACGATTCCCTGTCCCTGGTGGGGGATACGGAGGGTCAGAGCATGGGGAGTCCGGCCTTGTCTGAGTCCTCTGGCTCCATGCAGCCCTTGTCCCCGGCCCACAGCCACTCGGAGAGTCACCGCTCCAAGTCCCCCGTCACACTCAACCATAACAATAACGGCAGCGGTGGTGGTGGTGGTGGTGGGGGTGGTGGTGGTGGTGGTGGTGTGGGAGCAGAGCAGGGACAGGAGAACAATACAGCCCATCTGGCGACCGTGAAGTCTGAGAAGTCAGAGACCCCGTCTCCGCTCTCCGCGGCTGAAGGCATCGCAGCTCTGGACCTGACCGCCACCCAACCCAGCAGGCACTTCATCAAGGAGGAGAACCACTTCAGTATGATGTTCCTCAACAGAGACAGAGGTGGGTGCAACACAGGCTGTTGTGATACAATATTTGAATCGTGCGTTCATATTTTTCCAAATTAAAATCATCATAATACTAATAATAATCACACGATGTAATCAGTATTTGCTTTGATCAGAACACTATACATTAATTGCATAAACATTGCAGAATTACACTCTTAAAAGAGGTGTGTTGAATTAAAACTGAATGTGATGTTCCTGACTGAACACTGTGGTGAATGAAACCATGGGGTAATAGTTTTTGAAATTTGTATTACATTTATTTTAATTTACAGCATATAAAATAATATATAATATAAAACACCCGCCGTCAACACATCTATTTCTGGACACAAAACAATCCTTATTTCATCCAGTATTCCGTACCTGTAATATTTCAATATACTGTGACAGTGATATTTTAGTATACTGTTAAATATCTCATTCAATATTCTATAACTGTGATATTACTGTAATTATTATGTTTGAGTATACCGTAAAATATCTCATTCAATATTCTATAACTGTGATATTACTGTAATTATTATATTTGAGTATACCGTAAAATATCTCATTCAATATTCTATAACTGTGATATTACTGTCATTATTATATTTGAGTATACCGTAAAATATGTCATTCAATATTCTATAACTGTGATATTACTGTGATTATTATATTTGAGTATACCGTAAAATATGTCATTCAATATTCTATAACTGATATTACTGTGATTATTATATTTGAGTATACTGTAAGATATTTCATTCATAATTCTATAAATGTGATATCACTGTGATTCTGACATTTTTAGTATATCTGTAAGCTATTTCACTCAATATTCCATAACTGTGATATATCACTGTGACATTTTAATATACTATAGTAAGATACTTCAGGTCTCTTAACCCTTTCACTGCCACACAATAGAAGGTTAGCCCTTTACTATCACACAACCAACGGCGATGCTCCATCATTAGCATCATTAGCTCCGCATCCGCGGAGCTAATGATGCTAATGATGGAGCATCGCCGTCGGTTGTGTGATTAGTAAAGGGTTAACCTTCTGTATTGTCACAGTGAAAGGGTTAACCGGCTGTCGTGTGGCAGTGAAAGGGTTATTAATATGAACCTCTCCCCCCCCCCCCAGGCCTGAGCACTCCCAGCTTGGCCAGCACTGCCTCCAACATGATCAAGATGGAGATGAACGGCCACGGCAGGTCTCTGTCGCTGAGCGACAACAACAACCATCACCTCCCCATGATGGGCATCCAGGTGCCGGCCGCCGCCCCTCTTCAGACCACCATGAGCCCCGGCGGCATCACCACGCCCATGCTGGCCCCGCCGCCCCCCCGCCGCACCCCCAAGCAGCACAACTGCCACAACTGTGGGAAGAACTTCTCGTCGGCCAGCGCGCTGCAGATCCACGAGCGCACGCACACGGGGGAGAAACCCTTCGGCTGTTCCATCTGCGGGCGGGCGTTCACCACCAAGGGCAACCTGAAGGTACGGGGGTCAGATTCACACACGTGAACGTTTAGTTTATAACATGTATGTGTAGTGGAAATATATATAGTGAGTATATGCAGTGTAATAACAACATACATGTGTAAATATAAAAACATTTTAAGGTTAAAAGAAAGTCCAGGATCACTGGATATAAAATATAAATGTAAAAACACACACGTGTCGTACATTTTGCATTTGCTAATGGTTTACAAAAGGAAAGGTCACTTTAAGAATAGTGTAGTATAACTTGAGATTGTATAATATAGCATTGTATAGCAGTGTACATAAAGACCCAGTGCCTCATCCGTAGCAACAGTGTATTGCACTACCACAGGACCTAGCATGTCCTACCATAATAACTCATGTACAAATACCGATATGCCCTACTTTGTTTACTTGTTTTATTGCACAATGTCTTTCTATTGGATTCTTATTATATATTACTATTGTATTATTGCACAATCGTTGCGGGCAAGACCCCCCGCATTTCATTGTATACTTGTATGCCGTGACAAATAAAACTCTTGACTTGACTCGACTTGACTTGGTAATTAATTTGAGACTCGCTCACTCTCTCGTTCTCCCCCCCCCCCCCCCTGGACCACAGGTGCACATGGGCACCCACATGTGGAACAACGCCCCGGCGCGCCGCGGCCGCCGTCTGTCCGTGGAGAACCCCATGGCCCTGCTGGGCGGAGACGCCATGAAGTTCAGCGAGATGTTCCAGAAGGACCTGGCCGCCCGCGCCATGAACGTGGACTCCGGCTTCTGGAACCAGTACGCGGCCGCCATCACCAACGGCCTGGCCATGAAGAACAACGAGATCTCCGTGATCCAGAACGGTGGCATCGCCCAGCTGCCCGTCAGCCTGGGCGGCCAGGGACTCACCTCGCTGCGGGGGGCCATGCTGCCCGGGGGGGGTATGGAGCGCCGGATGCACGCCGGCGGCAGCCCGCCCATGAGCGGTCTGGAGAAGGCCGGGCTGGACGTGGGGGCCGCCGGACGCCCCTTCTCCAGGTTCATGGAGGAGAACAAAGAGATCGGGATCAACTGAAGACATTTACATATTATCACCCAAAGGTAGACTTTGGAAAAAAGACTCAAAGTCTTTACGATAAGGAAAGAAACTGCTAATCCAGTTTTGAACTCATACGTACTATATTATGTACAGATGAAGTATTTTTTGTTTGATTTTGGAAAATATAGTATTTAGTATCGATTAGAGGTCTTTGCCTTTCACCGACCCACCCCCTCCTCGTTGATATTCCGCTCATACGAAGAATACTTTGTCTCTTGTTTGAGAATACTGTCGTCTTGCAAGATTTGCATGGTACTTATTGGTTTCTATCAGTATGTTTGACTGCTTTTAAGAATTCCTTTGAAAAACGAGCACTCTGGCGGCCGAGCCTCCCGTCTCACACGGACTGAGAGCGGGGAGGAGCGGAGGCTTGGCGTGAAGACTGTCTCGGCGTGGTTTAGCTCTTATCTCCGAGGCCCCGGGGGACGTGTCGAAGAAAAGACTGAAGTCTGGTGTTTCTGTGCTGGCCTGACATTTCTTTTTCTCATGAAGTTAAAAAAAACTTGAACAAAAAAAAAGTTTGAACTATTTTAATCTTTACATTTAGTCTCCCGGCATTGTCTTATAATATTGTCCTGTGTCTTTAGTATTTATAATATTGACAAAAAAGCGGGTATACGAAAATATATTTAATGGCCCAAGCATTTTATTGATCCTCTCTTTTTTTTTTCTAAACTGCAGGCTTCACTTCTGAATATCTCTTTCGACAAAAAGACAATGTGTACTTTCGGTTTGAACGACAGGAGGAAAAACCGTTTCGTTTTATTTGGATATCCAGCGAGACTTATGTGTATCACGGTACACGGTGAACAGGGCTGAGATATCCCACGCTGCTACGATCACGACCCTGCTTTTAACCTTTGTAAAAAAGAAGAAAAAAATTATCCTTTCGAAGAAATACGTATGTATAGAAATACAGACAAATCTACAACAGGTATGCATATTTTGTATCACATGAAAAGAAATAGACATCATGAGTTGAGAGTATTTGTCATGTTTGTGAATGCACTTTTTAAAAACAAGGAGACGTTTTGTCTGTCAGTTCCCGTTAACCTTTTGACTGAGCTATCTATCACGTGTTGTTTTAATTGTTTTCTCAGCGTACCGCTCCTACGATTTACACAGAGTCGGTTCTCTGTTCTAGCGTCTGTGCTATTTCATCAGAGTACCACCTCATCCACTCAATCAAAACTTCTCAAATAAAAGAAAAAAGAGAACAGGTCATCCGTGTTTGAATGGTCCCTTTTCCTGCATTATTAGTATTATATATATATATATATACAATATATATATATATTGTATTTTTATTTATTTTTTCTGGTAAACGAGAATGTGTTTTTCCTTTTGTTCTGTGTATTAAACCAAATAGAAGTGGTATAGAATTCCCCAAATTAGTACAAATGATGGTCTTCACAATTGTTTTACATTCCATAACTTTTTATAGATAAAGGCTATAATTTTACAGATCATGAAATTACTGTATCTTTACAGTAATGTAATTTATGAAATGATCCTGCTTTTAGACATCAGATGTTTTTTTTGTTTTAATGTAACACCACCGAAATCACTTGAAGTAGTTAAAAAGAATTAAACACTGTATTTTGTATACGTATTTTTGACCCCTTAATATGATTTAAATTGGACTATATCAGATTTTGTTGAACATCAAAGGTTCTGAGAAATGGAAAAATTAATGTCAGTATCACTTCCCAATATGGAATTATGTGAGGATGTTCCAAAAATATATTTAATGTAGAGCATTTCCAAGAGGCCCCTTTGAAATTGTGCTTTTAATTTGGGAACATACATAGATATGATGGGTCTTCCGGGACAAATACCATATGACCAACATTCCCAGACACTTTATGGAATCTGGAAAATACATTTGGCCATCAAAACCATCAAAACCATAAGAAATCCCATCTTACCTCAAATACTCAAATGTTTTAATTTTTGTTTGTTTTGAAACCTTTGCAAAAGAAAAGCGTTTATTGTAGTGTGTGTGTGTGTGTGTGTGTGTGTGTGTGTGTGTGTGTGTGTGTGTGTGTGTGTGTGTGTGTGTGTGTGTGTGTGTGTGTCTGTCTGTCTGTCTGTCTGTCTGTCTGTCTGTCTGTGTGTCTGTGTCTGTGTGTGTGTGTGTGTGTGTGTGTGTGTGTCTGTCTGTGTGTGCGTGTGTGTTTAACTGATTGTGTGTGTGTGCTAGCATGCACTGTAAGAAAAAAAGCTGCAAGAAAACGGTAAATGTCTGGCATCAATGGTTGCCAAATACTTACTGTCAAATTACAGTAAAAATCAAATACATTTACAGATTACAACCTTTATTTAATGGTTAATATTTTGATCAAATGTAATTTACTGTATTTTTATGACATTTACACTTAAAGTAGAAAAACAAAAGTAATCTGTAAAATAATACAGTGAATTTCCTGTGATTTATTTTTTATTTTTTACAATGAGGGCAAAAAAAAAGGTTGAGTCAAGCTCAACCTCAGCTTTATGCTGTATCATATGTGGCGGAACTCAACTCATCAATTATGTTGTATATGTATCTTCATGATCAATATAGGTTTAATAGTGACAACATATATACAAAGTACATGTAGATTAAATGAGCTTGGCCTAAGAGGAGTGCTCTCATCGTGGCCAGCTGGGAGACACTGAGGAGGAGAAGGAGATGCAGCACTCTAGTGGAAAGAGAAGGGTGGGGGTTAGGGGGGGGGGGGGTTGAAAGAGAAGGGTGGGGGTTAGGGGGGGTGGTGGTTTGAAAGAGAAGGGTGGGGGTTAGGGGGGTGGTGGTTTGAAAGAGAAGGGTGGGGGTTGGGGGGGGGGGGGGGTTGAAAGAGAAGGGTGGGGGTTAGGGGGGTGGTTTGAAAGAGAAGGGTGGGGGTTAGGGGGGGGGGTGGTTTGAAAGAGAAGGGTGGGGGTTAGGGGGGGTGGTTTGGGGACAATGGCTCTTTAGGTGTGAGATTCTAGCTATTGTTAGGATGAACAAAGGAATTCCTCCACACATAAAATAGATACAGTCTATAATATACTTTATATGGTTTTTAATGCAGAGACAAAAATAGGCTATTTTTTATATGATTTTGAGATTGTGGATTTATTTATGAATACAGAATTACCGTCTACAGACATTGATCAGACTTTTTAATGGGGTATTTAAATAATACATAATAATAATAATAATAATAATAATAATAATAATAATAATAATAATAATAATAATAATAATAATAATAATAATAATAATAATAATAATAATAATAATAATAATAATAATAATAACTGAATAATACAAATCTCTAGATCAGTACAATAATTGTGGAGACAAATCACACTCATAAAAGCAGCTCTTATCAAGAGTGCTAATCATATTTTCTGCTAGCAGATGCTTCTCATTGTCTTTAGAAGAATACACCTTTAGTTTGGGCCATGTCGGTACTGCTCCCGTTGTGACTAAGCCCGTGACTAAATGTGAACTTATGGACCCAACTATGACGTATGAAAATCACTTCATTGTTGGAGTTATACGGAGGGACATATCACATGTTGATATTAGATTAGATTAGATTAGATTCAAATTCATTGTCATACAGCACACATACACTGTAAAAAGAAAAAAAATCACAGGAAATTCACTGTATTATTTTACAGATTACCTTTGTTTTTCTACTTTAAGTGTAAATACCATAAAAATACAGTAAATTACCTTTTATCAAAATATTAACCATTAAATAAAGGTTTTAATCTGTAAATGTATTTGATTTTACTGTAATTTGACAGTAAGTATTTGGAAACCATTGATGCCAGACATTTACCGTTTTTTTGCAGCTTTTTTCTACAGTGTACAGTACAGAGTGCAATAGTAATGTACAATGTACAGGTGATTTATAAAATATATAAATTAGTACTACTGAGTAATAGTGCTAATCAGATGTATGTACAGATTTGTAGTATTAATATGTACAGTGATACACGTATACAGAAAATATGGTAGTAAATCATACTGGCCAGTAGCATAACTAGTAAAATAGGTAAGGGATATGTACAGATATAGATAGTATCTACAGATACAGTATGTAAAACGATTATGTGTAGGTATGTACAGACAGATGTGGATATATATATATACAGGTGCAACTCAATAAATTAGAATACCATGGAAAAGTTATTTTATTTCAATAATTCAATTCAAAAAGCTAAACTCTCATAGATTATAGATTCATTACACACAAAGTGAATATTTCAAGCATTTATTTGTTTTAATTTTGATGATTAAGACTTACAGCTCATGAAAGCCCAAAATTCTGTATCTTAGAAAGTTTGAATATTACTTAATAAGACATAAATATTTTTTATATAGAAATGTCAGCCTTCTGAAAATGATGTTCATGTATGTTCACTCAGTACTTGGT
This sequence comes from Notolepis coatsorum, assembly GCF_963971535.1. Lineage (NCBI taxonomy): Eukaryota > Metazoa > Chordata > Actinopteri > Aulopiformes > Paralepididae > Notolepis > Notolepis coatsorum. The sequence continues at coordinate 880,974 of NC_140183.1, read as the reverse complement.
TGGGGCCCCTTTTGCACAAATTACTGCATCAATAGAGCAAAATATATAGACTTTTCCACAATATTCTAATTTATTGAGCTGCACCTGTATATATATATATAGTATATACACAGCATTACTGTACATGCTCATCATACAGAGTTATATGGGTTATATGTAGGTGTATAAGTAGGTATAAAGAAGGATCATATGCAGGTATATTCAGACAGATATGGATATATATATATACATTCAAGATATTTTTTTATATGGTACATGCACTATTGTACATGTTATCGTAAAGAGTTATATGGGTAGACTATAGTATGAGGTAGGTGCGTGCGTGTGTGTGTGGGTGTGTGTGTGGATGTGTGTGTGTGTGTGTGTGTGTGTGTGTGTGTGTGTGTGTGTGTGTGTGTGTGTGTGTGTGTGTGTGTGTGTGTGTGTGTGTGTGTGTGAGAGAGAGTGAGCGAGCGAGTGAGTAAGCGAGTGAGAAAGAGAGGGAAAAAATAAAATGCTGGTGGTCGCCTTGCATCACCCCCTGGAGTGTCACACAACACACTTCACACATGGTCCACACACACACACACACACACACACACACACACACACACACACACACACACACACACACACACACACACACACACACACACACACACACACACACACACACACACACACACACACACACACACACACACACACACACACACACACACACACACACACACACACACACACACACACACACACACACACACACACACACACACTTCTTGGCACCGGCCAATAGACTTAATATTCTCTAGTGATGACTCTGTTTGTGTCATATCCTGCCTAGTCTAAAAAACTAAAACAGACCTCTCTCCATGCTATGTTAGCGCATGAGACGTCTGACAGAACCCAGTATCAATAGGGGAAAAAAGATTCTGGTTATATTTCTCAAACTAATCACAATCGTCTCTAGGGGGCGATAGAGTGGTGCTAAGCACAAAATGTTACTTACATAATAGTGTCAGGAGAAATGTTTCTTCGTCAAAGTTTTCCATCATGAAGTGTAGCTTGCTAGCTCATGACTTCTTGTTGTTGTTTTTGTTGTTCCTAGAGACAGGGATTTTGGAAATGTAAAAAAAAAAAAGTCTGTTTTATCGATGGAAATAGTCTGCGACAATGGAAGGTTCATATGTACTGTATGTCTGTCCAACATCCTGTAAGTCAGACTAGATCCTGACTGACCTGCCGTCCGTCAGTTAACATCCAGTTTACAATACTGTACATAAGCTTACAGTAGCTGCTACTGTAGATTAAAACTCCGGGAGGGGTGTTTTTGGCTAACAGCTAGGCTAGCTGATCCATATCTGCTTTCATTAATTTGTGCTAAGCTAGGCTAGCTTGCAGCCAGATAGCTTTCTACTGAACGCACAGAGAGGAGATTGGTATCTATCTTCTTGTCTCACTCTGGAGAAGATGGTAAGTACATTTCCCATAAAGTTGGCATGTTCCTTTGACATATAATATGCTAGTATCAACACACACACACACACACACACACACACACACACACACACACACACACACACACACACACACACACACACACACACACACACACACACACACACACACACACACACACACACACACACACACACACACACACACACACACACACACCAATATATATATATATTAGGGATGTCCGATATTATCGGCCGATATTGGCATAAAAATGTAATATTGGAAAATATCTGTATCGAAAAGAAAAACGAAAAAAAATCTTTATTTATTTTTTATTTACCCAGGCAAGCAAGGAAGAAAAAAATATTATTTTATTTATTGTCAAAGTATGCATAATGTTGTGTTAATTACACGACAAGAGATATGTAATGTTAATTACCTGAAATTATTCAGTTCTTTGGGGGGGGGGGGCGGGGGGGGGGGGGGGGGGGACCCTGCATATATCGGTATCGGTTGATATCGGTTGATATCGGTTGATATCGGTATCGGAAATTAAGAGTTGGACAACATCGGTATATTGGTATCGGTAAAAAAGCCAATATCGAGCATCCCTAATTTATACGACAGCTTGTGTGAATACTGTGAGACTTTGGCTATTTTTGCTAACACAAGGCAATTCTATTTGTGCTCACACAGGGAATGTGATCCAATTCCTATGGACATACAAAGCCGTGTTGGATGGAGAAAAGTCGTAGATGGCCTATGCTCCATTGGGAGCGATAGGCCTAAGTAAGTAAGTAAGTAAGTAAGTAAGTAAGTAAGTAAGTAAGTAAGTAAGTAAGTAAGTAAGTAAGTAAGTAAGTAAGTAAGTAAGTAAGTAAGTAAGTAAGTAAGTAAGTAAGTAAGTAAGTAAGTAAGTAAGTAAGTAAGTAAGTAAGTAAGTAAGTAAGTAAGTAAGTAAGTAAGTAAGTATACAACAGACACTGTCAATCACACCATTCTGATTGACAAGCTAAAAGCAATTGGTTTTGATAGTTTATCAGTGAGCTGGATACAATCCTACCTGGAGGGGAGGGAACAGATGGTGGAAGTAAACGGTACCCTATCCCCCCCCCTCACAGTGAGCTGTGGTGTTCCACAAGGAAGCATACTAGGACCGCTACTATTCCTAATTTATGCAAATGACATGTCGTCAGCTTGTGACTGCAACTTGTTCCTGTTTGCGGACGACTCAGCCCTGCTGGTCTCTGACAAGAACAAGTTACAGGTTGAAAAAGCCCTCAGCTCGGAACTAGGCAAAATCTGCATATGGCTCGCCGACAACAAGCTATCATTACACATGGGCAAAACAGAGTCCATTCTCTTCGGTTCAAATAACAAACTCAGCAAGACCGACGGCTTCTCGGTTACAGTGGGTGACAATATTATCACAAGGAAAGATGAAATTACCTACCTGGGTTCCATCCTAGAGGCTAATCTTTCCTGTGACAAAATGGCATCCAATGTAATAAAAAAAGTCAACCAACGAACGCGTTTCTTGTACCGGATCTCCTCTCTGGTAAACAAGAATACCCTGAAGACTCTGGCAGGAGCACTCATTCAAGGGTACTACGACTATGCTTGCACCTCATGGTACCAAAGCACCTCAAAGGCACTAAAAAACAAATTACAAACATCTCAAAACAAGCTAGTCAGACTACTACTTGACCTGACTCCTAGAACCCACCTCACCCCTGCCCACTTTGACAACCTAGGATGGCTTAGAGTAGACGACAGAGTACAGCAACTTGCAATGGGCCTGGTCTACAAGATACACTACGCGACCAAGGTACCCATGTACATGTCAAAATACTTCCCAAAGGTCAGTGAATACCACGATCACAACACCAGAGGGAGCTCCACAAATCATGTAAAACCCAGATTCGGCTCAAACAAGGGACTAAACACGTTTCGCAATTATGCCACATCAATGTGGAACGCCCTGCCTAAAGCTGTAAAGGAATGTGAATCACTACCCACCTTCAAAAACACTCTCAAAAAACACCTACGTGAGACTGCAATTCGAAACTGGCCCCTACAAATGTCCTAACCTAGTTGTACAGTAAATGACCAAGTAAGGCTTTGTCAATATTCCAATGTACAGTGTAAAATGTGTGTGTGTCCCCTTCCCAACCCCCCCCCCCCCCCCCCCCCCACCTCCAATGTACAGCCCTCACCCAACCCACCCAACCCCACCCCACCCAACCAACCTCCTCCAATGTACAGTTTCTATGCCAAATGTATATACACTCCTTTTCTGGACACTTTTGTATCACAAACAGTACTGTATTTGCAAATCTGATATGTCATAAATGTATAGATGTAGCAGTACTGTCTATCTGTATGTCATGTATGTCATATATGTTATGATGAATTGAAAATGGGGGACCCTGATGTAAACAAGACGAAAGTCTTTCTCTGGTCTGCATCCCCTTAACAATTGTATGTATTGAGCTGTACTGTACTGTACCCATTCTGCAATCTGTTAATAAACTTTTCAATCAATCAATCAAGCCACCTGTTGAGGCAAGAGACGACTGTTTTCTAAAATGGAGAACTGTCGAACAATATAAATAAGACGCTTGTTTCTTTCTGTTCATGGCAGAATGTCTTGGCGTCTCCACGCTACTGTATATTCTGCCCGTTGCAATGTATTATTTTTCCATTGCAACGTATTCTTATTCCTGCTTGTACTTTTGCTTGTTCACTTTTGAATAAACCTCTTTCATTATTGAAGATTATCGGATAAACGCAACAATACCTAATTGTAATTGGCATTATGTGAAGAGGTGGGCATTATTTCTGCACAACACACGGTATATGGAGGACATCGGTGGCAGCCATTTTGGATGGCAAAAAGCCAAGTGCCATGCACGTGAGTGGATCATAAAGGATGGTGGAGCGGATGTATAGAACTACTATTGTGGCTTAAGTCAAAAGTTTTGACATGGAGTCAGGGATGCTCGATATTGGCTTTTTTACCGATACCGATATTCCGATATTGTCCAACTCTTAATTTCCGATACCGATATTAACCGATATCAACCGATACCGATATATGCAGGGTTTCCCCGTCCAAAAAACGGAATAATTTCAGGTAACTAATAATTTCACTGGATATATATATAACAAATATTGTTATTGTTTTTTTTCTTTTTTTAACCGATACCGATATTTTCCGATATCACATTTTACTGCCGATATCGGCCGATAATATCGGTCGGCCGATAATATCGGACATCCCTAACATGGACGTTTAGGTTTATCTTCCTTCACCAGCACCACCAGATAAACCTTCCCAGCATATTAGGCTACTTATTTGGTTGCTGCGGTTGGAGTGGAACGTTGAATTGTCTTACTGTGCCGGAGTACTCCAGAAGTTAGTGAGGTTATTAATTGCAATGCCAATGTTATACATGGCTATATGTTAACAGTGGGTTTATGCAGATTGCCTTGTCTACTACTAGCTACAACCACTTACGTCAAGGCTCTAATCAACATTCATTAATTGTATCCTGCGCTCCTTCCCCCCTTTATGCAAATGACATGTCGTCAGCTTGTGACTGCAACTTGTTCCTGTTCGCGGACGACTCAGCCCTGCTGGTCTCTGACAAGAACAAGTTACAGGTTGAAAAAACCCTCAGCTCTGAACTCTGCAGAATCTGCACCTGGCTCGCTGATAACAAACTATCATTACACATGGGCAAAACAGAGTCCATTCTCTTCGGTTCAAATAACAAACTCAGCAAGACCGACGGCTTCTCAGTTACAGTGGGTGACAATATTGTCACAAGGAAAGATGAAATTACATACCTGGGTTCCATCCTAGAGGCTAATCTTGTAATAAAAAAAGTCAACCAACAAACTAGATTCTTGTACTGGATCTCCTCTCTGGTAAACAAGAATACCCTGAAGACTCTGGCAGGAGCACTCATTCAAGGGTACTACGACTATGCTTGCACCTCATGGTACCAAAGCACCTCAAAGGCACTAAAAACAAGATTACAAACATCACAAAACAAACTGGTCAGACTACTGCTTGACCTTACTCCTAGAACCCACCTCACCCCTGCCAACTTTGACATCCTAGGATGGCTTAGAGTAGACAACAGAGTACAGCAACTTGCAATGGGCCTGATCTACAAGATACACTACACGACTAAGGTACCCATGTACATGTCAAAATACTTCCCAAAGGTCAGTGAATACCACGACCACAACACCAGAGGGAGTTCCACAAATCATGTTAAACCCAGATTCGGCCCAAACAAAGGACTAAACACGTTTCGCAACTATGCCACAACAATGTGGAACGCCCTACCCACAGCCGTAAAAAGATGTGAATCCCTACCCACATTCAAAACCGCTCTTAACACTTTGGATGCCAGCCACGACATAACACGTGTTATCAGCCCGCCCCCTGAATGCCCACCACGACAATTAGCGTGATATTTTTTTATTAGCGATCTGAATTCATATTTCATCAACCGAGTCTACCGTTGGGAAACCAGCCCCATCAGGAGCTCAGATGTGAAAAAAGCGCCCCCTATCGTCTCCCAGATGGTAATGCACCCTTTTGGAATGGACTCAATGAAAATGGATGAGAAAAAAAGAATCCGGAATCCACATTTTACTTCTCACGCATGTAACCGGAGATGATCCCAGTCATTGTGGAGCCTCAGAACAGCGTGTAATATGTGTTTACAGTATGTAGCGTTGGATCAATAAAAGGATCGATTTTTGGAATGGCGATCAGGAATTGGAATAATCATTTTGGATAACATCTGATCTCAGGTAAGGAATCTATTTTACCAGTCTTAGGATAATGAGACCTGTTTTCACGGAGATATAAGCTTTTCCCCTATGTGTGATGTGGCTGTGTGAGCGATCAGGAAATATATCAGATCAGATATCAGATCGCCTATATAGCGTGCATACGTACACATATACTATCGATAATCTAGCGTTTATTGGAAAACGATTCATAATAGGCCGAAAAATGTAACAGTTTTTGTGTATTCTAGAATATTCCGTTTATCATGGAATATTTTTATTTTCCTTGAAAACAAGGGCTTTTCAAGATGCTATAAAACGGAAATGAACCGATAAAAAAAGAATCCGCTTTGACAATGTTGACTGGAAAATTAGTCATTGATAAGCGACGGGCAGATTAGCCATAATTTAAAACATAGATTAGGCGATATTAACGCTAACATTGAAGTGGATGGTGGGCATTCAAGCACTAAATCCTGCGCCCCCTGCTGGCACTGAAAGAGTTAAAGAGCACCTACGGGAGGCTGCAATTAGAAACTGGCCACCGTAAATGTCCAAACCCCCACCCTCTCCTAATAGACAGTCTCCTCCCCATCATATATATTCTCTGTTAGGATCTATGGGTAACAGTACTGTATATTTGCATATTGTATATATCACAAATGTAACAGCACTATATACCTGTATGTCATGTATGTCCCTATGCTATAAAGGTCATGATGTCATGTATGTTGTGTATGTCATAAATGTCTATGAATAAAAAATGGGGGACCCTGATGTAAACAAGACAAAGTCTCTCTCTGGTCTGCATCCCCTTAACAATTGTGTGTATTGAGCCGTACTGTATTGTACCCATTTTGCAATCTGTTAAATAAAGTTTTCAATCAATCAAAAAACCACATACAGACGGTTAACCTTCTGTAGTGTGGTCATGCAAGGGTTAACCCTTTGTCATGTGGCAGTGAAAGGGTTAATGGCCCCAAAGACAAACAACAACAAAACACAGTCGACTCGGAGTCTGTCACTCCTACCAGGGGCGGACCTTCCTACAGGCGATATAGTCGGTCGCCTAGAGCGCCACTCAGAGGGGGGCGCCACATTTTTTTTTTTTTTTTTTTTTTTTTTTTTTTGCACAGTTTTGGCGCCCCCTCTATATCTGCAACCATTATTTTTACATAAAAAAAATTCTAACAAGGGAAAATGAGCCAAAAATCTAAAACGGTCGGTCGGTCTGAGCCTCAGCTTTAGGTGTTCACAGTCAGAACATGCTAGAGCGCTGTGCATTGTTTCAAGTTCAAGTTCAAGTTTCTTTATTAGTTGACATGCAAAGATACAGAATACCTTCACATGGAATGCTTTTTTCTGTTATGCTCCTATGAGGATCATAGGACGCTTGGATCATACACATACAGCTCATTACAGTAATATTCCACAATTATTACATTTTAGATAGTAATAATGGTACAGAGCCTTGAGACAAACATGCATATTCACCACCGCAAACAGACTGGCAGCCGTCATAGGCAGCGCCATTTACGGAAGGAGGGGGGAGTGGGTTGGGGTTGTTACAGGGCTGTAGGGGGGGGGGGGGGAGTGATCCCTCACACGAGGCAGCCGACAGTGCAGCGCCAATGCAGAGGAAGGGGGGGGGGGGGGGGAGGTGGGGGGGAGTGCACAAGCCAAGTCCTGGGTGGGGGAGGTAGGGATTGCGGGTGGGGAAGCCGCTCGCCACTCTTATCTCCCAGAGGGCCTTCGACTCCAGCAGCTCCCTGTTTCGACCTTGGTCCAGGAATTTGTTTTGGCTGAACTGACTGGCCCATTTATCCCAGCCACGTCACTTTAAATTTGATTTGAATAGAGTGAAATATAACTCTATTGATTTGAGTGGAGTGAGTTTTAACAACTCCGTCCAAATGACTGAATGCATTATTAGTCCAAGTGTCCAAGTGTCTTATCAGTTCATTTTGGTAGATCCTGTGCGCGGTAAACAGATCCAAAATCTTCTTATTGCAGTCCAAAAGCTTCGATAATCCAAAAATCACCACGTCTTCAAGTTGGTAGCCCGATTATGATGTCCCAATAGGCAGAGAGGGTTAGCCTTATTCTGCTTCTTGAAGAAAATATGCAATCCACTGATTAGATCCATTTAGAGTTGATTTGAGTATAGTCCGGCCACCGGCACGAAGCAGAGCATAGCAGCGTCGGGCTCCATGGAGCAGTAGAGGCGGCGGTAGGAACGGCCTTGAAGGCCTAGGGAGAGAGGAAAGAAATGCGACTTGTCTCTGCAAGAGGTGGGAGGTATTGATGGGTATCGGTCAAGTGTTTATAGAATTGAGAGTTGAGGAAAGAAAGACTAACGTTAGAGAACTATGAAGAGGCAAAAGCCATCCGGCCATCCAGTTTAAAAAGAGAAGAAAAGAAGAAGACGAGAAACGTGCCAAGGTGAAAGGTATGCAATTTTGTACAACTTCCAAGACCTGCCACACCAAGAGCTGATGAAGCAAGCAGAGGCACTTGTACACACCTTAAACCATGGAGGGCAATCTCACTTGGATGGGAAGGAGCTGGCTCAGGAGTTGGACAATTTGATGTGATTGATGACTTTGCAGCGAGGAAGGCCAGAAGGATTGCACTGTATATGGAAACCAGTAGGAGCTACAGGCTAACCTTGAAGTGTGATGATAGGGAGTGGAATGTAAATAGTTCTTTAGACAAAGTGAATTTGTAATTTTTATTTATTTGTTTGTTTATTTAGCATATCGCTGCTGTCGGGGACAAAACCTCATAACTCCATTTATTTTTTATTTTTTTTATTATATAAATCAACTCCGTAGATCATCCTCCATATGTGTGTGTGGGTTTTACAAAGTTTAAACAATGGGAAAGCATTAAACCGATCATCTGTCTAAACCTCCTAACTCTATTCACCCTCAAATCTGTGTTCGTTTTTTTTCATCTGCTGAAAAGTTGGGTTTTTGGAGTTATGAGGTTTTGTCCCGACAGCAGCGATATTATATTTTGATTATATATGTGTAACATATTTTACAATACATAATTTTCTTTGAAAGCAAATTTGCACGTTATTTTATTGTTTGTTATTATTATTATTATTAGCCTAGTACCAGACACAATATTTCTGACACTGGGAATACATTCCATGAGATCCATAGATGTCCCTAGATACCAAGAACATGCAAATGGACCTTGTAGAAGTGGAGCAATCTTCCATTTACTTAGGTATGTATTTTAGGCGGATTTCAGAAAATAGGCTTAACAGGTTAAGTTCTTGTTTTTAAGATTCATATTAAACAGCATTTAGCCATTTACAAATTTTTTATTGATTACATGATTGTTGTTTTTGAAGTGATACTCTAACATTTTCTAGTTATTTTGATCAAGCTTTTTGATCAAGAAGATGGAATATAATTAGGGACGTCCGATATTGTCGGCCTACTGATATTATGGGCCGATATTGGCATTAAAATGTAATATCGGAAATTATCGGTATCGGTTTTCAATATTTTTTTAATTGTTCTACATTTATTTAACCTTATTTACCCAGGCAAGCAAGTAAGAACAAATTCTTATTTTATGTATTGTCAAAAGTATGCATAATGTTTAATTCCACGACAAGAGATAAACCTGAAATTATTCAGTTTTGGGGGGGGGGGGGGGGGGGGGGACGACGACGACGACGACCCTGCATATATCGGTTTATATCGGTATCGGAAATTAAGAGTTGGACAATATTGGTATATCAGATATCGGTAAAAAAGCCAATATCGAACATCCCTAAGTGTAATGGTAATTATTATATGTTTCATCCTATTACATCATTTGTACAGCTTACTGGGCATGTTCATAACTCTGTTTAAATACATATTTCTCTGTACAAAGCTTTAACTAGTTTAATTAAGTAGTCAAGACACTAGGTGACAGTCTGACAGTGTTCTTCTTGTCTCTGATTGTAAACTGAGGATACGTTTCTGTGGCCACAGAAATAAAACTATGTTCTTTTTATACAATTTTACTCATCTGAATTTCTACAGTTCACTGTCTTGGCTAATTTAAAATATTCCATAACATTGGTATTATTTGCTCAGTTACTATCTGGCTTAGCAAACATAGCAAATTGCCCATTGCAAGTACAGTAGCTTACTAGCATAGTGTGCTAGCTGGAAGCACAGTAGCCTCCTAGCATTGTGTCCTAGTCGACCTTACAGATACTACTTTTCCATGTGCTGTAGTCAATTGTTTATGACTCCGAGTCTCTGTGCCACAATTTGGAACACTATTGTTTAAACATTGCACTGTCAGCTGAGACAGTGGAATTGTCAAGCGGTCAAGTAATTTCATACTGACTGTTTCTCTCTATGAGGACACTTATTTTGCTTATGTTTAAGCAAAAAAATAAATACATTCCGCTCATTCTTCTTCTCATGCGCTAGCGGTTACCAAATGACTTTGCAAACATTCTGTACAAGTGCAAAGCCTGTTGTCTGAGATTCTGGGCAGCAATTCTATGTCATTTTATAATATAATTCAATAGACCGATGTTTCATAAAAGTATGTTGCAAAGGAGGCCTGTTTTACCTCACGTGATTTCAATTATGATGACTTTCCAATTGAATGTGGGGCTAAAGGGGGTTATTCCAAACGGTCACACCGACTGCAGGGTTGGCAGATCTATAAACAAATATTAGACGATGCACAATGTACCTTGCAATGACTTATTATTATGTATCTTTGTCCGGTAAGACACATGAAACGCCATGGCGTCGTTCCTACAGTAACATGCAGAAAGACATTTAATTTAGCCGTTATGGTCAGAATGTGTATCATTTAGCAAGAGAGAGCAGGCATGAGGTAATGTTATTAAGAGGAAGTGTGTTCAAATTAGATCCTAACAATTTTTGAGAGGGTTATTTTCAAAAAGCAGTTATACAAAAAATAAACTATACCTTTCCATTCATCTAGAAACTATAACAAGATTTCTCCCCCATCTCACTTTTGTTGGCATTCCGCAACTACGTGTTCTCAAGTGTGTGTGTGTGTGTGTGTGTGTGTGTGTGTGTGTGTGTGTGTGTGTGTGTGTGTGTGTGTGTGTGTGTGTGTGTGTGTGTGTGTGTGTGTGTGCGTGCGTGCGTGCGTGCGGTGTGTGTGTGTGTGTGTGTGTGTGTGTGTGTGTGTGTGTGTGTGTGTGTGTGTGTGTGTGTGTGTGTGTGTGTGTGCGTGCGTGCGTGCGGTGTGCGTGTGTGTGTGTGTGTGTGTGTGTGTGTGTGTGTGTGTGTGTGTGTGACACGTTTGGGCACGGCACAGTGTGAACAGACAGACCATCATTGGGGACGAGGCTGTCGGCTGTGTGTTTAATGCCCCACCGACTGTGAAAGTCTCCCAGAAACAGGCGCAGTAAATATCCCCATTGATCCAGAGGCAGGGGGCCCGGCGATGATGTAGTGGCACGGAGCCACGCGAGTAAATCTAACCGACAGTAATCCAATTCCCTTCTCAAGGCCCTGGGATCTCAGATAGGTGCTTTAAATCCAAAAGTGTGCCTTTTTGCACAATTTCTCCGCTTTTGTTGTTGTTGTTGGTTCCTCTTGTTTTTTTAAACGCCGCGTCTGGAGTCGGGAATCAATGGCAGCGCGTTGTGCTGAGTGGCCTGACTCTGCGTTGTGCTGAGTGGCCTGACTCTCCGCGGCCGCGCCGTACATCCATGCAGCGACCGGAGCGAACCTCCATGATGACACACTCAATTTCACTCTCTGTCCTCCGCTCGGTCTCGGCGCCGCTCGGTCTAAACTATGTCTAAAGTACAAACTGGAGCATCCGACTGAATTAGAGGCTCGAACAGTCACAGGTACGGGGCTGAGTAAAGTAGGGCTCGCGGTCCAAAGTCGGTCCTCCTCGACGTTGTATTTGGCCGTTCCAAAGGGTTCCAGAGAATTATTAGATATTCTATTTGGTCTTTTTTTTTTTTTTTTTTACTATCCGAGAAGGGATTTCTGAACTCACTCCACAAACACACAGACCTCACACTTAAAACACACACTTAACATTTTACATTCATGAAGTGATAAGGTAACAGTCCCTATAAGACCAGGTATTGCTATGTCTTCATTCTACATAATTTCATGGAGCTGTAATCAACACAACACCAAGGCTTGAATGTCCCCGATGACATCAGTGGTGGCCATAATTATTCAAACTCATTCACTCCCAATAACTTGTCAAACTAAATTAACGTGTGCAAAACACTTTTAGAGTTTTTGGATGTGTGTGAGATTATGTGCAAAATAAATCAGCATTGTTTTAGGTTTTTTTCTCTGCAAAGTGCCCCTTTAACACTAACACAGCCATGGAGAAAATGACACTGATTCGCGCCGGGAACGGGTCAGATGACCCGACAGCCTTTAGAATGGAGATGGGAGGGAGAGAAGGGAGGGAGGGTCAATGAGGGAGGGAGGGAGGGAGAAGGAGAACGGGAGAGAGGGAGGGAGGGAGGGAGGGAGAGGAAGTGAGAAGGAGGGAGAGGGAGCTATAGAGAGAGGGAAAGAGAGGGAGAGAGAGAGAGGGAGGGAGAGAAAGGGAGGGGGAGAGAAAGGAGAGAGAGAAAGGGAGGGAGAGGTGAAAGGGGCGGGAGGGTCAATGAGGGAGGGAGGGAGGGAGGGAGGGAGGGAGAAGGAGAAGGGGAGGGAGGGAGAGAGGAGGGAGGGAGGGAGGGAGGGAGGGAGGGAGGAGGGAGGGAGGGAGGGAGAAGGAGAAGGGGAGGGGGAGGGAGAGAGGGAGGGAGGGAGGGAGGGAGAGGAAGTGAGAAGGAGGGAGAGGGAGCTATAGAGAGAGGGAAAGAGAGGGAGAGAGAGGGAGAGAGTGAAAGGGGCGGGAGGGTCAATGAGGGAGGGAGGGAGGGAGGGAGGGAGGGAGGGAGGGAGGGAGGGAGGGAGGGAGGGAGGGAGGGAGGGAGAAGGAGAAGGAGAAGGAGAAGGGAGGGAGGGAGAGAGGGAGGGAGGGAGGAGGGAGGGAGGGAGGGAGGAGGGAGGGAGGGAGGGAGGGAGGGAGGGAGGGAGGGAGGGAGGGAGGGAGGGAGGGAGGAGGGAGGGAGAAGGGGAGGGAGGGAGAGAGGGAGGGAGGGAGGGAGGGAGGGAGGGAGGGGAGGGAGGGAGGGAGGGAGGGAGGGAGGGAGGGAGGGAGGGAGGGAGGGAGGGAGGGAGGGGAGAAGGAGAAGGGGAGGGAGGGAGAGAGGGAGGGAGGGAGGGAGGGAGAGGAAGTGAGAAGGAGGGAGAGGGAGCTATAGAGAGAGGGAAAGAGAGGGAGAGAGAGGGAGAGAGTGAAAGGGGCGGGAGGGTCAATGAGGGAGGGAGGGAGGGAGGGAGGGAGGGAGGGAGAAGGAGAAGGGGAGGGAGGGAGAGAGGGGAGGGAGGGAGGGAGGGAGAGGAAGTGAGAAGGAGGGAGAGGGAGCTATAGAGAGAGGGAAAGAGAGGGAGAGAGTGAAAGGGAGGGAGGGTCAAGGAGGGAGGGATGTGGCCGCTCAGCAGAAATAGCTGAAATAACGTTCTAATTCCATTTTCCTGAAGTCATTTTGAAATTTCAGAAACCGTGCTGCAGATAAAACGGGTACTTTTAGGAAAAGTCATTGAGTGACAGAGCTGGAGCTCGACCGAGTGACGAGGATACATTTATTGAAAATGCCTCGGGGTCATGTGACCCCTTGTCGGCTGTGCCAGTGTTAAAGTCTGTGTGGCACCACTCTGCAGGGACGGGCACCACCGTACGGCAGGAAAGCCTGGAAACTCTGAATCCCCAACAGGCTGGAATTTCCCTCCGAAGGCCAGAGGCTGCTGCCCGCCGAGCGCTTGACTGCCCGCTTGGCTGCCTCCTCGGCAAGTGTTGGTTTTCACGCCGGCCCCTCGAGGTGACAAAGCTACTGTACGTCCTCCAGATCTCCTGGAATAGGATTGTGAGGTTTACTAAAAATTCAGATTCTTTCCCGTGGGGATCGTTGAGAGTCTCAGAGCCACGCTGCACTTTTAGTCTCGTGAGCCATTCGATACGTTTACAGGTTGATACGCGGAAGGGGTCGAGTTCTGTGTCGCTCCGCTGAACTAATATTTGTAGCGATATACTCCTCGGCTTAGTGGTTGTCATAACCGTTGTTTTATTAACCTGTCACTTCAAAGGACAAATACACGTTATTCATTCTGACAAATTAAATTCAGTGAGAAAGAACATTGGGGATTTGAATTGATGATATTGGTGATAGGTAGTCCCTGTTTGGAAATGATACTGTGTGGCGTGTGGTGTGTGTGCGTGTGCATGCACTGTATGTGTAAGGTGTGCAGTGTGTACATCGTTTGTGTGTTCCAGTGCAACCCCCCCCCCCCCCCCCCCCCCCCCCTTCAGCTAGCGGCTGTCTCATGTTCCATCTCAGGAATATAGAGAAAAGCCCTGTTTTCCTCATAATACTTGTTAAGTTGATCCACCTCGCAGGGCACGCCTCCATGCTAACAAAGACTTATATTCATCACAGCTTTCTGAAAGTCTAACTAGCTGGTTGGGAGCAGCTCGAAGGACACGTACACACCACTCCATAGTGACTTGATCTGGGCACATGGGCGTCGTTTCTGGTATGGCAAGGTATGGCACTCGCCAAACTTGGCAAAAAAAATAAAAATATTTTTTTATATATTTTTTTATTACAATTTTTTATGTTGATTTAGAATTCGAATGTCACATTATGAACAAAGCTTCGAACTATTCGGTACAGCCATAGCATATTTTGATATTGTCAATTATCTCACTTTTACTAGGTGACTTTTACTGTGACTAACTCAAATATGCCCAAAAAAAAAGGAAAATGGACATAGGGACGTTTTTTAATCAAAGGGCAGCAGAGACAAGTGATACAGGACACAGGTAAGGTCTTACAATGGCTTAGTGATTATAACAGTGCAGTTCAGCATTCAGTAACCCATACTTTTTGTGAATGTGTTTTTGATACTACATTCTGTTCAACACACACCTCAAAACCGTACCTGAGGAAAATTGGCTCAATTGCAAGAAAAGTAATAGACAGTTATGATATTACATTCTGCATAATTTGTATGCAAAATATTGTGGTTCCCTGCTTTAGTCTGTTGACACATTTCTACACTAAAAATGCTTGTGTAGTCCTGTGTCATACCTAAATGTCATATAACTGAATTGTATAGAAACAACTCACCAAAAGTGACTATTGCACAACTGATTTGACAAAAAAAATCCACCAAGGGGGGAAACCCCCCGTTCACCCCCCCCTCCCCCCCCGCTCACCCCCCTTGAGGTAGAAAAATGCTGTTTTTGAGGACTTGATTAGAAATACAAAACAATGAATAAAAAAAATATATATATTACAGAGGTGTTCCATAGACTCACAGGAATTGTGTAAAAGTGCCCAAATAGTGAAAGAAATAGTAAAATAGTTCCCCTTTAAATAAAGTACAGCTCTGGGGTAAGTGTTCGTCTAGCAGTGTTGAACGTGTGCATAGAGTGCATAGTAGTATATATTTGCATAGTAGGTAATAATAAATAATAATAATAATAATAATAATAATAATAATAATAATAATAATAATAATAATAATAATAATAATAATAATAATAATAATAATAATAATAATAATAATAATAATAATAATAATCATAATCATAATCATAATCATAATAATAATAATAAATAATAATAATAATAATAATAATAATAATAATAATAATAATAATAATAATAATAATAATAATAATATAATAATAATAATAATAATAATAATAATAATAATAATAATAAATTTGATTTGTACCGCACTTTACATTTGTAAAAATCTCAAAGTGCTACAGGAGATAAAAGACAAAAAGTTAAATGAATAAAACAATTAAATGAATAAAACAACCAATTAAAAATGGCAGAACATAAAAATAAAATAGATTAAAATAATGAAAAAAATGAATAGAAGTAAAAAGAAAAGTAAAAGAAAAATTCAGGCAAAAAAGCCTTGTTAAAAATGAATGTTTTAGGCCCCTTTTAAAAGCCTCGACGGACTGTGGTGGACAGGTGGATGGGGAGAGCATTCCACAGGCTGGGGCGGCAGAGCAGGAGGCTCGATCGCCCATGGTGTGCAGCTTAGTCCTGGGGGCTTTGAGGAGGTAGGCTGTGCCGGAGTGGAGGGAGCGTGAGGAGGACTGGGAGGAGTGAGTAGTAGGGTGTAGCGGCCCCATCCCTTGTTGTGTGTAAATGCGTGTGTGTTTCCCCCTCTCTATCTCTCTCTCTCTCTTCTCTCTCTCCTCTCTCTC
>NC_140183.1:802846-864199 GCF_963971535.1 Notolepis coatsorum | reverse complement strand
CCCGTTCACCCCCCCCCCCCCCCCTCCTCCCTCCTTGCCATACCTTGCCTTTTACTGAAACAACGCCACTGTCTGGGCATCTGCATCAAACAGAGACAAAGACAGCGCAGCCTGCTCAGAACAGGGCAGACTGGCTCTCGCCGGGCCTACGGTATACGGACCTATAACTCATCATGGCTTCCAGTAAAAGGAGAGCCTATCTCTGGCTCACTTGTTTAAAATGTGTTTAAAAAACTATCTGAAATGCCATTATTACTAGGATCCTGAGCATCTATATTGTCAGTTAGAGTACAATGCCAATTTACATTTACACGTAGTCATTGAGCTGGCGGTTTGATCAAAGCCACTTTAAATAAAGTACAGCTCTGGGTAAGTGTTCGTCTAGCAGTGTTGACTTGTGCATAGAGTGCATAGTAGTATATATTTGCATAGTAGGTAGTAATAATAATAATAATAATAATAATAATAATAATAATAATAATAATAATAATAATAATAATAATAATAATAATAATAATAATAATATAATAATAATAATAATAATAATAATAATAATAATAATAATAAAATAATAATAATAATATAATAATAATAATAATAATAATAATAATAATAATAATAATAATAATAATAATATAATAATAATAATAATAATAATAATAATAATAATAATAATAATAATAATAATAATAATAATAATAATAATAATAATAATAATAATAATAATAATAATAATAATAATAATAATAATAATAATAATAATAATAATAATAATAATAATAATAATAATAATAATAATAATAATAATAATAATAATAATAATAATAATAATAATAATAATAATAATAATAATAATAATAATAATAATAATAATAATAATAATAATAATAATAATAATATAATAATAATAATAATAATATAATAATAATATAATAATAATAATAATAATAATAATAATAATAATAATAATAATATATAATAAATAATAATAATAATAATAATAATAATAATAATATAATAATAATAATAATAATAATAATAATAATAATAATAATAATAATATAATAATAATAAATTCGATTTGTGCCGCACTTTAAATTTGTAAAAATCTCAAGTGCTACAGGAGATAAAAGACAAAAGTTAAATGAATAAAACAATTAAAATGAATAAAACAACCAATGAAAATGGCAGAACATAAACATTAAATAGATTAAAATAATGAAAAAAAATGAATAGAAGTAAAAGAAAAGTAAAAGAAAAATTCAGGCAAAAAAGCCTTGTTAAAAAGAAATGTTTTTAGGCCCCTTTTAAAAGCCTCGACGGACTGTGGTGCTCTCAGGTGGATGGGAGAGCATTCCACAGTCTGGGTGCGGCAGAGCAGAAGGCTCGATCGCCCATGGTGTGCAGCTTAGTCCTGGGGGCTTTGAGGAGGTAGGCTGTGCCGGAGCGGAGGGAGCGTGAGGAGGACTGGGAGGAGTGAGTAGTAGGGGTGTAACGGTACACAAAAACCACGGTTCGGTACATACCTCGGTTTTGAAGTCAAGGTTCGGTACGGTTTTTTGGTACAGTGGGGAAAGTTTGGCTTTCCATGTTCCACTCAGGGGTGACACTAGTAACTAGTAGTATTAACGCTAGTAGAATGAATGGATGAGAAATGTTATTTAAGCGAGCCGTGGTCGGATTTTGAAGTGAGTGTGGAGTGGGCTTTAAAATGGGTCAGAGTGCCTCCGGAGCGAGAGCTCTCCTCCGCTCCCAGCCGCTCCCAGCCGCTCAGTGCACACGATCACACAGTGGTTTAAACTGATATACATGTAGTACAATGCCAAAGCAAACATGAAGGCCATTTTCAACCAATCAGAAGGGTGAACGCGTCACTACACATCCTGCTAAGTCAAAACAGAAATCCGCCATCTTTAAATCACCTCGGGTGAACTAGTTTAGCAACATTTATTTTCAGCAAGAAACAAACAAAGTGCAATAAAAAAATAATTTATACATTCACTGTGTTCTGCCTCATTTATTGATGAAACGAAACCAACATCAACACAATGTACCACCAAGAGCGGAGAGTTTAGTCTCACAAAAAGAGCGCTGATGTCTTTAGCTTACATGCTAAGGTGAATGGGATCTGCCAGTATAAACGTTAGCATTGCGGCTAGGCTAGCGTACATTAGCATAGTAAAGCTAGTAGAATGGATGAAAACGTTATTTAACAGATTGCAGAATGGGTACAATACAATACGGCTCAATACAAACAAATGTTAACACATTCGGGGCCATTGGGGGCCGTCTAATATCACTCTAGACGGCCAGCATATCAAAACAGACTTGCATAGTCCGTGGGGCTGTTTGTAGAGCTAAATCTATACTTTATAGTATTGCTATCTGTCCATTCTCATTGTCAATTGAGACCATAAACCGTCCCTTCAAAATGGCATAAAGAAATAATTTTTTCCATCAATACGTTCTCATTTGATAGCGTCTTGAATATAAGCCTCATATGGGATTTGGGCTGGTATATTTCCTGGAAGGCGAGATATAAGGCACTAAGCTAGTAACGTTAAATCCAATGGCATTTCGGCTATAGAGAAGCTAGAGCTAAAAATCGAAATGCATATGATCGATATGATGGTCCACCATGAATGCATGAAAGGGGGGGGCGGGGGGCGGGGGACGTCATTTCTGATTATTGATTACCAATAACGGCATTAGCCTCAGTAGCCTCATTCGCTGACCGGGTGGATGGCTATCAAAGCAAGGCCCGACCAAGCTGAAATTGACGTCAAATCGATCTTACCTGTGACCGGTTGGACTGCAAAAAGGATTTCCCAGTTATCGATCGCCATCTGGTAGATCGATATGTCCATTGGCTGATCAGATATTCCTTTACTGAACACTGAAATCCGCGTCCCAAAACGTATTCCGTGCTACATGCTACAGGCATAGCTTCAGGTTAGCAGAAAACTACATTGAAGATCCAGAAAAAACAAGACAACTTCTGCATTGCACTGCATTATCAACACTGCATTATCGAGACAGCGCCCCTACGAGGATCTGACCGGTAATGCACTTTTTCGAATTCAAAGAGTAGGGTACTTCTGCAGTGCCGCTCGGTGACATTGAGTAGGTTATTAAAATGGAATAAAAGCCAAAACAAGCATGGCGCCGAAACATGGACATCTCCGTGGCTGGGTGCCAATGTGTTTAAGGGGCGCAGGGGGTGCAGACTGTTGTAGTTTGGTCAAATCAAGCTAATTTACATCATGCTCCAAAAAAAATCTTTTTTTCTGCTGAGCGGGCTGGAGCGCGGAGCGCTTGATGCGCAAATGAAGGTGAGCGCTGAGCGCGCGTAGATCGGCTTGGGGGTAGGGGGGGGGTCAACATGATCGAATGAGAGCGGAACTAAGCCATCCAGAGCGAAGAGCGGATTTCTCGGCCGCTCCGCGCCGCTTACA
The DNA here is from genome assembly GCF_963971535.1 of Notolepis coatsorum. NCBI lineage: Eukaryota > Metazoa > Chordata > Actinopteri > Aulopiformes > Paralepididae > Notolepis > Notolepis coatsorum. Next base: position 860,744 of record NC_140183.1, on the reverse strand, counting down.
TGCTCTGGTTGGTAGCCGCAGCTACTTGGGACAGCTCTGCCGTAAACACTGGAACTAATCTCGGTTCCTATGTCCACACGCAACCAATGCAACCGGGGTGAGCCCAAAACTCCACCCTGGACTCTGGTTGTGAAAGGAGACACGGTTGCAGTGTTCCAAAAACCCGGTTGCGTGTGGACGAACAGTGCAACTGCGCACATTAAATCACGGTTACATAAAACCCAGCGTTCGTGTGGACAGGGCGCCTTTTCCTTAATGATAAGCAAGCAGTGCAAGAATGTGGAAGCATTCTACCGTAGTGGCGTGCGGTAATGCGCCTTTCATTTTCCGCCGCCCAGCGCCCGTGCGTGCACCGGCGTGCTCGCTCAGGTGCGTGCGCCGGCGTGCTCGCGCGAGGTGCCCGCGCATGCGCATGAGATCCCGCCTTGGTTCGACACGAGCGGAGCTCAATATATATAAGTCACCGCCCCTTATTTAGTATCTAGAAATAGCTCAATTGGCAAGACTACATGGCTGTGGATCCTATGGCTCGTTTGCTGGCGAGTTTGAATCCCATCGAATATTTTTTTTTTAACGTGATTTTTTTTTTTAACGTGTATTCTTTCGCCGGTTAAGGTTAGGCATGGTTAAGGTTAAGGTTAAGGTTAGGCATTGTTTCAGAGTTGGTTAAGGTTAAGGTTAGAACGGTTAAGTTTAGGCGCTGTTAAGGAGCTGGTTAAGGTTAGAGTTTGTCAAAGAGAATGGCAATATAATTTCTATGGTTAAGGTTAGGCATGGTTAAGGTTAAGGTTAAGGTTAGGCATTGTTTCGGAGTTGGTTAAGGTTAGAACGGTTAAGTTTAGGCGCTGTTAAGGAGCTGGTTAAGGTTAGAGTTTGTCAAAGAGAATGGCAATAGACAGCCTATTTCCGCGCGACAGCTCCCAAAGCGGGCCTGAAAAGAAAGGCGCTTTACCGTAGTGGCGTGCGGTGACGAATGCTTCTGCATTTTTGCACTGCTTGCTTATCATTAAGGTAGACGCGGACAGGGCCCCCATTAATATAAACCCACATAGCTAGAAAACAATGCTAAACACTGGAAAGGGCCATTTATAAGATAGTTCCCCTTTAACTGCTATTCCTCTCATTCTTGTATTCGATTGATTGATTGATCTTTATTAAAACAACAAACATACAAAACACAGTAAAGACAAAACATAAAAACTAAATAAAAGCAATGTTGGTTCACTCTGTTTCAAAGAAGCATCCTCTCTAAGGGCAACGTTGGTTCACTCTGTTTCAAAGAAGCATCCTCTCTAAGAGCAACGTTGGTTCACTCTGTTTCAAAGAAGCATCCTCTCTAAGAGCAACGTTGGTTCACTCTGTTTCAAAGAAGCATCCTCTCTAAGAGCAACGTTGGTTCACTCTGTTTCAAAGAAGCATCCTCTCTAAGGGCAACGTTGGTTCACTCTGTTTCAAAGAGGCATCCTCTCTAAGGGCAATGTTGGTTCACTCTGTTTCAAAGAGGCATCCTCTCTAAGAGCAACGTTGGTTCACTCTGTTTCAAAGAAGCATCCTCTCTAAGGGCAACGTTGGTTCACTCTGTTTCAAAGAAGCATCCTCTCTAAGAGCAACGTTGGTTCACTCTGTTTCAAAGAGGCATCCTCTCTAAGGGCAACGTTGGTTCACTCTGTTTCAAAGAGGCATCCTCTCTAAGGGCAATGTTGGTTCACTCTGTTTCAAAGGGTGATTTCTTTTGGGATTTGTGTGAAGATTATAAACAATATTCAAACATTTGTAACTAGTTATTGTCATTTTCTTATTCTCAAAAAGAACTACCCGGTGCAGCTTTAAATGCAGAACATGTATTTCCTCCAACCAATGTCTTCACATCACATGTTCCATGCTCTTGAACGGTCATGATTCAATACTTAAAAAGCTACAGAAGCAGTAATCCTGGTGAACGTTTTGAACGAGTCTACTTATGCAGAATGACAACCTAAAAGTAAACTTGGTGGAATTCCTCTTTAAAGAAAAGAAACGGAAGGGAGAGAGAATGGAGGGGGGGGGGGGGGGGAAATAGTAGTTTTGGAAAAAATCAATGAAATGGTGGGATGTAGTGGTGGTCCACCTCGACGGGACCATACCATCCATTAGACACACTTGGAGAACAGGCCCACTTCATCAGAGGGAGCTTGGATCAGGTATTGGGTTCAGCTTGGACGTGACGAATGCCAGACCTCCTCTGTGCGGCCAAGGTTGCCGATCGATAGAGATCATCATTCTGATGTGGTCTTTATCTCCCAGGCCGCTCCCCGAAGAAGCCCTAGTACATTATCCCCAACGCACAGATCTCAGGCCTCCGCGGACAGAGAGGGGGGCAAGAGATCGTGGTTCTATCTCCCGTTCCCCTCGACGACGGAGGCCACACATCGGTTTCATTTTGCCTTGTGATGATGATGACCTCGCATCTTAAAGGTAGAGTCTGTAATGTCATCAAATGGCGATCTCTAGGCAAAAGATGACAACGTGGTACTGCATTTTGTTCACAGTTTTTTGTTTTGGTCTGATGTGAGGTTTGTGTCTGCTGGCCACGCCTCCAGGCTCTGCCAATGGGGGGGGCGGATCAACTAGTGGATTCAGAAAAGGGAACAGAAAAATGTATTAGAATAAATAAGTTGAGATCAAATATTATGTCTCATATATGTCTCATGTATAAAAGTAATCTTTTTTTCTGTTTTTTTATTGTTGTTTTTTCTTTTCTTCCTTTATAATTTATGTTTACAGTGTAGCCATTGGACTGCCCAGCGTGTGTAGTATTGGGTATGATCATCATGTACTATATTAGGTGAACAGCACTGTGGTTAGCGTCTCTCTCCCCGCTGAGCGATGGACCGGCCTCCATACGAGCCATGCGGTCCCTCAGCAGCACTTACTCAAATGTGTCAAATCCGGCTGAGAGGAAAGCCTCCTGGGCTGCTATTGATCTGCGCCATTATGGAATTTTACGCCAATAAACTGTCATGACTTACTGTAACAGTCCAATGATTATGGCCCACTCTGGTCACATGACCAAGGAGAGCTTCCTCATTATCAGAGGCCATTATGAGAAAATGGAGTTTTGCAATCGAGTTACAGAATGATAAATATTGACTTATTTCAGCTTTAATCGGCTGGTTTAACTGTGTTATTGGTATATGGGCCTATAGAGTTGCCAGTAATTGCAATGTCTTTATGGCCATCATGACTCTACTGCTTATATTCCTCCATGAGAGATAGACATTGAATGGGACCAACAATAACTGCTATATAACTGCAAATGATTTGAAGATATGGTTTCTATAAACATTAAACTTCTCTGCCATTTCCATGGACATATTTTTCTTTGAACCCAAGCCAGTATATCCCTGAACTGTCTTTTTGTGACCATGCCCTTAATTCAAGCCATTGAGGAGTAGTTAATGTTTTTAGTTTTATGAGAATAGCGCCACCATGAGGCCAGATGACTCAGAACTTCACAGGCCTACTTGCGATGGTAAGTCAAATATGTTTGTCAAGTTGAGTGGAAATTGAATCTGAAGATACACTAATTTGAGTACTGAATGTTTGACCTGATGGTCTTGCTAGAACGAAATTTCATGGGGTCACCAAAATCAATTTGATTGTTTATCTTGACTCAGAAAGTCACCAAACTCCAAAGTATGAAACAAGGTTCCTACTGAGGGAGTGAGAGGCCAATAACAACATGTAGTATTATGATATAAATAACTCTATAAATAATATTTGATTGATGATATCTAGCAGGGATACAGAGGAATGGATGACTGGATGGATGGATGGATGGATGGATGGATGGATGGATGGATGGATGGATGGATGGATGGATGGATGGATGGATGGATGGATGGATGGATGGATGGATGGATGCATGGATGGATGGATGAATGGATGCATGCATGGATGGATGAATGAATGGAAGGATGGATGAATGGATAGATGGATGGATGGATGGATGGATGCATGAATGGATGAATGGATGGATTCGTGGATGGATGGATGGATGGATGGATGGATGGATGGATGGATGGATGGATGGATGGATGGATGGATGGATGGATGGATGGATGGATGAATGGACAGATGGATGGATGGATGAATGGACAGATGTATGGATGGATAGATGGCTGTATGGATGGATGGATGGACAGATGTATGGATGGATGAAAGGAAGGGCTGGACAGATGGACAGATGTGAGGTCAAGCAACCCCTGACCCCAGACGTATACAGTGCAGGTTCCGAGGGGCTCGACGCCGCTCATCTGACAACAACAAATCCCACCTCAGCATGTGTCTCCTGACCGATCGCCGCTCTTGACCCATTCCGGCGCTCGGAAAGTCAACATTACCTGCTGATGGCTGTAATTTTGAGAAGAGTTGAGAGTCATCAGCCGTCAAGTGATTGACATGATGGGGAATCGACGTGAAAGCCTTCCTTGCCGGGCAATAATCCATCCAAACTGATCACGCTTAAAATTGCCTGGAGGTATTGATTACACGTGCAGAGGCCCAGAAAACACAGTAAGCACTGAGCGCAATAACAATCAGGCAAAAGCATCTGTTCGTGTGAGAGGTGTTTTTCCCTTCCCTGGGCATCGCTTCTGTTCCACTGGCTTCGTTATACAGGCTGTTGAAGATGCTTTAGTTCAAGGTGTACATTTTTATTGTGGAATTCGTGGAAGACATTTGTCCTTCGGTTTTCTCTATAGGGCGTGTTAGCATTCCTCACTGAGACTAAGAGGCACAGCTAGCTTAGTTTCATAAACAGAAGGATAAATGTATATATTTTCCCTCCAATGTGGCAGGTGTGTACTAATGAAGCGTGAGCAGCGACCAGGCCTGCGCACAGATAGGCTACAAAGGGGGCTTGAGCCCCTACATTACAAACATCACACGTTGTCTCGACTTAAATCACAAGATGTCATAATTTGGTGAGGGGAAAAAAAAACCGAATGGTTATTCTATATAGACATTTTTTTAAACATTTAAAATACGTCTGGAGGGGATCTTTAAAAACAAAGCTAGTATTCTAGTTGTGTTCTGACCCGAAAGACACAAGCCTTGTGACCCGTTCTGGGCCTCGAGCCTTCTGGTCTAAACAGAGACGTGGGAACGTCGTCGGCGCGGCAACAGATTGTCACCGTTAGCAGGCGGCAGTATGTGGGACACAGCTTACTATGATCAGAGCAGACCATTTACACCTCATCATTTCCTCTGGAGCTGAAACTCAAAACTGAGGCTCATCAATAATGTACCCATGATCTACCATTCAGAAGATCTCAATGGCAGATCAAGCTCTCTCTCTCTCCTCTCCTCTCCTCTCCTCTCCTCTCCTCTCCTCTCCTCTCCTCTCCTCTCCTCTCCTCTCCTCTCCTCTCCTCTCCTCTCCTCTCCTCTCCTCTCCTCTCCTCTCCTCTCTCCTCTCCTCTCCTGTCCTCTCCTCTCCTCTCCTCTCCCCCCTTCTCTTCTCATCTCTTCCCTTCTCTCCTCTCCCCCCTCTTCTCTTCTCTTCTCTTGTCCTCTCTTTTCTTCTCTTATCTCCCCTCTTCTTTTCTTTTCTTTTCTTTTCTTCTCTTCTCTTCTCTTCTCTTCTCTTCTCTTCTTGTCTCTTCTCTTCTCTTCTCTTCTTGTTTCTTCTCTTCCCTCTTCTCTTTCTTCTCTTCTCTTCCCTCTTCTCGTCTCTTCTCTCCCCTCTTCTCTTCTCTTCTCTTCTCTTCTCTTCTCTTCTCTTCTCTTCTCTTCTCTTCTCTTCTCTTCTCTTCTCTTCTCTTCTCTTCTGTTCTCTCATCTCTTCTCTTCTCTTCTCTTCTCTCCCCCTCTTCTCTTCTCTTCCCTCTTCTCTTCTCTGCCCTCCTCTCTTTTATTTTCTTATCTTCTCTCCCCTCCTCTCTTTTCTTTTCTTCTCTTTTATTCCATTATCTTCTCCCCCCCTCCCCTCTATCCTCTCCTCCCCTCCTTTTCTCTCTCTTCTCTACTCCCCCCTCCCCCTCTCTCCTCTCCTCCCCTCTTCTTTTCTCTAATTTCTTCTCTTCTCTTCTTCTCTTCTCTTCTTTTCTCTTCTTTTCTCAATTCTCCACCTCCTCCACTTCTCTCCACCTCCCCCACTCTCCTTTACTCTCCTTTCATCCCTTCTCCTCTCCCCCTCCGCCATACATGTAGATTCAGTAGTACACTGACCACCGTCTCCATACTAATGACCGGCGATGTCCAGGAGCCTCAAAGGGGTTTTAATTTTCTACATAGATTTTCCCATTAGTCTAATGCTAAGCAAATGGCTCCATTTTGTCTTTTTTATTAAAACCTGAACAAATGGATGTTGCCTTAATGACTTTGCACCCCGTCTCTTGGTCAAAGCCATAAAATGTCAATCGCTCGTCTCTGGACAGGAAGATGGTCCTGGCTATATTAGAGCCGTGTGTCTTCGTCTTCGTGTTCTTCTTCTTCTTCTTCTTCTTCTTCTTCTTCTTCGTGTTCTTCTTCTTCTTCTTCTTCTTCTTCTTCTTCTTCTTCTTCTTCTTCTTCTTCTTCTTCTTCTTCTTCTTCTTCTTCTTCTTCTTCTTCTTCTTCTTCTTCTTCTCTCTTCTTCTTCTTCTTCTTCTTCTCATCTCTCTCTCTCCTCTCTCTCTCTCTCGCTCTCTCTCTCTCCATCTCTCTCTCTCTCTCTCTCTCTCTCTCTCTCTCTCTCTCTCTCTCTCTCTCTCTCTCTCTCTCTCTCTCTCTAACTGAATTATTAAATACACTGAATCTGGTTAAGCAGTGTACATTTTCCTAAAGGTCAGAAAGTTCATTAACTATGGAGCACCATTGATTGTATCCCTGTGTATGTCTCTGTGCTCGGTGTCGGATTTCCACTCTGATTATTGGAAGTAGCCCGCGACTGCATGCAGGCAGCACCAAGATCACCGTTCCAGTGCCAATGGAGGCTAATATACAAGGAAGGTGTCTGTGATTGTTGCACAGTAAGTTAGGCTACTGTGGTTTAAAGTGGGGGAATATGAATCATATATTTAATATGTACATGGTGCTAAAGAAATGTCCAAACATGAGACAATTCAAACTGATGTATAAGGAAGTGATGTTCACGAGGTACAGGGATGAGGAAGGGACTTGATATTCACGGGTGTTTACATTTTTATTTTATTTCTTTCATGTTTTACATATATAGTTTTTGTTTTTTTTGTTTTGCATATATATATATATATATATATATATATATATATATATATATATATATATATATATATATATATATATATATATATATATATATATATATATTTTTTTTTTTTTTTTTTTTATGTTTTAAAATAGTACACTCATTTGAGTAGTGGAAAAGGGGTAGGATTAAATGAGTGTATACTTCTTCCTACTCCTTTACGAACATGTAGATTGAGTTGTGTTTTGCTTTTGTTATTGTTTGTTTGTATTCATTGCATGTTCGAAATAAAGATTTCAAATAAAAAAAAATAAAAAAAAATCAATACAAGGACACACTATATTGCAAAGCTAACTGGTCTTCCACAAAGTGCATTGCCCAATAATTCTCAGGACCTTTTCTAAATATTTTTTATTTTTTATAATTTTTTTTATATCATACTCCTCTTAGCTTCCCAACTCACGTGTGTGACGGAGACGTGTAATAATAGGCGACATGGCAGAAGGATACAAACTTGGGAAAAATACATTTTATGCAATTCAGATCAGATCAAAACTAGGCATTGCAGATCAAATATGAATTAAGATCCAGCATGGCATGTCCTATTTGTCGCTTATTTTAGCTATATATTAGTGAACCTTTTAGGTGTAATAGTGGCGGGCTAGTTAACGTAACTCTCTCTTACTGCTGTGGTGTTTAAAAGTGGCGGTTGTCTGTGCTGGTGAACGTGACCATGGGATGACGTTTGTGATGCTTTACATTAACCCTTTCACTGGCCACACGACAGCCGGTTAACCCTTTCACTGTGACAATACAGAAGGTTAGCCCTTTACTATCACACAACCGACGGCGATGCTCCATCATTAGCATCATGATGCTAATGATGGAGCATCGCCGTCGGTTGTGTGATCGTAAAGGGTTAACCTTCTGCCGTGTGGCAGTGAAAGGGTTACCCAAGCGGCGGTCAATAGGCTGGTAACGACTCCCGAGCAGTACCTAAAACGACCTCGCACGGCATGCCAAGGTAGTAGAGAATCCCCATTAGCTTGTTGCTGTACTATGATCTGAGAATTCTTTATTTTTTCTTTATTTATATTATTTTTTTTTACAAAACTATGGATAATAACAATGTCGGGGTGAGAGACTTCCCTGCTCTACCGACCGGAGAGCTGCCACCTTGAAATAGTAGGTGTTAGGTTCTACTGTCAATACAAAAAGGTCACGTTTCTATCAGTCGATGGAACGAAAGATGTTTTTAGATTAGTACTGATTGCGTTTAGCATAAGCTGTTCAAATCAATCAAGCGATACGTTCGCCTGGGCCGCGCGCTATACGCTGTCGTACTCAGAGAACACATTTTACAAGTATAGGTTAAACATATCAGTATCTTCCTTGAGTTATTTTTTCTTCCCGACTTCATTTTGAGCCCGAGTTCTCGACTCCATCACACTTTTCTCTGGCAGTTGCCTCAGAGTTAAAGTAGCCTTGATGTTGTTTCTTCCCATAAGCTGGATCTCTCACCATACTTACTATGACAGCGCGCGGTATCTGTTACACAACAATCCGCTCGTGTCAATCAGCGTGATGCCGATAAAGATCTGTATTTTGATTGAACACGTGCAAAAAAAAACGACTCATTTTTTTAGACGGGCGACTTTGATGTTAACCCCGTCGGCCGTCATATCAGATGTTCTCTACGGGTCGACGGAACACCTAATCAGCAGAGATGATTTCATACGCAGGGGCTCTTGGGTTTCGGCGTCATAAATAACTCATGGTAATCCCATATTTCTCTGACTTCTCTCATTTGGGCTGCAGGGCTGGAAAGAGGGCAGTTGTGACAAACAGTGTTAGGGGAGCTGGCGTGGGGGGGGGGGGCCGCCCTGACCCGCCTCGCTGTGTGTCTCCGCTGCAGTGTTCCCAGCCTGGGGACTTTCGGGAGGTAGTGTGGCCCTCACCTATTTTACAGTCCTTATGTTTTGTGTGTATAAGAAAAAAAACAATCTTTATGTTTTGTGTGCATTTAGAGAAAAAAACAATCCTTGTGTTTTGTGTGTATGAGAGGAAAAAAAACATACACACATTCCCCAAAGCAAAGTTGTTGATAACATAATATCAATCTATTATGGGGCAGAGTAGTTCGTGCAAATGGTGAGAACAAAAGGTAACCACGTATCTACTTTAAAAAAAAAAGAAAGAAAAAAAGCTGCATCGGGTAGTTTTGATGGGAAACCCCTCTGCAATAACTATAGTTACAAATGCTTGAATATTGTTTATAATCTCGATAAAAAAAAAAAAATCATCCTTTGAAACAAAGTGGACCAACATTGCTCTTAGAAGATGCTTCTTTGTGTGGTAAAGGTGGTGGGAGGGTAGTTGCACCACAGACAGATCATTTCTAGTTTCAAACAGCGCTGCAGGGATCCAGTTGTTTTCTACTAAAGATACTGTACTGTACACTGTATCATACTTTATTTAGACTTTTCAGAGTGTTTGCCCCTTTAAAACGACCTACATGTAGGGCAGCTTTAAACATAGGCTTTATGTAAAATCACCTGTGGAAAGGGTGTCTGGTCCTGGTTGCTCAGTAAGCTAAGGTACCTGCAACATCATGGGTTCGAATTCCAGCTCATGGCCTTTGTCACATCTTTCTCTCTCTCTCTGGTAGGATGATGATGACGATGGTGCCGTGAGTGCATCTGCGAGGAGTAGGTGTGTGTGTGTAAGCGCTTGCGCACTTGTGTCTATTATATATTTGAAATGGTGTAATTCACAGGTCACCAGTGGCGAGACCAGATCCTAGACCCTGCAGCCACCCGCCTATATGAGCAAGCGATAATTATTACGTTGAAGTTTTCAATTACACTCCTTCCATTTCATTAACAAAAAAATGTTTGGCTATTGTATAATTAGATATATGAGCTTACCACCTACATTTAGCATAGCTGCTACACGGCGACTTGATGGGAAGCAGACGACACCGTTTAATTTTTTTCTCCACGTGTGCATTTAGAACGCTCTGGTAATCTGCTTTAAAGTAGAATGAGACAGACGTTACGCACAGCGCAGTCCCTCGACCTCCTTCAGATTATTCCTTCAGCTACGGATGGATTTGTTGTAAACAGATGACATAGCGAGGAGTAGACGACTCCTACTGAACGCATTAACGCATTAACACATTTACCGCTCACAGAAGAAGCAAGTGGTCAGAATTATTACCTCCTCAGCCAAAAGAGAGCACTCTACTCTACTTGAATGTTCTTCAAATTAACCACCTTCAGGTCGCACAGTTTGTACTTTGGTCCTTAACCCTTTCACTACCACACTACAGAAGGTTAACTGTACAAAAGGCCCAAGGACTGGGCAGACATAAGGACTGTGGGGTGCTGTGCTGCTGTTCTGCTGTTCTGCAGCGGGACGCCTCTCAGTCAGACATAAAGGCTGTGGGGGGCTGCTCTGCTGTTCTGCAGCAGGATGCCTCAGACATGTCTAGACATGTCTGTCGATAGCCAGCATCCATATATACTAGTGGGCTTAGAGATTCCTTCAGTTCATGTGTGCGTCCCTGATCACAAGTAAGTGTTAAATATGTGTATGATGAGGACGCTTAGTTATTGTTGGTGATTTATATGGTTAAGGCCTATACTAATGTTATAATTCTACCAGCTGTTTAGGAAGCAATTTACCAGTATGTTTATAGTGATAATCTAGCCTATTGGGTATAATCTATGTTGTTGAGTATAGTATCTAGTATCTGTTTAGCACAGTTTATCCCTGTAACTAGTATAGGTAAAGCACTGCTTATCCCCATTGGTAGTTCCACTCGTGAGGTTTATGTTACCTGCAGCAACAGTATATTGTATAGTATATAACAGACTGATTAATGAGTACTAGTAACGCTGATGTCTTTGTTTCCTCCCCATTTAGAACCACACACACACACACACACTCTCACAAATAGAAGTAGAAATCGCCTGTGCATCATCTGTCTGACCATTGATAATAAAACTCATCAAAGAACGTTCCTGCCTCCCGTGTCCTGACTAGACACCCCGTGTTGTTGACTACCTTTCCTAACCACAAGAGCTTCACTACATTAACCTTTCACTACCACACTACAGACGGTTAACCTTTCACTACCACACTACAGAAGGTTAACCTTTCACTACCACACTACAGACGGTTAACCTTTCACTACCACACTACAGAAGGTTAACCCTTCACTACCACACTACAGACGGTTAACCTTTCACTACCATACTACAAGGTTAACCTTTCACTACCACACTACAGAAGGTTAACCTTTCACTACCACACTACAGAAGGTTAACCTTTCACTACCACACTACAGAAGGTTAACCTTTCACTACCACACTACAGAAGGTTAACCTTTCACTACCACACTACAGAAGGTTAACCTTTCACTACCACACTACACAAGGTTAACCTTTCACTACCACACTACAGAAGGTTAACCTTTCACTACCACACTACAGACGGTTAACCTTTCACTACCACACTACAGAAGGTTAACATTTCACTACCACACTACAGGAGGTAACCTTTCACTACCACATTACAGAAGGTTAACCTTTCACTACCACACTACAGAAGGTTAACCTTTCACTACCACACTACAGAATGTTAACCTTTCACTACCATACTACAGAAGGTTAACCTTTCACTACCACACTACAGATGGTTAACCTTTCACTACCACACTACAGAAGGTTAACCTTTCACTATCACACTACAGAAGGTTAACCTTTCACTACCACATTACAGACGGTTAACCTTTCACTACCACACTACAGAAGGTTAACCTTTCACTACCACACTACAGAAGGTTAACCTTTCACTACCACATTACAGACGGTTAACCTTTCACTACCACACTACAGACAGTTAACCTTTCACTACCACACTACAGAAGGTTAACCTTTCACTACCACACTACAGAAGGTTAACCTTTCACTACCACACTACAGAAGGTTAACCTTTCACTACCACACTACAGAAGGTTAACCTTTCACTACCACACTACAGAAGGTTAACCTTTTCACTACCACACTACAGAAGGTTAACCTTGCACGACCACACTACAGAAGGTAACCTGTCACTACCACACTACAGAAGGTTAACCTTTCACTACCACACTACAGAAGGTTAACATTTCACTACCACATTACAGACGGTTAGCCTTTCACTACCACACTACAGAAGGTTAACCTTTCACTACCACACTACAGAAGGTTAACCTTTCACTACCACACTACAGAATGTTAACCTTTCACTACCACACTACAGAAGGTTAACCCTTTCACTACCACACTACAGACGGTTAACCTTCCACTACCACACTACAGAAGGTTAACCTTTCACTACCACACTACAGATGGTTAACCTTCCACTACCACACTACAGAAGGTTAACCTTTCACTACCACACTACAGATGGTTAACCTTTCACTAACACACTAGAGATGGTTAACCTTTCACTACCACACTACAGAAGGTTAACCTGTCACTACCACACTACAGAAGGTTAACCTTTCACTACCACACTACAGAAGGTTAACCCTTTCACTACCACACTACAGAAGGTTAACCTTTCACTACCACACTACATAAGGTTAATCTTTCACTACCACACTACAGAAGGTTAAACCTTGCACGACCACACTACAGAAGGTAACCTTTCACTACCACACTACAGAAGGTTAACCTTTCACTACCACATTACAGAAGGTTAACATTTCACTACCACATTACAGACGGTTAGCCTTTCACTACCACACTACAGAAGGTTAACCTTTCACTACCACACTACAGAAGGTTAACCCTTTCACTACCACACTACAGAAGGTAACCTTTCACTACCACACTACAGAAGGTTAACCTTTCACTACCACACTACAGAAGGTTAACCTTTCACTACCACACTACAGATGGTTAACCTTTCACTACCACACTAGATAAGGTTAACCTTTCACTACCACACTACAGAAGGTAACCTTTCACTACCACACTACAGAAGGTTAACTCTTTCACTACCACACTACAGACGGTTAACCTTTCACTACCACACTAAATAAGGTTAACCCTTTCACTACCACACGAAAGAAGGTTAACTTCTCACTACCACACTATAGACAGTTCTGTAGTGTGGTAGCCAGTGAAAGGTTAACCTTCTGTATAGTGTGGTAGTGAAAGGGTTAACCTTGTGTCGTGTGGTAGTGAAAGGGTTAATATAATCTGTAATGCCTTCAAACAGCAACCTGAGGGCGAGAGAGCCTCCCTTGGTATTGCTCTCATGTGGTGTGTCTTGGCTGTGGGACAGTGTGGACAGGACATGTACAGAAACATCTTTGGAGGCAGGTGCTCAACCAGAGAGAAAGGGCACATCGAAGGCACGTGCTTTTTGCTGTGCTGTCTGGCACTTTACCTCCGTGTTGTGCCCTCGCTCTAATATAGCTGCTCCCCCGAGCGCAGCATTTCCTAGTGAGTCAAAAAATTGGGACTCACACAATATCTGCAGAGACACATGGCCATGGGAAATTGTTTCGGTAGGTTTTGCAGAACTCATTATCCATTGCTTAGCATTTCCCTGTTAGCATAATCCACTTGAGTATACTTCAACGTGAACTCCCGCTGCCTCCAGTCCCAATAGGCACAAAGAAAAGAGAACCAACACTTTTCTCTCTTCAAGCATCCTAACATACTAACATCAAAATGAGACAAACTCCAGAGAGGCTTAATAACACGCCAACGTGAAGCTTGATGGCTCTACAGCGAGCTGAGCCAGCTAGCTACTTTGTTCCAGCTCTCTATGCCTCCTCGTGAGATAATGGTGTTACTAGGTAACGTTAGTATGTTTTGTGGCTATAATTAGGACATATTTGATCGAATTTGTATATAGAAAATGTGCGAAAACTATGTGTTGTGAAGGGCCAGATTAAACCGAATATATATATTTATTTATATATATATATTTAATTGTATTTGTATATTCTCTAATATTCCCTGATATCCCTTGTATATTCCTTGTACAATATGCATTGAATATCCATTCTAGCCTACTGAACATCCCATAATAGTCTCCATTCTACTATTGGTCGAGACCTTGGTGCCAGGCTGCCATACCCCCAGACCCAGTTCAAACGTACCGCTCAACATGTACGAACAAGTCCTAGTTCCGCGTAGGAATCTGGCTACCGCACCACTAATGGGACTATTTGTTCATAGTGCGTATATATACTGCGCTACTAAAGTAGGACTTCCTTTTCAGTCCAGTTTCTTACCCTCCAATAGAGTCACAGACGTAAAGCCTCCCCGCGACGCCACGTGTGGGAGTAAGGCCAAGTTCGCCTACCATCGGTATTGAGACATCGTGTATATTAATATTTGAATAGTCATATTTGGCACTATATCGTCGAGTTGGATCGTCGGTAAAACTAGAAAGTAAAAGTATGTCTAACCCCAACGCCCAGACTACCCCGACCATAGAGGCCCCTACGGGTTCTAATGTAACTGACCAAGTTCACGGTGGGGACCAGTGGGAACCAGACATGACTTCACACCCCGCCAGTACTGAAGAAGTAGTCCCCGATGAGTCCCGGGAGGAATACAACGCTACCGAGAGAGAACTCGGCACGGAAGAAGACGGGGAGAGCACCGTGGAGATAGAGCTCCAAGGCCCCGCAAGGAGTACCCCGAGGGAAGGCTCCCCTATACAACCGCCTTCTCCCAGCGAGGCAGAGAGGACCCTACAGCAGGCCTTCCTCATCAGCCTGAACGCCGCTGCTGAACGCGACCGACTGCAGATCCAGCAGCGGAGCGAAGAAGAGCATATACGTCTAGAAATAAGACGCATTCAGAGAGAAGAGAATGTGGCCCGAGACCGAGCAGACAGCCAGCGAGCAGCTGCTGGTGCTCTACGGGACGCAGAGCGCGACAGACAGCAAGCGCAACTAATAGAACAGCTGATCAGACGGACAACACCCTCTCCCTCCGCCAGAGGCTCCAGGAACTCGTCTAGACACACCTCCAGGGCGGCATCCCCTAGCCGAGTAAACAACCCTGAACTTGACCAACAGACGAGGTCTATACCCCCCACAGACCACCTCCCCCCACCGGTCCAAGCGAGACCTAGCAACCGGGAAGGAGCAGCATATCCTGTGGAGAGGCTAAACCAGAGACTACAAGCACTGGATGACCTAACTGAAGACGAAGAGGAAGAGGAGGAGAACCACGCCCGACGACAGCACAGTACTCTACCGGACCAGGAGGTCCGGTACAGCCCAGGCTATACTCCCGCGGAGCTGCGCTACAGACCCCCGACTCTATACACGGGTGAGCACGACGCACGACCCGCACCGAGGAACAGCACCTGGACAAGCGGGCCATGGTACACTGCCGGTACCAGCCCATACCAAGGAGCGGGAGGAGACTCGCCTAGGAGGCCTCTCCCCCAACGCTCGCCGATGTATCCACAGTCAGCGTCATACATTGGCACGCCTATGGTACCCGACTTCACCCAAGAGAACCGGGCCCAGTATACAGAACTCCGCATGTGTCTGGAGACCATGTTGGTGGATGTATTGGATGAACGCCATAAATACGCCATCCTACTGAAGCACTTAAAGGTACCCCGCGCACATAATATAGCGCTCGCCTACGCGACTTCCACCACCCCATACACAGCAGCGCTGGTAGCATTGGACCAGAGGTATGGGCGCATATGGGATTACGTGATCCAGGAGATCCGACACATCGACCGCTTACCCCCAGCAATAGACAATCGAGCACTGGACGACCTGTCCATCAGAGTGCAGTCCCTGGTAGGGATGTTGGGAGCGCAGAGAGAGAAGGGGAGGCATGAACTTTACGCCAACTCAAATGTGGAAAGGATCTTGGAGAAGCTGCCGCCCGCTCGACAGGAGCGTTTTAGGCGGCAGAGAGACCACAGAGACCCGAATGGCCCCGAACCGAACCTCCTCGATCTAGCAGACTTCCTGGCGAGAGAAGTCAGCAGCCTACGGCTAGATACATTCGGACGGAGCACCCCTGGCTCCAGAGAAGGAACCAGACGACTAAATGATGGAAGAAGATCGGTGACTGTGATGCACCAATCGGAGTCAGTACCGAGCAGCAGGAGCCACAGTACCCCCTCCAGAACGGAGAAGTGGAAGATAGTGTGCCCCTACTGTGAGAAAGAACACTGGCTAGCGCAATGTGACTCCTTCCCCAAGCTGAACGCGGAGGAAGCAAGTCAATGGATAAAGTCCAACAAGCCCTGTTTTCGCTGTGCGCGCTCACACATGGCAGCCGAATGCCGCTTAAAGAAAAGGTGCACCAAGTGCGATGGAGCCCATCTGGACATACTTCACGACAGTAACAGACGGCGCCCTTCACCCGCACCATCCAGCAGCAAAGCGAGCGTCATGTACATCGATCCCGCCAGCAGCAGTGGAGCCCGAGTACTCCTAAAAGTAGTGCGTGTGACACTAAGCTACCAGAATAAAGTCCTGGACACTTACGCCGTCCTCGATGACGGGTCAGAGAAGACCCTTCTGCTCGCCTCCGCTGCGGCCCAGCTAGGGCTGCGGGGAAGCGAAACCCAAATGACAATTCGGACAATAAGACGAGATTTGAAGACGATAAAGGGCGAGAATGTCTCATTCTCTATCGCAGCAAGCGGCCAGCCTGAGCGACGGTACCAGATTACAGACGCTTTCACCAGCCAAGAAATAGGACTGTCGCGGTACACATACCCCGTCGCCAAGCTGATGGAGAAATATGCACATCTGCGCAAGTTACCGATCCCGCTCATAGACAATGCTATGCCGACCCTGTTGATAGGCTCCGACCATGCAGACCTCATTGTCCCGATAGACCGGGTTCATACCGGACCCCGGGGCTGTCCTGCAGCAGTCGAGACCCGTTTGGGATGGACTCTCCAAGGCCCGCTCGCCAAATCTCTCAACCGAAGTACAGCCACTAGATGTCTCCACTCCCGAGTCAAAGAGGGAGAAACCGCACTCCTGCAACACGTAGAGCGGTTATGGACCTTGGAACAAATGCCCTTTAAGAACGGAAGGAAAGACATTCGCTCTAAAGATGACATTTACGCCATTCACCTCCTCGAGACAGGGACCAAGAGAGTCCCGGTCAACGGCGTGTTGAGATACGCCACGCCACTCCTGCGGCGAGAAGGAATGCCTACTTTCCACGCCAAGACAGACGCCACAGAACGGTACCTGCTGAACACGGAGCGGCGCTTAGCCAAGAACCCCGCCCAAGAGAGTGTATACCGCGCTGAGATTGAGAAGCTCATCACAGCGGGACACGTCACAAAGATGGACATTAAAGAGGCTGACCAGACCACTGAATCGTGGTACGTGCCTCACCACAAGGTCCATCACAACGGTAAAGACCGCATAGTATTTAACTGCAGCTACCAGATCGGATCCCAAAATCTGAATAAAGAGTTACTGCCCGGTCCCACACTCGGCCCCTCCCTACTCGGCGTTCTACTCCGCTTCCGCCAGGAAAAGGTGGCCATCAGCGGGGACATTAAAGGAATGTTCCTGCAGGTGAGATTAGTAGAGGAGGACAAGCCCCTGTTACGGTTCCTATGGAGAGAGAAGCCAGGAGATGAGCACCCAGCCATCTACCAATGGGAAGTCCTCCCCTTCGGAACGACGTGCAGCCCCTGCTGTGCTACATTTGCACTACAGAAACATGTAGCAGAGGACCCAGCAGCGGACGAAGAGGTCCGACACAGCGTAAAGAACAGCTTCTACGTAGACAACTGTCTACAAAGCCTTTCAACCCAGGAAGAAGCCGAGGCTCTCCTGATTAAACTCCGCGCCTCATTGATCAAAGGCGGCTTTGATCTCAGGCAGTGGGCCAGCAGCGATCCGCAAGTACTGCGCAGCCTCTCCTCCGAGGACAAGGCAGCCAGCAGCGAGACCTGGATGGCTACAATCCCGGGAGAAGCCCAGGAGATGACCCTGGGATTGGTGTGGCGATTCAAAACAGATTCGCTTCACTACAGACACAAGCCCCTGACTACGGAGCAGGGAAGGCCGGCGGCGGCGCCGACCACCAGACGGAGTGTGTACACAACACTCGCCCGACAATATGACCTGCTAGGATGTATTCTACCGTACACCACCAGGGCAAAAATGATTGTACGAGCATTGTGGGACAAGGACCAGGGCTGGGACGACCCCATTCCCGCGCACCTTGCATCCACCTGGAGAGAGTGGGAGATGGAGCTCCACTCACTCCCAGGCGTTAATATGCGCCGAAGCTACTTCCCACCCACGGTGAGACCAGAGACATGTAAAATGGACTTACACGTCTTCAGTGACGCCTCAGAGGTCGCATACGGATCAGTAGCCTACTTGCGGGCCCAAGAAAGGGGGGGAGAGATCTACACAGCATTTGTCCTCGCCCGCTCGAGAATAGCCCCACGCAAGCAACAATCTATCCCACGTCTAGAGCTCTGCGCAGCCCTAGCCGGAGCGCACCTAGCCACGCTCATCCAACGTGAGCTCACCATACCGGTGTCTAGAACAATCCTGTGGTCAGATTCCACGACAGTACTCGCCTGGATCAAATCGGACTCATGCAAGTACAAAGTCTTCGTGGGAGTCAGAGTCACCGAGATTCAAGACTTAACCGAAGAGTTAACCGGAGAAACAGAGTGGCGCTACGTTGATACAAAACAGAACCCAGCTGACGTCATCACCCGGGGGATGCCCCTGGATGACCTCACCCGTCGCAATGTTTACAGTGACGGCCCCGCATTCCTAAGACTCCCGGAAGGACAGTGGCCCATGCCTATCCCGAGGGAAGCAAGTCCAGAGGAGGTGGAAAATAAGAAGTCTGTGTTCTGTGGATTGAGCACCGTAGCCTCCACCGACCCTAACATAGACGATTGCACGTCCATAGAGAGTGCACAACAAAGAACATTCCTGCGGTACCACCCGGAGTGCAAGTCCCCCGCTGATATGTCAGCAGCTAACTACGAGGAAGCAGAATTGCTTCTACTGCAGCGAGCCCAGAGAGACTCGTTCCCCGATGAATTGGCCTGTCTACAGGGAGGAAAGCCCGTCCCATCCGACAGCAGATTAATTCATCTGGCCCCCGAGAGCGACGCTCATACCCTCATCAGAGTGGGTGGTCGCCTACGCAGAGCCCCCAATCTACCGGATGACATTAAATACCCGATCGTATTGAACAGCCGACACAAGGTCACAGAGCTGATTATAAAGAAATACGATGAGGATGTACATCACGCAGGAGCAGAAAGAGTCTTCGCGGAAATCAGACGTCGTTACTGGATCCTACAAGGAAGAGAGGCGGTACGACGCTTCCAGCGAACATGTCTAGACTGCCGCAAGTGGCGCACGCAGCCCAGCATACCAAGGATGGCTGACCTTCCTCCATGTCGCCTCCGAATCGGTGACAAGCCATTCCACTCAACGGGTATGGACTGCTTTGGCCCGCTGCACATAAAGAAAGGAAGAGGAACCGAGAAGCGGTGGGGTATTGTATTCAAATGCATGACCACCAGAGCGATACACATCGAGCTTCTCCCGACCATGAGCACAGACTCATTCCTTATGGCCTTCCGTAGATTCACATCACGGAAAGGAAGACCGTCTACCCTATTGTCCGATCATGGGACAAACTTCAAAGGCGGCGAAAGAGAGCTGAGAGAGAGCTTCCAAGCTATGGGCCCAGAACTTAAGACCCACCTCGCTCCAGCACAGGTTGATTTCCAATTCAACCCCCCAAACGCACCCAACTTCGGTGGCACTTGGGAACGAGAAGTGCGCTCCATAAAGACAGCCCTGTACGCAGTACTTGGGGCCCAGACTGTGGCGGAAGAAGTCCTAATGACAGTCCTCACGGAGATTGAGGGAGTACTTAACTCGAAGCCCCTCGGATATGTCTCCAGTGATGTGGCGGATATCGACCCAGTTACCCCAACACACTCCTGATGGGGCGGCTAGATCCCGCGTTACCCCAGACAATGTACCGGCCTGAAGAAGCGAACGGCCGACGAATGTGGAGGTACAGCCAAGTATTAGCCGACAAGTTTTGGAGCAGTTTCCTACTGCACTACCTACCGTCTCTACAGACCCGCCAGAAGTGGGTAAAGGAGAGAGACAATTTGACAGAAGGAACAGTCGTCATGATTATTGATCAATCACTGCCCAGAGCTATGTGGCCGGCCGGCCGCGTAAGCAAAGTGATCACCGGTGCCGACGGCAAGGTCCGAGCAGCTGAAGTGCTTGTCCAGGGTCGCACTTACACCCGTCCCGTGGCGAGGCTCATAGAACTGCCCCGACTCCCAGACACAATCGATGATGACCATGACCCTATAACCCTATGACTTTGTGAAGTTGACTGACCCCTACAGCAAACCCTTATGTGTAAATAACTGATTAGGTCTGGGACCAATCAGGGGGTGGCTGTTGTGAAGGGCCAGATTAAACCGAATATATATATTTATTTATATATATATATTTAATTGTATTTGTATATTCTCTAATATTCCCTGATATCCCTTGTATATTCCTTGTACAATATGCATTGAATATCCATTCTAGCCTACTGAACATCCCATAATAGTCTCCATTCTACTATTGGTCGAGACCTTGGTGCCAGGCTGCCATACCCCCAGACCCAGTTCAAACGTACCGCTCAACATGTACGAACAAGTCCTAGTTCCGCGTAGGAATCTGGCTACCGCACCACTAATGGGACTATTTGTTCATAGTGCGTATATATACTGCGCTACTAAAGTAGGACTTCCTTTTCAGTCCAGTTTCTTACCCTCCAATAGAGTCACAGACGTAAAGCCTCCCCGCGACGCCACGTGTGGGAGTAAGGCCAAGTTCGCCTACCATCGGTATTGAGACATCGTGTATATTAATATTTGAATAGTCATATTTGGCACTATATCGTCGAGTTGGACGTAGTCTATTAAGCTAATAATAGTCTGTTAATATATAGTGCTTCGTACGGTGAGAATACTACCGTAGTCAGTACCCCATCGTTTCGGGCAGAGAACTGGCTGCTTATCCAGGGTGGTTGACCCCACGTGAAGCTGCACCCGAGGAGCCCCAGAGCCGACGAGCGAGTGGACCTGTATACCGGATTATTCTACCGACGACAGCCCGCCTTCCCAGGCACGGATTATGCTTTGTATACGTTGATTATTCCATGGATAAAGACCCCCGACACTGCCGTGTGTTGGAACCCCCCCCCCCTGGAGAGGACGCAAGGTGAGGAGACGCTCTGCAAGACGAGGTCGCTTCACATCTCTCCTCCGTGGACCGGAGGACGCCGGCCCACAAAGAGTCCATCTGCTTTCATCTGCGGTCCAAGGATCGCCGGCGCATTGAACGGCACTACAGTGGGTTCACCTGGGATACCCTTGGCCGGATGAGGCAGCCGGATTCTACCCCCCCCCCCCTTCCTACTCCTGTCGGCTTACAAGCGACCGGATTAACCCCCCCTAGTGTATCCAGCCTATAATCATTGAAGTATCATTGCTGTTATTCCTTAACTATTCCAGGTCGTATATGTACCACCTGCGCCTTCAGAGATTGGACATTCTCTATTGATATACCGACGAATACTCTTGCCATAAAAGTGCATACTAATTCCCATTCATAAATGTGATTGATTTGATTAAGTGCTTGCCCTACACACCATCGCTGTGTAGAAATAAAGACCTATTTCTAATTCGTACATTTGTGTTGGATCCGTTTCATCTACGTGACAGTGTTCATCATAATATATTTATGCCGAGTACTGGGTGGCCGAATATTAAGTACAAAGGTAGTGGTAGTAAGTATCATATCTAGTAATACAGTCAGGGAATTGTACCCCTCAGTTACACTATGTGTGTGCATGCATGTGGACAGGTGTTTTATCCATGTTATCTTTACTTTATATTGTATGTACATGTATGTTATGTCTGCTGTAAAAAAAATTGTATTACTGTGGGATCCATTGTTTTACCCAGAATATGAGAGACTATTGACACTTGACTGTACTTGAGTTAACATGGAAGGGGAATGGGGAATTCTGAATAATTGAGGGTATTGTATTTTTTCCAGGTGGATCGGCGGGTGTGCTTTTGTGCCTGCCTCTCTCTCCCCTTCCTTTGCTGTTCTTTCAAGCTTCCCCATAGGGCCGTGAGATTGTAACGGGTTGGCAGTGGCAGCCATGGTTTCAAAACGAGGAAAGAGATATGGACTGACAGACTGGTTCCACAAGGTTGTCTCATGACAACGTTGCCAAATTCCCCTGCTATCTTCAATGTCCCCCCCTCCCATCAATGATAACACCAACTACCTCCCATCCAATTTTCTTTTGCTATATATATGTTGATAATTATTGGATGTTGAACAGTTGACAAATGCACCACTCACCCAGCACTCCTTTCTTTGGCAGGCTGAGTGAAAGTGAAACCTCTACTACAGCCAAGAACAGTGGTCCTGGAACCAAGATTACCTCTGGTGGGTTTTTCTTGTTGCACATCACGCCGGCTCCCTTGTGATAGCCAGATTAATTGGGCTAGCTGAGGCTAAATCTGCCTTCAGGCTGTCGTTTGCTGACCCAGGTCAGTAGAGTCTCCCCCGTGGTGGTGCCTTCCCGTTCCCCTACAGTTGTTGTTTTTAGGTCAGGTAAGATTACATTGGCAGGTAGTATTTTTAGCCATTCCCTATGTGTATTTTCCCTTGTCTTCCCCTTATCCGTGTTCGTGTGTGTGTGTGTGTGTGTGTGTGCGTGCGTGCGTGCGTGCGTGCGTGTGTGTGTGTGTGTGGACGCCCAAGGTACCCTACTAGTGGTAGGTTTAGGGGAAGCCCTCATGGATGTTGCAGTATTTCCCCCCTCACCCCAGGCAGCGTTCTAAGAGTGTATACTTTCTTGCATGTTTGTACGGTGAACATACACAGTGTATGTGTCGCAAGCCTAGATCGCTAGGTAACATTAGCTTAGCTCCTCATGAGCATTTCCCTTGTACCAGTGTGGCATACTGTGTGTGCGTGTGACAGCAGAGTATGTGTGTGTATACTGTGTGTGCGTGTGACAGCAGAGTATGTGTGTGTATACTGTGTGTGCGTGTGACAGCAGAGTATGTGTGTGTATACTGTGTGTGGGTGTGACAGCAGAGTATGTGTGTGTATACTGTGTGTGGGTGTGCCAGCAGAGTATGTGTGTGTATACTGTGTGTGGGTGTGCCAGCAGAGTATGTGTGTGTATACTGTGTGTGCGTGTGCCAGCAGAGTATGTGTGTGTATACTGTGTGTGCGTGTGCCAGCAGAGTATGTGTGTGTATACTGTGTGTGCGTGTGCCAGCAGAGTATGTGTGTGTATTGTGTGTGGGTGTGCCAGCAGAGTATGTGTGTGTATTGTGTGTGGGTGTGCCAGCAGAGTATGTGTGTGTATTGTGTGTGTTCCGTCTGTGTCTAGTGCTCTGTAAATAACTATGTACAGATACCGAGATGTCACACCATGTTACCTGTTACCTGTTTATTGCACAATGTTGTTTTTTATTGGATTCTATTATATGTTGTACCACTGTATTGCACATCGTCGCGGGCAAGACCACCCGCATTTCATTGTATACTTGTATGCCGTGACAAATAAAACTCTTGACTTGACTTGACTTGTCTAGCGGCTGATGTCATGGTTACACTGACGCTAGCTGCTTGCCCACGCGGCTCTGATAGTGAGCCTGACTCCCACCACACCTCCAATCTGGTGGAAGAGCCATTGGCTGCCTCTCATCCCAACTAAAAAGGGACATTTTAGACAATCTTCTCTACATTGCTCTGTTGTTTACCCCTGTATGTTTCATCTTTGTATGTTTTTATATGCTTTGTTTGCCTTCCTTTGTTATGTAATGTAACTGAATGGAATGAAAACTAGCTAGATTGCTCTCGTATTAGCTGATCCTCTAAACGTCCTCTAAATAAACAAATAAAACAAATCTACAAGAGTTCTAAAATCCTAAATTAGATTAGATTAGATTAAAATGTATTGTCATCATACAACACAAGTACAGTACAGTTCAAATGAGTTGGCATCTAACCAGAGTGAACATTTTACAGTAAAGTGCAATACTAAAATACAATGTACAAGTGATTAAACTAGAGTTTATATAAATGAGTAATACTGAGTAATAATGTTTTACAGTGTTATAGTATAATTATGTACAGTGATACAAGTATAAAAAACACTATGTAGCAAGCTACACTGGCCAGCGGTATAACAAGTAAGAGTAGGTAAGGGACGTATGTAAAAATTATTATATGGAGGTATAATCAGACAGATGTGGATAAATATATGTATGATACATATATACTGTACATATAAACGGTATATGGGGCATTGTACCGAATTATTTCAAAGTGCGGTCCCACAACAAGAAAAACGATTTAACACTAGCACAGCCATGGAGAAAATAAATGTCACTGATTCCCGCCGGAACGGGTCAGATGACCCGACAGCTTCTATGAGAAATATGAGAAAAATAAACAGTGTAAACTATATAATTACCACTTAATATAAAAATATGAGGTTTACCACAGGTTTGAGTGACAAAAAAATAAATAATAATAATAATAATAAATACAAATATTATTATTATTACTTTTAATTTTTTTGGATGGAAGAGCCACACATTGACGGGCAAAGAGCCACATGCGGCTCGCGAGCCACGGGTTGGCCACCCCTCGCAAAGTGCTGTGACTTTCCACATATATATTCCATATGTAGAATAACGTTCTAATTACATTTTCCTGAAGTCATTTTGAAATTTCAGAAACCGTGCCAGATAAAACGGGTACTTTTAGGAAAAGTCATTGAGTGACAGAGCTGGAGCTCGACCGAGTGATGAGGATACATTTATTGAAAATGCCTAGGGGTCAAAGTATAGGAATACGTGGCAGTGTTTGCAGGGCTAAAACTATATTATATATTATAGCTAAGGATATAATAATATTGCCCATTTGACATCGAGTATCTATCGTTCAATTTGTGAAAAAAAAAAAAGTCATTCATACATTCCCGTTTTATACCGTGGTGAATATGAGTATAGTTTTAGAGTAATCCTGTCTAATCCCAGAAAACTTTGCTATGCAGCAATACGTGCATTTCACTAAAAACGTGCCGTTTCTCGCCTGTATACGCTACTATTTCAAAATCAACTCTATATTATCGGTATTATGTTTCATCATGAATGCATGAAAGGGCGGGGAGGGGGGGGGGGGGGGGGGGAGGGGGCGTTTTTTATGCTTTGATCGTCACCAACGGAATAGGTTACACAGTACATTACACACATACGGTCCGATCGCAATGAAGGAAATATTGGATCAACGCAAGATTGATACCATATAGCCCTTACCTTGACTAGGATGTACCCCAAAAAGAATATTCCAATTATCTGATCGCCATTCCATGTATTGATGTCGATCGTGTCCATAACATAATCCACAAAAGAACATGAATCGGGAGTGTTTGATTCTTATAAATCCATGTGTTATAAGCGCTCGTCATGCCCGACTAGGAAAAGTCCGGCCGGACCTATTTAATCGACACACACCTGAATACAGAGAGTTTCAAAGGATGTGCAATACAGGTATTGGACTTTTGCGATCTCAGACCCATTCCCAATGAACACCAGGCTCCCTGGATGGATATGAATGGAAATAGCGAATAAAAGAAATAACGACCAAAACCCGAATATACTCGGGTCTGGCGCTGAACATTCGGCGAGTTAACCCAACTATCATCGGGTCTGGCGTGGAAAGTGTTAATGACGAAGTGTTAATGATGAAGTGTTAAATGTTAGTGATGAAGTGTTAATGATGAAGTGTTAATGATGAAGTGTTAGTGATGAAGTGTTAACATTGACGTCACATTAATGTAGATCCTGTGACACTAACGTGACTAAATAATTAATACAATATCGTTGACTACAAACGACGACACAAAATATTGTTTACAAATTAAAATCTAGCCGAAATCTCTCTTCATTTTAAGACGTGACAAAATAATTATAACTTTTAGAATAATTCATGTTATTATTAGTGAAGCATTGGCCGTTTCCTGTGTCATCCTAAGCTACCCCCCCCAGCTACGCCCCTGCTCCCAAGTGATGATGTTTGGAGGGCGTGGAGGAGATGTATTATAGGACACGAGTGTCAGCTTCCTCATGGTTGCATTGGTCCATTGGTGGACTGTTTCCAACATGGTGGACTTGATCACCTGCAGTGATGTAGACATCCTTGTCATCTGGGAACTGTCCATCTGTTAACAACTTATTTGACAGGAATGAGAAAATGTCTTGTTACACCTGGCGCAACTAACTCCTCGTCAACAGAAATATCTCTACTTGGCGTGTATTATGTCTAGCACAATAAAAGCTTTCCCATAGAGCTCTGCATGATGTTTGAAGTGCTGTATTCTCAGCTTATTTGCTGTCTTCTTCTGTGTTTTTTCTCATGGAACAACAGTAAGTTATTTCGCTTGATCGGTGCTGTCAGAAGTCTGTCATTTGATTTAAGCACTCTTCCTGAAATTGTTGTACTGCGCTTGTCCCGTAGACTCGAGTTGATGGACAGATACGGCAGCAGCCGCAGACTCACACACCTTATTGTCTAATGTAACCAGGTCTTTACTGCCCTCCTCAAAGGGATTCTCATTGCTCAGCAACACCTCCATCAGGTCTTTGGCATGGCGTTGACATTGGTGCTGAGATGCAGATCCTTTCTTGTGATGAGGACGTTCTTCACAATCATCGTTTGTTCTTCACAATCAACTGTTGTTTACAGTTCTCATATCTAACTCTAGTTCTCCACATATTTATTGTCTCATTGTGTGAAATATCATATAAGATATGCTCCAATCATGTTTATTTTATTTTTATTCAATTACTAATTCATGAGAACCTAGGTACAGGCACCAACATCACCATTGTAGGTTCAATAGAATAAAAGTTATGAAGCGTAATTTGAAATAAATACAGAAATTGCAGCCATCTTTGATTCTTGCCATACCAGAATATTCAAAACATCAATATTTGAACTCCCGTTGATTCCTCACACAGTATTAACTTAAAATAGAAATACAAAATTATATTACACAGCAATTGTGTGAACATTAAGAATTCATGATTTCGATTGTGGCCATTTTGGATACATTTTTATTAAATTCAACTGGTTCCTTGACACTCAAGCCAAAATTGTTCTATAGATCCTTATCTTCAAATTAGAAGTGAAAACGAAACTTTTGCATATACATTTTAAATGACTGAGTGTATGATATGTAACGGATGTTCTGTGTGTTGGTCTGGCTAACACACGTTTTGTCTGCGTTGTGTTCTGGGGACTTCAAGCGCCACAGGAAAGGAGGAGACGGTTCTACTGTTGGCAGTAACGGCCACATGTATTGCTGGTTCAGCTCTCAAAACCTGTATCAAATGGTTGGTAGAAGCACCACAAAAGAATAGCGTCACTGTACGATCTCTGTCGACAATAGCCCAAGTCTCTCAGGTTGAGCGCTCTGGCGCGAAGTCCACGCAAAACCGGCGACGTCACTACGTTGACCGCATGGTTTTTAGCTAGCCACAGCTTAACATGCTAACGTGAATAACATGAATTACTGTACAACCAAATATAAAACAATACATTTACATCTTAACACATTAACTGCCACAGAGTTTGATCATCTTATACCATTCTCTGCCAGCACTGTAAGTCTATGGAGATGTTCACCTTCTTTGCAGGGCTATACATTTTTAAATTGTATTGCTAAATTGACATTACTATGGCCCATTCAACGTCGATTATCTATCGTTCAGGATGTAGGAACGTTTTACTTTTTCATTCACACATTCATACGAAAATACCGTCTAGAATATAAATATGTTTTTATCGTTTTCTGCAGTAATTCCTAGAACGTGAGATATAGGCATAAATGCATATATAGATGATCAAATGCCGTTTGTTACCGATCCACGCTATATTAAAAATGTCAACTGTACATGGTCCTAAACGTTATGACTGATCATGCGCGGGTGAACGGGGGGGTCGTTTATAATTCCGTGATCGTCGTTAAATGCTTCATGTAGTATGGGTGATATATTGATCAGAGCAGTTTGCATTAATAATAATAAACAATCACGCTGAAAATAACGTCAGCCTCCTCTTACCGTTGGGCGATGAGACTGGAGCAAAAAGATCCCAGTTATTTGATGGGGATCGAGTAGATCCATTTCCGGTTTGTATAATACTAATACACGCCCAAATCATGTCGATTATTGAGTTATGGCAGCGATCCATATCCACGGTGTGTGGCTAGAGTCCCGCGACGATATGCGAGTGGCCGGACGGATTTAGGAGACGCACCGATATCCAACCGGCATTTCCGGTTTGGCAACTTGCCGATCATCCACCAGGGGGCAGTATTGAAGCGTTGTAGAGTTGTGCCGGCTCACACAGCATCAGACAAGGCTCCGTGAGGGAAATATGAATACCATGGCGAAAATATGAAATATGATCTCAATAACGTTGTACGCCGTGGATTGGCAGAATTCGCATGAACTTGAAACACGTCGTACAACGTGATTGGCGGGGAAAGTGTCTCCTAATCCTCCTCTTCCTCATCCTCCTCATCCTGCTCCTAATCCTCCTCTTCCTCCTACTGCTCCTCCTCTTCCTCCTCCTCCTCCTCTTCCTCCTGCTCCTCATCCTCCTCTTCCTCATCTTCCTCCTCTCCTCCTGCTCCTCCTCCTCCTCCTCCTCCTCCTCCTGCTCCTGCTCCTCCTATTCCTCCTCCTCCTCATCCTCTTCCTCCTCTTCCCCCTGCTCCTCTTCCTCCTCCTCCTCCTCCTCCTCCTCCTGCTCCTCCTCCTGCTCCTCCTCATCCTCCTCCTCCTCCTGCTCCTCCTCCTCTTCCTGCTCCTCGTCCTCCTCCTCCTCCTGCTCCTCCTACTCATCCTCCTCCTCCTCATCCTCTTCCTTCTATTCCTCTTCCTCCTCTCCTCCTCCTCCTGCTCCTCTTTCTCCTCCTGCTCCTCCTCCTCCTCCTCCTCCTCCTCCTAATCCTCCTCCTCCTCCTCTTAATCCTCCGCCTCCTGCTCCTAATCCTCCTCCTGCTCCTCCTCCTCCTCCTCCTGCTCCTGTTTCTCCTCCTCCTCCTCCTCCTCCTCCTCCTCCTCCTCCTCCTCCTCCTCCTCCTCCTCCTCCTCCTCCTCCTCCTCCTCCTCCTCCTCCACGGGGAGCAGCGTACTGGGTCATGTAAAATGGCAGGCCATGCATTATGCAGCAGCTTAGGTCAGCGCGCTGGGTCTTCATGTCCTCGGCTGCAGTCCACCTGTTGCTGCTCTGGTCGTAGCGCTCCACGTTGGAGAGGATGGTGGAGTCATTGAGGCCTCCGACCACGAAGAGGAGATCGTCCAGCACCGCGATGCCAAAGCTGTAGCGGGGGGTGATCATGGCGGGCAGGGCGCTCCAGGAGTCAGTCAAGGGGCTGTAGGCCTCCGCGCTACGCAGGTAGTTTGCACCGCCCCACCCTCCCACCTGAGGACAGGACACATGAGAGGAATGTTTTAGTGTGTGGCTCAGGCAGGCAGACAGGCAGGCAGACACTGTATTAATCCATTTAGGGAAATGAGGGCATCACAGCAGCATTGCAAGTCAAATGATACATATCTATAGAAATATCTAGTAAATAAAGCATTTGTCTCTGTGTGCACCTACCGCATAGAGTTGTCCTCTGTACGCAGCGACTCCATGTCCCCAACGTCTGCTGCTCATGGGGGCGATCAGAGTCCACTGGTCGGTGTCTGGGCTGTAGCACTCAGCTGTGAATAGATGCTGAATAGATGCTCTCCCACCACAGATGTAAACCTGTAATAAGAAAGAATATTCTAATTTAGTTTATATATTCCATTTGATTTCATTCTACTTTAATTGTCTGTTAATGTTGATGCACCAAAGGACCCAGACACATCTTTTGTATGTGCAAGCTTACTTGGCAATAAAGACATTTATGATTTCTGATCTAACGTTCCTTGTGTTCATCTAGCACCCTGTGTCCCTCAGTTCCACCCACCTTGCCCTGGAGGGCTGCTGCCCCGGCTTCGCTCCTGTGCTCCAGCATGGGTGAGATCACTGTCCACTGGTTGGTTTCAGGCTCGTAGCGCTCGGCGGTGTTCAGTCGCACGGGTCCGTATCTCCCTCCCATGGCGTAGATACAGCCATCAAACACGACCACGCTGAGCTCACTGCGGCGTGAGTGCATGGGAGCCGCCTGCAGCCAGCTGCGAGTGACGGGGTTGAACCTGCGCACACTGTTAAGATGCTCATAGTTGTCCCAGCCGCCGACGCAGTAGACCAGACCGTGGAGATAAGCGGTGCCATGGTAGGCCCGGGGACTCTCCCCCTCAGCGCTCACGTCCATCCATCCACCGGCTCGGATATCGTAAGCCTCCATGGTCAGTTTGCCACAAGTCTGGCCTCCGATGGCCAATAGGACCTGCTGGGGCAGGCGTGGACACATCAGGGGGTTTGGGAGCCTGTCGGAGCCAGGGGGGTTCAGGACGCTGAGGATGAGGGGCCTGCAGTCGTGGCTGTCCCTCACCACAGGGTTGTTCTGGACGTTGCTCCTGAAGTAGTCAGGCCTCATCAAGCCCATGCGAACCTGGGAAGAGATAAGCAGACAGCGGGTACAACTTAGACATCGGTTGTAGACGGTTTCTGTTGCTAGGGAACAGTTTTGACCCAAATGTTTGACAACCACTGTACTAGGGAACCTAGTGTTGTTTTAATGTAATGCACAGTAATACAATTATTTTAAAAGAAAATTTATAAATGTTTTTATTTTATTTTATTTTCATACATAAAACAGAACATAACAGTACAATAATAATAATAATAACAATGACAACAGCGACGACAACAATAATAACAGTAACATGAATCATAATGACCTTGACAAGAGACAGACAAACAAGAAAAAGTAAAATAATAAAAATTCAATTAAAAATAAATGTGGCTCAGGCACTAGCAACCATGTTTGTGTATCCGTAATACAATTAGTTACCTTGGGCAGCAGCAAAGGGATGTGTGTTTTACGCTCCTCACAGGAGTGGTTGATCCAACAGAGGACTGCCTCGAACACCGTCTCCTCGCTCTTCACGTTCAGATCATCCCTCTCGATGATGTCCACCAGTTGCTGCGGGGACAGCTCCACAAACTCCTGTGAGACGTGCAACATCTCCTCAAAGTGGCACACGATGAAGAGATGGACCTTGCGCCTCAGGTCAGGGCAGCAGTAGATGTCTGTGAACCTCCAGATGCCGACACAGTTTTCCAGAGACAGCTGGCCTTCTAGGAAGTCAGAGCACGCTCCTACTATGCCAGTGACGCGAAGCTGGTCTGCAGCCACCAGAAGCTCTTCCACGTTCTCTGCTGTCACCAGCACAAAGCGTGTGTAGGAGTACTCTATGATGAGCTGCATCATACCCGGGGACACCCCAGGGATAGTGTAGACTGCTTTCTCTGAGTCGCTCCAGCGAGTGAAGAGGGCTCTGTGGGACGCAGAGTATAGAGATATCTGATGAGTAAACAGTAAGCAACATTCTGTCCTGTGTAGTAATATATTTTCACTGTAGAAGTATAGGGTCTTAGCACAGTAGAAGTATATTATCTTTTTACAGTAGAAGTGCAGTATAGTATCTGGTTAGAGTAGAAGTACAGTATAGTATCTGTTTACAGTAGAAGTACAGTATAGTATCAATTTACAGTAGAAGTACAGTATAGTATCAATTTACAGTAGAATTACAGTATAGTATCTGTTTACAGTAGAAGTACAGTATAGTATATGTTTACAATAGACGTGCAGAGCGGTTAGGTGGCCGAGCGGAGATTGCGTTCGTCACCAGCCCCGGAGCTGTGAGCTCGATTCGCCTGTTCGAATCCAGCTCACAGCTCCGGGGTTGTCACCAGCTTGGCTGGCCGTCTGCACTGATACAATTTGCTGTATCAGAGGGTGGGAGAAGCTGGCGGGGTGGGTCCGGGTCGTTGTAAACAGCGACTCCTACAGTTCGGTCGGGGCGCCTGCTAAGCGCGGATTGGACGTGAGGGGGATAGTGTGGTCCTCCCACACGCTACGCCCTCTCAATGAGAATCCGCGCTGCCAGGTGAAAAGAAGCGGTGATTGGCTGGACGTGTGTCGGAGGAAGCACGTGGTAGCCTCCACTCTCCCAGATGATCTGACTGTGGGGGGTAAGTGCGCAGCGATCAGGAAGGGACTGGGAATTGGCATACGACTAACATTGGGATGGGAGAAAAATCGGAGGAAAAATGGAGGGGGAAAAAGACCAAAAAAAAAAAAAAAAAAACAATAGACGTGCAGTATAGTATCTTTTTACAGTAGAAGTACAGTATGGTATCTTTTTACAGTAGAAGTACAGTATATTATCTGTTTACAGTAGCAGTATAGTATAGTATCTTTTTACAGTAGAAGTACAGTATAGTATCTGTTTACAGTAGAAGTACAGTATAGTATATATTTACAGTATAAGTACAGTATATTATATGTTTACAGTAGAAGTACAGTATGGTATCTTTTTACAGTAGAAGTACAGTATACTATATTTTACAGTAGAAGTACAGTATAGTATCTGTTTACAGTAAAAGTCCAGTATGGTATCTGTTTACTAACCAAGCTAACCTGAACCAAGCTAAGCTGAACCAAGCTAACCTGAACCAATCTAAACTTACCTGAAATAGTCACTGCAGTCACACAGGAGGGCCTTGTGGGCATTCAACTCAGTGCTGTTGACTTTAATAACCACATCACAGAGCCTTCCCTCCAGAGGCAGCTCATTAAGGATTGTACAGGACATTGTTTCCTTTTTCATGTGGGGATTTTAAAATGGTATCTACAGAATATATTCAAGCTTACAGACAAGCAGCCGGAAACAACAAGTGAGATCTTCGCTTCTTCTTCTTCTTATTTGAATTTCCGGCAGAGTAGACGCATCGAGGCGTATTACTGCCCTCCGCAATTCTTTTTATGGGCTCTTCTTCTTCTCCTTCTTCTCCTTCTTTTTCTTCTTCTACTGGACCCCGTCATCACCTACATTGTCCATTGGAGTGCAGCTACTGCTGCTACTTCCTGTCTGAGCCCCCCTCCGCGGGATTTCTTATACTACACTAGTGGTGTTCCATCTTTAGGCCTCTTCAACTCACACTTTCTCCTTCTTCTCTGCTCCTCTTGCCTGTCCAATACTAATACATACACTAACGCTATATCCTCTGGTACAACTCTGAAGCATGCAGAAATGTCAGCACTGCCTCTGTGATCAACTGGTGGTTCTCATTATCCATGCCAAAGAATGATTTAAGAGAGAAGGAAGATACTCCCAGCTCTACCAGACTTTTATAAAAGATTTCCCTCTCTTTCCTATACCTTTCACATTTTAGGAAGACATGCCCGACAGTTTCAGTCTCTCCACATTCACACACCCCATCTGGATGTTTGCCCACAATGAACAAGCTACTGTTCAACCCACAGTGCCCCAGCCTCAGTCTACACATCTTCACCCTATCACTCCTTGACCCATATCCCTCCACCTTGATCTTGACCCGAGGCTGCAGAGAGAAATAGTGCCTTCCCTTGGTCCCCCTTTCCCACTCATCCTGCCACTCAGCCTCAACTCCTTTCTTTATCTTATCTCTGAGTTCTACTCTTCCCATTGAAATACCTATCTCTTCCTCTCTTCTGAGATCTGAGATATACTGTACACAAATGTTCTAGAATGTACTATTATGACATCATACTGTGACATCACAAATGTTCTAGAATGTTCTATTATGACATCATACTGTGACATCACAAATGTTCTAGAATGTTATATTTATGACATCATACTGTGACATCACAAATGTTCTAGAATGTTTGATTATGCCATCATACTGTGACATCCAGTGATGGGAATAACAGCGGTATAAATAACGGTGTTACTAATGGCG
The DNA here is from genome assembly GCF_963971535.1 of Notolepis coatsorum. Lineage (NCBI taxonomy): Eukaryota > Metazoa > Chordata > Actinopteri > Aulopiformes > Paralepididae > Notolepis > Notolepis coatsorum. The sequence goes on along the minus strand of NC_140183.1, from coordinate 826,476 downwards.
TTAGTTTTTTCAGTAACGCGTAATCTAACGGATTACTCTTCCAATCTTAATAACGCTGTTACCGTTACTGCCAAAAAATGCGGCGCGTTACTATGATTGAAGCTGTTTTTTTCATCAGACAGATATTTGCGCCGAGAAGCAATACTTTTTTTCCTTGGTTAGTGGGCAGTGCGAGATTGGCTGAGGTTGAGTAAAATGTCATGGTAAGCCAATCAGAGGTAGAGGTGGGCGGGTGTTCGAAAGAATCCAGAGTCTGACACACAGCGACAACACAAGCGACTCAGTCAACGACAGACCGCGGTTCCGTGTACGTTTTTGATAGTTTGTTTGGCGAGCCCAAATAATCCAAAACGAATCCAACGACTCAGTCAACGACAGACCGCGGGTCCATGAGCGTTTTTTTGTTCACTCTTGTGTTAGTTGTGTTGCAGCGCAGGGCACTACAGTAGTGGAGGCTACAGCCTTATCAACAGTGCTGCACTTCCTGGTTTAATAGCACAGTCTTCAGGTGCTCAGATATATATATCTGTATGTCATGCATGTCTTAAATGTCATGATTAGATTAGTTTAGATGATTAGATTAGATTCTTATATCTGTATGTTGTGTATGTCATAAATGTCATGAATTGAAAATGGGGGACCCTGATGTAAACAAGACAAAAGTCTCTCTGGTCTGCATCCCCTTAACAATTGTGTGTATTGAGCTGTACTGTACTGTACCCATTCTGCAATCTGTAAAATGTTCAATCAATCAGTATATATTTGTTATTTATTTTTGGTGTAGTGCTTAACAAGCATAATTTAATGTTGCCCAGTTGTGGCCTGTTGAGGGGCAATACATATCAAAAGTTCCAAAACATCTATTGTGTTTGTATTTGTATGATCCACTATATAAACATAGTAATTATAATATCTACATACATGGCATTTAATTGGAGGCTAGTCTCACTTTGTCCCACAGCAACATTACAATATAGCCTAGTGACAATGCCCCCAAAATGTTGTTATACCCCTACCGGAGGTAGAACAAAACACAAGAATGTTTTTCCTCATCTCTAAGGTCTCCCATATATGAAATGGATTCTTGTATAAAAATATTTTACTGCAAAACTTGTTAAATTGATAGATATTGTTAAGACAGTTAAGGAAGTTCAGGTGCAAATCCAGAGCCTGCAGAATAATGAAAGACCCCCACCACCCCAACAACAGCCTGTTCAAGCTGCTGCGGTCAGGCAAGCGCCTACGTACATACGCTGCGAGAACAGAGAGACTCCGGCTCAGCTTCTTTCCCCAGGCCATCAGAACACTGAACACTGAACTCTCCACTCACAAGTACACATGAGCACACACACACACACACACACACACACACACACACACACACACACACACACACACACACACACACACACACACACACACACACACACAAAACACACATGCTGCAACCGCTTTAAACAATCACTTTAAACTAAATGGAAAAGTCACTTTAAAGGAATGAAGTATATAAAAGTCACTTTAAGGAAAGAACAGATGTGGTTCTTGTATAGTATAGTTTAGATATAGTAAGTAAAACATAATGACAGAGTTAAAATCGTATATTGTATAGTAGTGTACATAGGAACCAGTGCCTTCTCAGGAATTTAGCATGTCTATTTTATTATTGTATTATTGCACAATCGATGCAGGCATGACCACCCGCATTTCACTGTATGGCCTGGTATGTATGTGACAAATAAACCTCTTGATTCTTGATTCTAGCAACACATCACCGTCACTCATCCACATTATCATCAGCGACAAAATGGATCATATTTGGGCAGTCAGGGAAAGAGCAAGAGCCAAACTCAGTGCAAGTCAAGCCCACTGAAAGACATTGGCATTTGCTGACATCATTGCAGTTTCCATCTTTACAGTACAGGTGGGTGATGTCTCGAACTTCCTTAGGTGCCGGTGCTTTCTGGAACATCACAGGTTCAATGGTCCCATCTTCTCTGAGCCTCCACCCTCTACCAACTGGGTTCCAGAGAAGAGGCTCCAGCGGACACCAGAGCTCAGCCCGCGGCGAGAATGTGCTGCCGCGAGCGGCATCGCTGAGCTCTGGCTCTGACTACATGCAGTCACTGAGTGTTGTTGTAGCCAGCGGGTAAATCGCGATTTTTTTATTTGTTTGTCATGACAAACCAATTACATAATCCAACATATGTGTAAAGGCACAACATATTCCAGTTAACGGTATATTTTTTTAATGATTTGTTACGGCGTAGTCGTTCTATATGAATTGAAAATGGGGCACCCTGATGTAAACAAGACAAACGTCTTTCTCTGGTCTGCATCCCCTTAACAATTGTGTGTATTGAGCCGTACTGTATTGTACCCATTCTGCAATCTGTTAAATAAAGTTTTCATTCATTCATTCATTCATTCAGTCAATACTTCCATGCGTATAAATTGAGGAAGCGAGCAAGTCCGCGGCGGCAGCGGCAGAGTGGTGGATAGGGGGGCGGGTCACGTGGGGGTCGCGGCCAATCAGAGGAACCCGGAAACCGAATTCCGTTGCGGAAAGGATACACGCATTCCGTCCGGCCACTCGTATATCGTCGCGGGACTCAATACATACACCGTGGATATGGATCGTTGCCATAACTCAATAAACAACATGATTTGGGCGTGTATTCGTATTATACAAACCGGAAATAGATCGCCTCGATCCCCATCACATAACTGGGATCTGTTTGCTCCAGTATCATCGCCCAACGGTAAGAGGAGGATGCCGTGAGTTTCAGCGTGAGTGTTTATCATTATCGATACAAACTGCTCTGATCAATATATCACCCATACTACATGAAGCATCTAACGACTATCACAGAATTATAAACGACCCCCCCCCCCCCCTCCGTTCACCCGCGCATGATCAGTCATAACGTTTAGGACCATGTATAGTTGACATTTTTTATATAGCGTCGATCGGTATCAAACTGCATTTGATGATCTAATATATGCATTTGTGCCTATATCTCACGTTCTGGGAAATACTGCAGAAAACGATCAAAACATATTTATACTCTAGACGGTATTTTCGTATGAATGTGTGAATGAAAAAGTAGAACGTTGCTACATCCTGAACGATAGATAATCGATGTTGAATGGGCCATAGTAATGTCAATTTAGCAACACAATTTAAAAAGTTATAGCCCTGCAAAGAAGGTGAACATCTCCATAGACTTACAGTGCTGGCAGAGATCAAACAGCGATGGATATAAGCGTGGCAGAGAATGGGTTAATGATGAAGTGTTAATGATGAAGTGTTAATGATGATGTGTTAATGATGAAGTGTTAGTGATGAAGTGTTAATGATGAAGTGTTAGTGATGAAGTGTTAATGATGAAGTGTTAATGATGAAGTGTTAATGATGAAGTGTTAGTGATGAAGTGTTAATGATGAAGTGTTAATGATGAAGTGTTAATGATGAAGTGTTAGTGATGAAGTGTTAATGATGAAGTGTTAATGATGAAGTGTTAATGATGAAGTGTTAATGATGAAGTGTTGGTGATGCAGTGTTAATGATGAAGTGTTAGTGATGAAGTGTTAGTGATGACATGTTAATGATGAAGTGTTAGTGATGAAGTGTTAATGATGAAGTGTTAATGATGAAGTCTTAGTGATGACATGTTAATGATGAAGTGTTAATGATGAAGTGTTAATGATGAAGTGTTAGTGATGAAGTGTTAGTGATGAAGTGTTAATGATGAAGTGTTAATGATGAAGTGTTAATGATGAAGTGTTAGTGATGAAGTGTTAATGATGAAGTGTTAGTGATGAAGTGTTAATGATGAAGTGTTAATGATGAAGTGTTAGTGATGAAGTGTTAATGATGAAGTGTTAATGATGACGTCTTAGTGATGACATGTTAATGATGAAGTGTTAATGATGAAGTGTTAATGATAAAGTGTTAATGATAAAGTGTTAGTGATGACGTGTTAATGATGAAGTGTTAATGATGAAGTGTTAATGATGAAGTGTTAATGATGAAGTGTTAGTGATGAAGTGTTAGTGATGAAGTGTTAATGATGAAGTCTTAATGATGAAGTGTTAGTGATGACATGTTAATGATAAAGTGTTAATGATAAAGTGTTAATGATGATGTGTTATATTTGGTTTTAGCCAAAAGCACAAATGTAGACAGACAATGTGGTTTTATCAGAAGCGTCACCAGGTTGAACCTGTGTCGTATAATTCTGCTTCAAATTACACTTTTCCACCGTCTCACAGTGATCCTGTTCCAAACCCTGCGAGACAGTTTTGAGGTCAGAGAGAAGCCATTACTTACCGCACTCCCTGGCACCAACTCAAACTAAGAAAAATAAAATAACTTGATTCCAAGTCGCCACTCTTAGATTAAAACTAATCCTGTTGAATGTTTCATGCGTGGAACCTTCCACTCTATATCTCCCCTGTCGCCGTGATGAATGGTACGACCCGTAGATGATATATTATATAAAAAATTAAACTGTCCGTCATTGCGGCTATCTGGCCATCTTAAGTGGCTGTACCCTGTTACCACACGAGCTTGAGTTTCAGGCCAATGCAATCCAATATAAGCCGCAGAAATGCGCCTGTGTCAGGTCATCATGTCTCCTGGTGTCACATCCGTCGCAACAGGTTTCCAGCGGAGGCTAGAGTTATGCCTTAAAGGCCTTTGCACCATACCGGTAGAGGCCTCCCGTTGAATGTGTGTGTAGTTCTCCCTCTTCCAAAATGGCTGCATGTAACCCTTGGAAAACACTTGCCTAATTTCTGTGCAGTGGCAAGGAACTGTTCCACTGTGTAGGATTTTGGGATATCAGCCAGTAATCACTTCGTCACCTGTAGTTCCGTTAGTACTCTGCTTTGTGTTTATCTCTTTCTCATCGTACTAGCTGATACACAATATCTTCCCCCGTTGATGCATTTGTCTCAAAATAATTAAAGACACACTGGAAACAGGATACCTTTCCTTTGGAACGTTATGTTTATTCCCATAAATATACTCTGTACAAGATGGAAACCGTTCTGAAAAGTCTTTAAAAGTCTTAATTCATTATTCTAATGAGCTCTCTCTCTATCAGCCCGGTGGTTGTCGTGGCCTAGTGTTATCCAAAAGCCTTCCCTGTTAGCCGAAGCTAGCTTGTGGCAACCGGAGGGTGGGGGTTACGCGTCAGCTTCCCTTCCCCCACCCTCTATCTCCTGAGGTCTCACTCTGTCTACGTGTCTACGCTTTGTTTCTTAGTCTGAGTCAAACCAGAAGAACTCTAACGCTAATAACGTCTTTCCCGTAGCAACCGGTGGCCATCCCCGTAGCCACGCCCCTTCTCTCGTTACTAAGTGACATGATGCCATAGCAACGGCACTCTTGTCACCTCTGACACACTTTAACGCTTATCTGCTCTCCGCTGTCTGTCTGTGGCTCCTCCCCAGTCTAACTTGAAAACACACACGAATGAAAGCTGCTGTTCCTCTATAGATCTGTCAGAGTAGATGCTGTCATCTACAGATATTTACATTATTTACACATTGAAAAACAAGTGGATCTCACAACTGTGAACAAGATCCAGTAATACAATAATGGACAATATAATTCACATTCACATTTTGTCCCATCCACATGCAATGTTATGCACAGGGTGTGGTTAGAGGGCATTGACGTTATGTAGGCACACGGGTTGAGGTGATGCCGTATCATATTGTGTAAGGAAGTGGAGGTAAACATTGCACTTCACGTGTATTGCATCTAACAACCGTCTGGCAGTCCGTTTGTTCCGCACTCCTACATTGGTGACCCTTGACAATCGTTTTTTGACGCTTCCAATGACTGGATTACATTTTTGAACAAACAAACACAAGTGTTAACGCTGTAGCAATCAAGCTACCGGAGGTCTGGAAGCAGCAGGCTGCCGTTTGGTTCGCACAAACGGAGGCGCAGTTCGCTATACGGAGGATCACAGAGGATGATACAAAGTACTACATTTGTTACCGCTGAGGTGTCTAACCCATTGTTAGGTGCAGGTTTTCTGTGTACCCATGGGCTGCTGGTGGACATAAAAAACCGGTGCTTGGTCAGCGCAGAGACTTTTAGCTCATTCACATGTGAACTCAGTGGTTCTAGATCCTCAAGGCTGTCCAGTACCCTCACTGCCTCTGAGTTCTCAAGTATGTTGGCTGAGTTCCCTGTTCTTACCATGCCAACCTTTTCGGCAGCTACAGCTAAGCACGGTGTGGAACATTATATACCGACTACGGGCCCGCCAGTACATGCCCGTGCATGGCGCCTGGATCCAGGCAAACTGGCTATTGCTATGGCTGAGTTTGAGGCGATGGAGTGCCTCGGCATCGTGCACCGGTCCAATAGCCCCTGGGCCTCGCCACTCCATATGGTGCCAAAGCCCGCCGGAGGTTGGCGCCCGTGTGGTGATTATCGCCGCCTGAATGATGCAATGACCCCTGACCGCTATCCTATACCGCACATTCAGGACTTTTCATCTTGCCTGACGGGGAAGGTCATATTTTCTAAGGTTGACCTGGTTCGTGGTTATCACCAGGTGCAGTCACAGGACATTTCCAAGGCCGCGGTAATCACCCCTTTTGGGCTCTTTGAGTTCCTCTGCATGCCTTTTTGTCTCAAGAACACTGCCCAAGCATTTCAGCGCCTCATGGCCATTGTGTTAAGGGACCTGCCTTTCCTGTTCACTTACTTAGATGACATCCTCATTGCCAGCTCCTCCAAGGCTGAACACATGGTTCACCTCCGCACACTTTTTGAGCGCCTGAGTCAGCATGGCTTGATTATTATTATTTCCTGGGGCACCGCATCACAAAGGATGGGGCAGTGCCACTGCCATCGTAAGTGCAGGCTGTGAGCGAGTTTCCGCAGCCCCCCACTGTCCGGGCACTACAGGAATTTTTGGGGATGGTGAATTTTTACCATCGCTTTGTGCCTGGGGCAGCATCTACGAGGCACTCAAGGGCAAATCTGCTAAGCTCACTCTCACTTGGACAGAGGAGATGGATGGAGCTTTTAAAAACACCAAGCAAGCCCTAGCTAGGCCAGGCTACCTAGCTATGCACACATTACCTGAGGCGCCGATCGCTCTCACAACCGACGTATCAGATTATGCTGTTGGGGCAGTGTATGAGCAGCTAGTCGATAGTCACTCGCAACCCCTTGCCTGTTTTAGTCGGTAGCTCAGAGCCAGTGAGCCCAATTACAGCACCTTCGACCGGGAGCTCCTCAGCCTCTATCTTGCGGTACGGCATTTCCGTTTCCTGTTGGAGGGCCAACCATTTACAGCATTTGTCGTTCACAAACCGCTGACCTTTGCTATGGCCAAGGTCTCAGTGCCATGGTCCGCTCGCCAGCAACACCAGTTGTCCTACATCTCGGAGTTTACAACAGACATCCAACATGTTGCCGGGAAGAACAACCCTGTCACCGACTGCCTCTCTCATGCTATCATCAGTACGGTCCACCTCGGGATTGATTATGCACAGATGGCAGCCGATCAGCTTTCTGACAAGGACATCCTGGCATGTAGGACCACCGATATAGGTCTTCAGTTGGTGGACATCTCTTTTAATGACACTGGTTCCACGCTCCTGTGTGACATCTCACTTGAGCAGCCTCGCCCTGTTGTCCCTGCCACTTGGAGGAGGCGGGTTTTCGACGCCATTCACTGCCTTTCTCACCCGGGCAGGAAACAGTCTCAGCAGTTGGTGGCAGAGATTGGGCTAATTCTTGTCTTGAGTGTCAACAGGCCAAGGTGCACCGCCACACCAAGGCCCCACTAACCCCTTTCAATGTGCCTGAAAGGTGGTTTGATCATGTGCACATAGACTTGGTTGGGCCACTGCTGCCATCACCGGTTGCACCCACCTCCTTACCATGATTGACAGGACGACTCGTTGGCCAGAGGCCGTTCCGCTGTCTTCAACTACATCTGCCGACATTGCACGAGCATTCATCGGCACCTGGGTTGCCCGTTTTGATGCTCCATCGGACATAACCTCCGAACGGGGGCCTAAGTTCACATTGGAGCTCTGGAATGCTGTGGCCCAGGGTCTCGGGGTGAAGGTGCACCGCACAGCGGCTTATCACCCTCAAGCCAATGGACTGTGTGAGAGGTTTCATAGGTCAATGAAGGCCGCATTCTGGGCCAGTCTCCGGGACAATGGGTGGGTTGCCCCAGACTTCTGTGTGTCATGCTGGACCTCCGATCAGCCCCTAAGGAAGATCTTCAGTCCTCATCAGCCGAACTGGTTTATGGGCAGCCATTGCGAGTCCCCGGGGATTTCATACCCAACACCACAACGCCTTGGTCTGCTGGCCAGCAACGGTCTGTTTTCCTCGACAATGCCATGGTATTTGGGCCGTGCCTACGTCACAGCACATTGTGCCCTAGGCTTATATTCCACCTGATCTCCATACAGCAAAGTACGTCTTTGTCCGCCATGATGCCCATCGGTCGCCACTACAGCCACCATATGACGGGCCTTTTCGTGTTCTGGAAACGGGGGACAATCCATTTCAGTGGACCATCTGAAACCGGCTCATGTGGACCTGGACCGTCCGGTTCCTGTAGCTCAGCCGCCGCAGCGTGGCCGCCCTCCGGCCATCAAAACGTCAGACCACCCTCCGGGGTCTACGGGTTCCACCACGACACAGGGTTTCCCCCTGGCCGTTAAGTCCTCAGGCCACCCTCTGGTGGTCACTGGTCCCGTCGCTACACAGACTCTGGACACCCGAAGCCTTTTCGGCAGGATTATACGGGGTCCTCAACGGCTCATGCTGCCAGTTCTTGTGAATTGCATGTGTGAATGTGCATGTGGGGGACAATAATGGACAATAGAATTCACATTCACATTCTGTCACATCCACATCCAATGCTATGCACAGGGTGTGGTTAGAGGGCATTGACGTAGTGTAGGTAGTCACGCGGGTTGACGTGATGATGTATAAATATTGTAGAAGGAAGTGGAAGTAAACATTGCACTTCACGTGTATTGCATCTAACAACCGCCTGACAGTCCATTTGTTCCGCACTCCTACACATTTATATATATGTAACGGGGAAGCCTGTGAGTCTATCCACAGTCACAGAAACAGGGGTGTTGACGGGTGACTGTGGCAGTGCGGGCTGGTAAATTAAACTCACTTCCTCATAACAGGGTTAACAGACGCATAGGTACGGTAGTTAGGAGTGGATTCACTTCTTAGTGCAGCGGCCTGTGTCGTCGCCCTCGGGACATTCTCATTTAACATCAACACAACGCAGACCAATATGATCCGTCACATATATATATATATATATATATACTTTTTAATAATTTTTATTTATTCTTGGTGCTGGAGGTTACATTTGGATCACTGATTCATATGAGTGTAACTATAACCTTTCTAAATCAACTCACTGTGTGATGTGTTGGCTAATTTGAACCATTTCACTGTTACATCATTAAACCCCAAACCAGTTTGCCAGAAACCTTCAAAAATCGAACTCATCATTCCAGTTCAGTTCAAATATGTATTGCCCCAGGCGGGAAATTCAGCTTGCAGTGAGGCGCAACAGCAGAAAAAAAATGCCACACGATACAAATACGACAATAAAACACAAAGTCGCTCGCATATGGATCATAATTGCATTTCAAACTCGAGTTATTATTTTTTTTACCACCGCTGTGCGTCACACACACACGTATGACTTCCGCGGCACGTCTGCCAAGTCGGACCGGGACCATTCGGGGCGAGAGAAGCAAGACAGAAATCCAGGAGGGAAGAGGATGATCTGATGACGCAGAGATAAAGTGAGCAGAGGACAGGGCTTTAATGAGCCGGGCTGGAGGCGTTCAGCCGGTCCCGTAACGCGATCCCAGTCTGATATTGCCCGGGCCTTAGTGACAGAAGCTCATCCTCTTAATGCAGTAGCCACAGTGTCACTTTTCACAGGCCATCAGACACACTCACCCAGTGGGACCGACTGACTTTCCACAGGTAGACTGCCGTGGTACAGAGGTAATCCATTGTACTCGTTGCCAATCACAGGTTGACTGCCGTAGTACAGAGGTAATCCTTTGTACTCGTTGCCAATCACAGGTAGACTGCCGTAGTACAGAGGTAATCCTTTGTACTCGTTGCCAATCACAGGTAGACTGCCGTAGTACAGAGGTAATCCATTGGACCCAATCAAACTAAAAGGGGCACTTCACCAAAAAAGAAATGCTGCACATAAAATCACTCAGTTTTGCAAAAAGAAAATGGATGTGCTTGAGATTATGTGCAAAATTGTGTTGTGTTAATTACAGCTCCATGAAATGAAAAACACTAATACCTTGTCTTATAGGGACTACTACCTTTAACATTTCATTGAGCTGTAATTAACATAACACAAGGATCACAATGTCCCCGATGCGATCACTGGTGGCCATATTCAAACTCATGGACTGTCAATAACCGTCAATCTAAATGCATAATGTGCAAAACAGTTTTTGGATGTGTGTGAGATTATGTGCTAAATAAATCAGCGATGTTTTCTTCGGTGAAGTGTCCCCTTTACGTTTTCAGATGAACAATATTTTCAATCCTAATTATCTAAAGACGTTTATTGGAGTGTTGTGTGTACAGTATACAACCCCACCATTGAGGAATCTCGGGTGATTGTATTTCATTCACACGTTTGGATTGACTTTACGACTGCAGATATGCTCCCTGTGCGCATGGATTCTTTGTTTCACGGATTCAATTGTACAGGCTTGTACTCAAAATATACCTGTTTATACCTATATCACTGTACATAATAATAATACTACAACTCTGTACATACATCTGATTAGCACTAATACACAGTAGTACAAATGTATATATTTCATATCCAGTTTAATCACCTGTACATTGTATATTACTATTGCACTTTACTGTTGTTACATTTGCACTCTGGTTGGATGCCAAACTTCTTTTTGTTGTACTGTACTTGTACCGTATGATGCCAATACATTTGAATGTAATGTAATGAAGTATAATGTAATATAATCTAGAATAAAATGCAACAAAACTTAGAAGGAGCCTCACTCACAGTCATGTTTATCTCGTCTTGGAACACAGCGTTCATGCTGGTCTTCTACCATCCCCTTCTAATCAGACCTTCAGGTCAATATTATGCATATTAGGCACGATTGCCGGTCATTATTGATATCAATTGTGATACTAATTGCATCACGCCGGTCATCAGTGGCAAAAATGATCTGATACTGATATCCATTTTTGGAGGTAATTTTGATACTAAATGGGTTTCGCCTCTTTGTGCATAGGAGCAAGGCCCCTCAAGACGGCCACTAATTATGCCCATAATCAAATGCGTTCTGTGTCTCCTCGTTAATGACATTGATCTTTTGCAATATCCGCGCCTATATTCGGTGAGATTATTGGATAAAGTGCAGGGCGCCGTCTGCGTGACCTCGGCAGCGAGACGCTGCGGCAGACATAAGTGGGTATTAAATGGATATAATTGACAGTGACCCTACCTGGCACTCTGAGCCGCGGAGGCCCCGGGACCAGGGATCATACAGGAGAGAGGGATGAATTAACATGAGTGAGGAGGGCGAAATTAAAAAGAGGAAGAGGGAGATGGCTCAGCGTTGAGCCAGTGGGCTTATCATCTGATGGGGGCCAAACAAGTCGCGTGGCCGGGGGCCGGCATAACGAGGCGATATGCACGTTCCCTCGCGCCATAACCACTGCCCTTAGAGTGGTCTTTTAGTTTGGTCGAAAAAAATTCAGTTTTTGAAACACTTATATTAATACAAGCGCACAGGTGAGTACACCTTTTGGTATTAGCTGGCCCTCGAGGTCATGATCGCTGCTCACTGCATGTCAGTTTTCTCCCCCTGTTAAAGATTTCAAACAGAGAGAATTACTTGTTGAAAAGGGCTACGCAGAACTACAGAGGAAATGACAGAGAGGCATCTCGGTGGTAGATTTGGCTCTTAGTTTGAATGTGCGGAAAATCAAACGTCCAGCCTGATGGGGGGGGGGGGGGGGGGGGGGTAAACAGAGTGATGTCACTACAGATAGCTGCGACAATCACAACCGGAAGGAAGCTGAGATAAGTCTGGTTAAAGCAATAATACATGTGTTTCTCACACCACAGAAACATGTGTTTGAATGATAAAAAATTTTTAAAAGAACACTCCAACAATATGGGAAGAAGATAGATACCAATGTCCTCACTGTGTGTTCAGTAGAAAGCTATCTGGATGCAAGCTAGCCTAGCTTAGCACAAATGAATGGTAGCAGTTAATGACCACTAACCTAATTTAAAATGCTGGGAGAGGTGCTAACTAGGCCAGCTTAGCGACCAGGTAGCTTTCTACTGAACACACAGAGAGGACATCTATGTTCTTGTCTGACATCTGGAGAAGATGGTAATAATGTTGACTTGTTCTTTCAAAGTCTGGAACTAACTAGGCGACTAGCAGACTAGGTTAGACCACCTAAATCTGTGTGTTTTTTTATTTTATTTTTTTAATCTTTTTCCCCCTCCTTTTTCCTCCGATTTTCTCCCATCCCAATGTTAGTCGTTATGCCAATTCCCAGTCCCTTCCTGGTCGCTGCGCACTTACCCCCCACAGTCAGATCATCTGGGAGAGTGGAGGCTACCACGTGCTTCCTCCGACACACGTCTAGCCAATCAACCGCTTCTTTTCACCTGGCAGCGCGGACTCTCACTGAGAGGGCGTAACGTGTGGAAGGATCACATTATCCCACTCAGGTCCTATCCGCGCTGAGCAGGCGCCCCGACCGAACTGTAGGAGTCGCTGTTTACAACGACCCGGACCCACCCCGCCAGCTTCTCCCACCCTCTGATACTGCCAATTGTATTAGTGTGAACGGCCAGCCAAGCTGGTGACCAACCCCGGAGCTGTGAGCTGGATTCGAACAGGCGAATCCAGCGTCTCCGGGGTTGGTGACGAACGCAATCTCCGCTACGCCACCTGACCGCCTCTAAATCTGTGTTTTAATTTAACTACACAAATTTGGCTTGTGTGGAACGTGTGAAATGTAAAGTGTATTGTTATAAACACCACCGTCTGGCCAAATGGCACCACATCCGCTCCTCTACTCCCTTGAGTCCTCAGCACCTGCTGAGCGTGAAGCTGACCGGATGAACGGGTCTCATGCATATTCTCAAGTGGATAGATTTGCCTGGACCCACAGAATCCAGAGTTACGGTTAAAAGTTACAGGTCAAAGCGTAAAGTGTGTTGCTATAGCGCCACCGTCAGGCCAAATGCTACCAAATCCGACACTGCACCCCCCCCTGGGCAATACACCCACCGAGCGAAGCCCATCGGACCAGCGGTTCTTGATGTGCACACACGCAGAGATTCCTTCCTTTATAATTAGATGTATAATGTGTTTGGAAACAAATCTCTGTGGTATAACTGTATGTGTCATACCACAGGAATATATAAATATCACTATAACTCCAGATACCACGGCACTAGAATGGATTAGGGATGTCCTCCTATTTTCATTCCTGGGAGCCTCCATGCATATCTGGCTTCATTACCAACTGCTTATGCCCCCCCCCCCCCCCCCCCCCCAGCAGCTCTCTGTCTTTAAGTGTAATAAATGTTGGTCAGTGGGCAGAGACCATGTTTGCGTATTGATCAGGTCGGGGTCACGACCTCAGCCCTAATCCATTTGTGTGATGATCTAGAATGATGATTTTGAGTGTGATGACCCCAACCTCACGACGTACAAGCGGCTCTCTCCACAACATTATTTTTGGGACTCTAAAGGATTGCGTCAAATTATTAGACATTCTATTTGATCTGTTTTGATGCAACTGCAATATTTGAAGAAGTTTTTTTTTTAATAAAGGGGAATTGATCTGACTTTTAACCTGAATCCTATCATTGTGTTGCAGGTTGAAGTGTGATAATCAGATAGAAAACGTACCAACGTGTTCTGTGTCTCGAGCAGTGGTGGGCGAGTTACTCAGGAAGTGTAATTCATCATCATCATCATCATCATCATCATCATCAGGTGGCTTCTTCGTTCCGAAGGTCGCCCATCACTCTCCAACCCATTCTGTCCCCACTTCTTCTCTCCAACTCCGTGACTCCGCCTCTCACTCCGCTCCAATCACAGACGTCGTCTACACAGCCTCTTCTTGGTCTCCCACTTCCTCTCTCTCTCCATCCACCTTCCCCATCACCACCTTCTTGAACATCTCCCCGCTGGATCCTCTCAGCACGTGCGACCCGCACAACTCCATCTTTCTCTTCTTCAACCTCTCCAGCAGCTGTCCTCCTTGCATATCCGCTCTTCTCAGTACCTCCTCATTCTTGATCTTATCCTTCCATGTTATCTTCAGCATCTTCCTCAGCGTCCACATTTCAAAAGAGTCTATCATCCTCTTTGCCTACTTACTAGCTAGTTACTCATGACTGATTACTCCTTTAAAAAGTTATCAAAATTACTAGTTTAAAGTAAGTATTAAAGTAATTAGTTACGTTTCTAGTTACGCTAGACGAGCAGCCCTTCACACCTTCAGACCTTCAGACCTTCTCCACTCACAGGGTGGTGTTTCCACTCACAGGGTGGTGTTTGCTCAGTTCCTAGATCCAGGTTCTATTGTTTTGTTTACATCCTTCACTGCCACTGCTAGAGGCTTCCCTGTCGGTGTCTGTTCTTCTTCTTTTACGTGTGTCACATTTCACATTGTGCTGCTGCTGCTGCCGTGTGCCAGACGCTGTGTAACACGCTAAGTAACGTGTTCCAGCTCCACTCTGGTCTCACGCTTGGCTGCATCAGCGCCACTGAGGAGTACCTCCACCCCATGACGTCACCCGGAGGAGAGGAGACCACTGAGGAGTACCTCCACCTCCATGACGTCACGTCACCCAGAGGAGAACGGCTGCAGCGGCTATCACCTCAACCCTTTTCAACTGTTCCAAACTTTTATTATCCCCTCTGTACTATAGATATGAGAACTAAACACTACTGAATTTATAAATGTTTATATACCTCTATACTTGTGTAACCTGGGGCCGTAGGGTTCGAGTTATGGGGGTCCAATGTTGCTGTACTGTTGGTCTGGTGCTCATCGCTGGCTCCGGTCTGGCGCAGGGTGCTGAAAGGCCTGGGCCCTCATTTATCAACTTGACGTACGCACAGATATGTGCTTAAGCCGTGCGTACGATCATTTCTAAGCAAAGTGTGGGATTTATCTATTTGAACTTGTGCTTGACTTTGTGCGTATATTTAAGCACAGGTCGGACCATGCGTAGGTGGCGCCGGTGGTAGAATATTTTCACAACGCGGAAATAAGCACTGACTGTGCTCTGCGTAACTCAACTCGTTATTATTTTGCGCATATATTGCAGAAATACGGGAACGTTTTGATTATATTTAAAAGGCTTTGCCATTGTTAAACGTAATAAGTGGAACCCCGAAGCTGTAAGCAGAATACAAGTCATATGAACACCCACGATATAAAAACGCATTGCAATTAGAACAGACAGAGGTTATTTGTTGCGTGTATGTGTATACAAAACCCTTGCAATAAATGTGTCTTATGAATGAAAAGCATACATGCTCTGGACACAGAGCATATATCGTGTGGGTGATATTACAGAATTTCACTTATTTAGTTTTACAATGTCAAAGCCTAAATCAAAACGTTCCCGTATTTCTGCAATCTATGCGCAAAATAATAACGAGTTGAGTTCTAACAAAGAACGTATTACATGCTGGTAGGCTGATAGAGTAAACTATGATATGAATATGAATATGATATGATCATATAAATACTGGTCCGTCCGCGAGGATATCGAGGACTCGGATAGCCATTAAGCCATTTGAGAATATAGGCGGCCTATAGCCTATACATATTATTTAATGTTTTCATAAGCGTAAAGATACAACAGCTAGATTAATGATCAAGTTAGTTTACTGTATGCAGGCTTCGCAGGGCTGTGTGTTATATATGCGCAAGTTACTGTTGCATAATGTAGGCTGGCTGCTATTATATGTAATTCATAGGCTACCTACATTTTACATTTACATTTAGTCATTTAGCTGACGCTTTTATCCAAAGCGACTTACAAGTGCTGTACGACAAGCCATCAGGAAGGGCACAACTCTATCAGCTGAGCAACAATGTTCATCAAAGTGTTGAGTGCTACAGTGTAGGTTAGTTTATTAGGACAAGTGCATGACAGTACGGTTAGTTAGGGTTAGATTTTTTTTTTTTTGTATTTTTTTTTTTTAATTCAGATAATGGTTGAAGAAGTGCGTCTTTAGTCGACGGCGAAAGATTGGACGTGATTCGGCTGTCCTAACTGGGGTGGGTAGTTCATTCCACCATTGTGGGGCAAGGACTGAGAATAGGCGACTTTCTCTTTGATGACCCTCCCGGAGCTTGGATAGGAGTAGGTCTGAGGCGGCCAGAAGATGCAGAGCGTAGGGGTCTTGAGGGTGTGTAGTTAGAGACCATTGACCGGAGGTAGGCGGGAGCGGTTCCCTTTGCCGCCCGGTATGCTAGGTCGAGGGCCTTGAAGCGGATTCGTGCAGCAATGGGGAGCCAGTGCAGGTCCCTAAGAAGTGGGGTGACATGGGCCGACTTCGGTAGGTTTGAGATCAGGCGGGCCGCTGCGTTCTGAATGAGTTGAAGAGGCTTAGTGGCAGTGGCCGGGAGGCCAGCGAGCAGTGCATTGCAGTAGTCGAGGCGGGAGATGACTGTTGATTGGACGAGGAGTTGGGTGGCTTCTTTTGTCAGGAAGGGGCGGATCCTTCTGACGTTGCTCAGGAGGAATCGGCAGGTTCTGGTCGTCGCTGCGATGTGAGCAGAGAAGTTCAACTGGTCGTCGAGGACAACACCAAGGTTCTTGGCGGTCGGGGACGCAGTCACAGCTGCATTCTCGACTGTGATTGAAAGGTCGGTTAGGGGGGAGGATTTGGCCGGCAGGTGGAGCAATTCTGTTTTGCTTAGGTTCAGTTTGAGGTGGTTGGACGTCATCCAGGCGGAGATGTCGGACAGACAGGCCGAGATCCGCTCAGAGACGTGGATATCTGAGGGAGGGAAGGAGAGGAAGAGTTGAGTATCGTCGGCATAACAATGGTAGGAGAAGCCATGAGACGTGATAATGTTACCCAGTGATTTAGTGTAGAGGGAGAAGAGAAGGGGTCCTAAAACCGAGCCCTGGGGGACACCCGTCCGCAGGGGGCGGGTGGCCGACAGGGTCCCTCTCCATGACACTTGGTAGGAGCGGTCATTGAGGTATGATGACAGCCATGTCAGCGCAGAGCCAGCCACTCCCATTCCTGCGAGGGCCGCAAGGAGGATCTGGTGGTTGACTGTGTCGAAGGCTGCAGATAGATCTAGGAGAATCAGGACAGAGGAGAGGCCTTTCGCTTTTGCTAAGTGAAGTGCCTCTGTGACCGCAATGAGGGCTGTCTCTGTGGAGTGACCAGTCCTGAAGCCTGACTGATTAGGGTCTAGGAGGTCATTCTGTAAGAGATAAGCAGTAAGTTGGTTGGATACAGCACGTTCAAGTGTTTTTGAAAGGAAGGAGAGAAGAGAGACAGGACGGTAGTTGCCTATGACGGTAGGGTTCAGGGTTGGTTTTTTTATGAGCGGCGTGACTCTGGCTTGTTTTAGGGAGGTGGGGACCACCCCCGAGTTGAGTGAGGAGTTGATGGTTGCAGTTAGGAATGGGAGGATGTCTGGTGCTATGGTCTGGAGGAGTGGGGAGGGTAGCTGGTCCAGCTGGCAAGTAGTCGGACGGTTCGACGTTACCAGTGTCAGGGTCTCTGCTTCTGTAATGGGAGAGAAAGATGACAGAGTGAAGGATGAGGTTCTCGATTCAGCATTTGGAATGGGTGGGGGTTGGGAGAAGGAGCTGCGGATGTTCTCCACTTTTTCCTCAAAGAAGATCGCAAAGTCTTCGGCAGAGAAAGATGAGGGAGGGGGGGTGGGGGGGAGTGAGGAGGGAGGACATGGTAGCATGCAGTTTGCGAAGATTCTTGGCAGAGGCCTCGATCCTATGGTGGAAGAAAGAAGCTTTGGCATTAGTGATGGTTTTGGAGAATGTTAACAAGAGGTTGTGATATGTGTCGATGTCAGCAGTGAGGCGTGACTTTCTATACTTCCTTTCAGATGCTCTCAGGACCTGTCTTTGTTCTCTCACTGGATCTGTCAGCCATGGACTGGGTGGGGAACGGCGGGCAGGTTTCTCAACGAGGGGACAGAGCTTGTTGAAGGAGGTTGCAAGGGCTGAAAGGAGGGTGGAGGTTGCCATCTCTGTGGAGAGAGCAGAGAAGGTGTCACTCAAAGGTAGAGCGGATAGTATGTCAGAGGAGAGGGTGGAGGGGGATAGGGAGGGCAGGTTGCGTCTGAGTGAGACTGTTTGAGTTGGGGTGAAGACCTTTCGGTTAAGCATGAGAGTTAGTGAGAAGGATATGAAGGAATGGTCAGATACATGTAGGGGAGTTACCGTGGTGTTAATGATGCTGGAGTTACGGGAAAATATGAGATCCAAGGAGTTGCCTGCTTTGTGGGTGGGAGGCATGGCAGTGGGAGTCAGGTCAAACGATTGTAGGAGGGAGACTACTATGACTGACTGAGATGAGTCAGGCAGGTTGAAGTCGCCCAATAGAAGGAGAGGGGTACCATCTTCCGGTAAGGAGCTAAGAAGCATGTCCAGCTCATCTGTGAAGTGATCGAGTGTACCTGGAGGGCGGTAGAGTGTAACAATGGTGAGATTGAAAGGATTAGAGACAGATACTGCATGATATTCGAGAGAGGAGAGTGACAGTTCTGGGAGTGGTGTTACGTTTGTAGCCCATGAAGGAGATGTCATGAGGCCAGTGCCTCCACCCCGTCTGGAAGGTCGAGGTGTGTGAGTGAAGTTATAGTTTGTAGATAATGCTGCAGGTGTTGATGAGTTATTGGGGGTTATCCAGGTCTCAGTTAGAGCCAGGAGCTGCAGATTTAGACTATGAGCGTAGGCAGTAATGAAGTCAGCTTTCTTGACTGCTGATTGACAATTCCATAAGCCTCCCCGTACTGTGACAGGTGTATTAGTGGCTGTAGGAGGGTAGGAGAGATTAGCCGGGTTGCTAGCAAACTGCCGTGGGTGGGTTAAATCTGTTCTAGAGGAGCAGATTGTGGATATAGGTATGAGACACATTGTCTTGTCAAGAGTGGCAGGGAGGAAGTAGAGAAATGGCAGAGTGGGAGGGAAAGGATTTTTCAGAGTGGAGTGTAAAATAGGACTAGGGTGTACTTAGCACTAGGTGGAAACAGACCCTTAATGGGGGCACTTAACTAAACAAAATGGCCGTTTTAAACACGCCCCTTTAATCAAGTCAGCTGGTTCCTCACTTTTAAGATTCACTAATAAACTTAAAATGGCTTACCCTAGTTTTCAGTATAAAGCAATGTTTCTCAGTGAGTGTGTCCTGTCCTTCCTTAACAGAGCTCAGTACAGAGTGATTTCAACACAGTCTGGACCTCTGCTTTTAAACAGGGCAGGCTCTTAATGGCTCACTCAGCAAATCAGTTGCTACTAGTAAACAGGAAACAGACCCTTAATGGGGGCACTTAACTAAACAAAATGGCCGTTTTAAACACGCCCCTTTAATCAAGTCAGCTGGTTCCTCACTTTTAAGATTCACTAATAAACTTAAAATGGCTTACCCTAGTTTTCAGTATAAAGCAATGTTTCTCAGTGAGTGTGTCCTGTCCTTCCTTAACAGAGCTCAGTACAGAGTGATTTCAACACAGTCTGGACCTCTGCTTTTAAACAGGGCAGGCTCTTAATGGCTCACTCAGCAAATCAGTTGCTACTAGTAAACAGGAAACAGACCCTTAATGGGGGCACTTAACTAAACAAAATGGCCGTTTTAAACACGCCCCTTTAATCAAGTCAGCTGGTTCCTCACTTTTAAGATTCACTAATAAACTTAAAATGGCTTACCCTAGTTTTCAGTATAAAGCAATGTTTCTCAGTGAGTGTGTCCTGTCCTTCCTTAACAGAGCTCAGTACAGAGTGATTTCAACACAGTCTGGACCTCTGCTTTTAAACAGGGCAGGCTCTTAATGGCTCACTCAGCAAATCAGTTGCTACTAGTAAACAGGAAACAGACCCTTAATGGGGGCACTTAACTAAACAAAATGGCCGTTTTAAACACGCCCCTTTAATCAAGTCAGCTGGTTCCTCACTTTTAAGATTCACTAATAAACTTAAAATCGCTTACCCTAGTTTTCAGTATAAAGCAATGTTTCTCAGTGAGTGTGTCCTGTCCTTCCTTAACAGAGCTCAGTACAGAGTGATTTCAACACAGTCTGGACCTCTGCTTTTAAACAGGGCAGGCTCTTAATGGCTCACTCAGCAAATCAGTTGCTACTAGTAAACAGGAAACAGACCCTTAATGGGGGCACTTAACTAAACAAAATGGCCGTTTTAAACACGCCCCTTTAATCAAGTCAGCTGGTTCCTCACTTTTAAGATTCACTAATAAACTTAAAATGGCTTACCCTAGTTTTCAGTATAAAGCAATGTTTCTCAGTGAGTGTGTCCTGTCCTTCCTTAACAGAGCTCAGTACAGAGTGATTTCAACACAGTCTGGACCTCTGCTTTTAAACAGGGCAGGCTCTTAATGGCTCACTCAGCAAATCAGTTGCTACTAGTAAACAGGAAACAGACCCTTAATGGGGGCACTTAACTAAACAAAATGGCCGTTTTAAACACGCCCCTTTAATCAAGTCAGCTGGTTCCTCACTTTTAAGATTCACTAATAAACTTAAAATCGCTTACTCTAGTTTTCAGTATAAAGCAATGTTTCTCAGTGAGTGTGTCCTGTCCTTCCTTAACAGAGCTCAGTACAGAGATACCTAATACCAACAACAAAATGGATTGTATCATATGCCTCTACACACATTATATATTATACACATCATATTATATCTTGGTTCGGCAGCGCCTCTGTGAACATTCTCTCAGAGTTTGCTCCATCAATAAACACGCATTTTGGCTGATAATGTGCCGGTGGCCGGAGTCTCATTCAGGCTAATTGTATTTAATTCAATTGTAATGTTATTACTGGGGTATCTAAAACATCACAATGTAGATCAGGGTTATCCACTGAAGCCATAATGACTCTGATCAGAACCACGGGCTCATGACGAGCGCACACAATAGGCATTGTAGAGCGCAGAGTTGGCGTGCTGAAATTGATTTAATTTCAGTCATTACAGCTTAATGTCGGGTCATCTCTTGTCATTTATTTCTGTCAATGTGCTGGTTCTGTAGCAGGACTGGGTCAGTCAACATCCTTGGCTCCCGGCGCACAGAAGATTATACGTTCAAGTTCGGTTGGACCTCGGTGATCAATCTCGCTCTCAGTAAAAGTCTCTCAGAGTTCGCTTGGGTTAGTCCACTTTTCCACATTTCATGGGGGTGTGACATTACCGTATATGGTTAATCGGGGCGGTTCTGGTATGCAAATACGTGAAAGTGTGCACGAGCCTCGGCGTAGGACCAAGGTGATATTTATCATGACAGGTGTGCGTAGGACCTGTGTACGCACGTGTGATGAATCCCGTTTTTTTGTGCGTGCACACATTCTAAATTCTGTGCTTAAGTATGGAAATAGAACATTTTCTACGTCACGTTGATGAATGAGGGCCCAGGTGCTTTGCGCTGGATCTGGCCTGGTGCAGGGTGCTGAAAGGCCTGGTGCAGGGTGCTGAAAGGCTGGTGCAGGGTGCTGAAAGGCCTGGTGCAGGGTGCTGAAAGGCCTGGTGCAGGGTGCTGAAAGGCCTGGTGCAGGGTGCTGAAAGGCCTGGTGCAGGGTGCTGAAAGGCCTGGTGCAGGGTGCTGGAAGGCCTGGTGCAGGGTGCTGTAAGGCCTGGTGCAGGGTGCTGAAAGGCCTGGTGCAGGGTGCTGAAAGGCCTGGTGCAGGGTGCTGGAAGGCCTGGTGCAGGGTGCTGAAAGGCCTGGTGCAGGGTGCTGAAAGGCCTGGTGCAGGGTGCTGAAAGGTCTGGTGCTCAGCGCTGGCTCCGGCCTGGTGCAGGGTGCAGTAGTTGGCAGGGTGGGTGCAGTGGTTGGCAGGGGGGGGGGGTAATTGGAGTGTTGGTGAATCAGAGCCGGTCCTGGTCCTGGTGGGCAGAGTGCATATGATGATCATGTTCTGGCCAGATGGTTGGCTGGCACAAGGTGTGTGTGTGTGTGCGTGTGTGTGTGTGTGTGTGTGTGTGTGTGTGTGTGTGTGTGTGTGTGTGTGTGTGTGTGTGTGTGTGTGTGTGTGTGTGTGTGTGTGTGTGTGTGTGTGTGTGTGTGTGTGTGTGTGTGTGTGTGTGTGTGTGTGTGTGTGTGTGTGTGTGTGTGTGTGTGTGTGTGTGTGTGTGTGTGTGTGTGTGTGTGTGTGTGTGTGTGTGTGTGTGTGTGTGTAACATATGAACATGCTGTATTATATCCTGGATAGAGGCCGACAGACAGTGAATGAATATTCAGTTAGTTATCTGTTTCATTATCTCCAGACCAGTGTGTTCCCTGTCGGAGCAGTTTGTTAAGATGTAACCTCTTCTCATTCAGACTCATTATGCTCCTGTTGTGTAAAACCCTTTGGAAACGTATTACTTCAGAAGATGACAAATGACTCCGGTAAAGTTTTGCACATGCGTTGGGGGGTAAAGTTTATCTTTGGGGCATGCGGCTGCCAGCAGCGCCTCCACACCACTTTAATCTTTCCTCCCGGACGCTCACCTCCTATTTCTGCGCAGGGGGGTTGACGGGAGGCAGACCGGGGGCTGCGTTGACACCCGTCTGCAGCGAGCGGGCGGGGGGGGGGGGGGGGGGGCGGGGGGGGGGGGGGGGGCGTGCTGGTCCCTCCTCAGCGGTCCAGGCCTCGACCCTGTAACTCAGCACCTCAGCTGCTCCTCAATCAGTGCTGTGAGTTGGGAAAACAAGCCTGTCTGAGTGGGGGGGGGGGGGGGGGGGGGAGTCAGCCGGCCGGCCAGCCATGGAGCCAGCATCCGCGGAGCTAACGATGCTAATGATGGAGCATCGCCGTCGTCGGTTGTGTGTGATAGTAAAAAGGGCTAACCTTCTGTATTGTCACAGTGATAGGGTGAACCGGCTGTCGTGTGGCAGTGAAAGGGTTAAATGTCACAGATTATGTGATCTGCACGCCGACCGGCTGTATCACCTGGGGGGGGGGGGGGGGGGGGTGGGGGGCTCCAGGCCTCACCCTCCAGCAACGCTGTTCTGCTGCTGTTGTTGTTGTTGTTGTTGTTGTTGTTGTTGTTGTTGTTGTTGTTGTTGTTGTTGTTGTTGTTGTACCACACAAATTAATTAAGAAAAAGCACAATCCAACATGGATAGAGTGACAGAGAGAGAGAGAGAGAGAGAGAGAGGGAGAGGGGGATATAGGGATATAGGGAGGGAGAGAGAGAGGGAGAGAGAGAAAGAGATAGAGGGAAAGAGAGAGAGAGAGAGAGATGGGGAGAGGGAGGGAGAGAGAGACATGGAGAGAGAGAGAGAGAGAGACAGAGAGAGAGACAGGGAGAGAGAGAGAGAGACAGAGAGAGA